>NW_027271512.1:600000-942318 GCF_040938485.1 Diadema antillarum
GAGAAAATAATATCGTGGATTTTAAAAGAATTATGGGATTTAAGTTTGTCATTGGAGATTTCGTTGCCAATCATGGTCTTGATCCTGTAATGCTATCATTTATTTTTGGTAAAGGACGGCAGATTAGTCCCGTAGGAGAAAAACAAGCACATGAACCTATTAGACCAGGAGCTGGCTGCTGGTCAATTTACCCCATCAAGCCCAAAAGGTTTGACCCCTCAAAGTTACTGGGGCCACCCCCCTCATTACAAAACTGGGCGTCAGCCTGATACCTGAGGGCGGGGTCGTCCCCCAGGGACCCCCCAAAATGGCCCCCGGCGGGTGTAATTTACCCCATGGAGCCCATGGACCAAACCTGGTCTAAAAGAATGGCCTAGGGGTGTACATAATAAAAATATAAAAACTGACAAAATATCTGGTCGGGAAAGGGGTTGCCAGACCGTCCCCCCCCCCCCCCCTGGGCCCCCCCTGGCGGGTGTAATTTACCCCACGCAGCCCATGCACCAAACTTGGTCCAATGAAAGTACTATGGGTGTACATAATGAAAATATAAAAACTGACACGATATCTGGTTAGGAAAGGGGTTGCCAGATCCCCTCACCCCCCCCCCCCCCCCCCCACCACCGCCCATTAAGCCCCTTCGTGGGTTTAATTTAGCCAACAGCACCCATGGATCAAATTTGGCTGGGGGAAAGTAGGCCCCACTATGGGTGTGCAAAAAGTAAAGATAAAAGCTGACAAAATATCTCACTTACAAAGAGTAATCAAACATATCCCCTACCTTTGCTACCCCCCCACCCATTCTTTAGTGTGAAGGGCCTATACGGTTTGGAGAGGTATGAATGAGCGTGTCATAGAAAGTAATAAATGGAACTTCTTGAATTAAGATGAAGTTATGACAACAGAAGCATTGTGTGTGTACATATATCCACATGCCCCATCCCACTCCCTCCCCCCAAAGAATGGAGTTATCGATATCTACACTAGAAACATACTCAGACAGTGCAGACCTTTGCCAAGCAGCTCATTTCCACCCATCCACACATGCTAAAAACTGCCAAATTTCCCATATAAAAGCCTTTTGCTCTTAAATGCCATCAACTTCCAGCTGTGTGGTAGTGCATTATACCTTGAGCACATGCCTTTACCTTTAGTGCGCATGTATGCAAACCTCAAATTCATGCAGCTTGAACTCCCAATTCCATTGATCTCATCTGCCATAAGGTAAAAATCATCAAAATTTCATAAAGATTCCCGGATCACTACCAAAATTTATATTTATCATCTGTTTTTAAAATGTAATTGTGTTATTATCATCTTTTCATACAAGTTTCATCCAAATGTGTTCTCAACCTTTCAAGTTGTTTTGCATACAAACAATAATGCAGACAATACTATATATAAGTAACATAAAACCTCAAGTGGCAGAAATAATTACAACTGTATCCAACATCCTACAGTTCAACTGTGTTACCATGCATGTGGAGCAAGCTCATGTACAACAGTACAAGAAACTGTATACCTGTGATACAAAATTGTACATGCAGTGGGTGCATAGGCCATAGTGTGGTTAATTGCATGCATATATTTGTATGTTGTATACATTTTACTTGTTGCATGCAATTATACATTTCGAAGATCGGCAACACGTGTATCATCAGTCTGCAAACAATAAAAAGGTGGTGTTTTCCTGACCTTGGTAAGTGAACTGGGCTTTCCTATTGTAGGTACTATACTGGTAGGCCCCTATGACAGTAGTAGTTGGTACATGTATTTCATCATTGGATGACAATTGGTGTCAGTAACAGAGCAAACAAAGAAAGGTCAAGAGTCTAGATCTTGGACTAGATCTAAGTCTCAAATATGCTATGATATGGCTAGATAACTAACGTTAGACCTATATTTCCTATACATATTGCTATAGCTTGTAGAGTACCTAGTACTATTTGGCGAAACCAAATGAACTGGAACAGGGGATGGATTATCAGCGAGATGTAGTGTATTATGAGTCATAACTGAAAAACCAATAAATAGAACATCAATGTTCTCAGCCTATATAGGTTTAAGTGTCAAAGGTGTGCATTGCTTTAAATTTGCATAGAACACTTAAACCCTGAATTTGTTAAAGTCACTGCACTTCCTATCATTCATAGCTAGAGTCAAAAAGGCAGAATTATACTACATTTCAATTTCTCTATCTAATAGACAACTTAGGATTAGAAATAGCCTTATTAATAGCTATATGTATCATAAGTGTTGAAGATGCAGATGTTCCAGTGAATGAATACTTGCAGAATTGGGTATGAAGATTAGGCAAATAATCTGAAACTCTCTTTAAATATAGCAAAAGAAATAACAAACTGTCCCTGTGTTGTAGCCTCTCCAAATGAAGCCTCAAATTGCTAAATTGCAAATCAAAACCATTGGTAGTGAGATAATATTTTAAATACCTGCAAAAATATAGGAATCTGTACCAAAGGTCATTCACTTACACCTCTGTTAGAGCCAAAGCTATAATTGTGCATTGCTACAGTATTTATGCTCAACTCTGAGTTTGTTTACACTGATGTATGAGGCGAAAGTACACATAAGCTTGTTTTCACTTCAGTTGTTTGTTTTCTATACCTTGTGCAGCTCTCATAGTTTACAGGTACAAACCTTTGTTGGTTGTCAATGAGTCTGCACAAAGACTACTACATGCACCACACTGGCACTGCAGCCTCTCCTGGGAGAGGCTACAACACAGGGACAGTTTGTTATTTCTTTTGCTATATTTAAAGAGAGTTTCAGATTATTTGCCTAATCTTCATACCCAATTCTGCAAGTATTCATTCACTGGAACATCTGCATCTTCAACACTTATGATACATATAGCTATTAATAAGGCTATTTCTAATCCTAAAGTTGTCTATTAGATAGAGAAATTGAAATGTAGTATAATTCTGCCTTTTTGACTCTAGCTATGAATGATAGGAAGTGCAGTGACTTTAACAAATTCAGGGTTTAAGTGTTCTATGCAAATTTAAAGCAATGCACACCTTTGACACTTAAACCTATATAGGCTGAGAACATTGATGTACTATTTATTGGTTTTTCAGTTATGACTCATAATACACTACATCTCGCTGATAATCCATCCCCTGTTCCAGTTCATTTGGTTTCGCCAAATAGTACTAGGTACTCTACAAGCTATAGCATGTATAGGAAATATAGGTCTAACGTTAGTTATCTAGCCATATCATAGCATATTTGAGACTTAGATCTAGTCCAAGATCTAGACTCTTGACCTTTCTTTGTTTGCTCTGTTACTGACACCAATTGTCATCCAATGATGAAATACATGTACCAACTACTACTGTCATAGGGGCCTACCAGTATAGTACCTACAATAGGAAAGCCCAGTTCACTTACCAAGGTCAGGAAAACACCACCTTTTTATTGTTTGCAGACTGATGATACACGTGTTGCCGATCTTCGAAATGTATAATTGCATGCAACAAGTAAAATGTATACAACATACAAATATATGCATGCAATTAACCACACTATGGCCTATGCACCCACTGCATGTACAATTTTGTATCACAGGTATACAGTTTCTTGTACTGTTGTACATGAGCTTGCTCCACATGCATGGTAACACAGTTGAACTGTAGGATGTTAGATACAGTTGTAATTATTTCTGCCACTTGAGGTTTTATGTTACTTATATATAGTATTGTCTGCATTATTGTTTGTATGCAAAACAACTTGAAAGGTTGAGAACACATTTGGATGAAACTTGTATGAAAAGATGATAATAACACAATTACATTTTAAAAACAGATGATAAATATAAATTTTGGTAGTGATCCAGGAATCTTTATGAAATTTTGATGATTTTTATCTTATGGCAGATGAGATCAATGGAATTGGGAGTTCAAGCTGCATGAATTTGAGGTTTGCATACATGCGCACTAAAGGTAAAGGCATGTGCTCAAGGTATAATGCACTACCACACAGCTGGAAGTTGATGGCATTTAAAAGCAAAAGGCTTTTATATGGGAAATTTGGCAGTTTTTAGCATGTGTGGATGGGTGGAAATGAGCTGCTTGGCAAAGGTCTGCACTGTCTGAGTATGTTTCTAGTGTAGATATCGATAACTCCATACTTTTGGGGGAGGGAGTGGGATGGGGCATGTGGATATATGTACACACACAATTCTTCTGTTGTCATAACTTCCATCTTAATTCAAGAAGTTCCATTTATTACTTTTTATGACATGCTCATTCATACCTCTCCAAACCGTATAGGCCCTTCACACTAAAAAATGGGAGGGGGGAGGGGTAGCAAAGGTAGGGGATATGTTTGATTACTCTTTGTAAGTGAGATATTTTGTCAGCTTTTATCTTTATTTTTTGCACACCCATAGTGGGGCCTACTTTCCCCCAGCCAAATTTGATCCATGGGTGCTGTTGGCTAAATTAAACCCACGAAGGGGCGTAATGGGTGGTGGTGGGGGGGGGGGGGGGTGAGGGGATCTGGCAACCCCTTTCCCAACCAGATATCGTGTCAGTTTATATATTTTCATTATGTACACCCATAGTACTTTCATTGGACCAAGTTTGGTGCATGGGCTGCGTGGGGTAAATTACACCCGCCAGGGGGGGCCCAGGGGGGGGGGGGGGACGGTCTGGCAACCCCTTTCCCGACCAGATATTTTGTCAGTTTTTATATTTTTATTATGTACACCCCTAGGCCATTCTTTTAGACCAGGTTTGGTCCATGGGCTCCATGGGGTAAATTACACCCGCCGGGGGCCATTTTGGGGGGGTCCCTGGGGGACGACCCCGCCCTCAGGTATCAGGCTGACGCCCAGTTTTGTAATGAGGGGGGTGGCCCCAGTAACTTTGAGGGGTCAAACCTTTTGGGCTTGATGGGGTAAATTGACCAGCAGCCAGCTCCTGGTCTATATTGTTTTAGTTACATATTTGGGCTTCGGATTGGTCAAAGTTTCGGTTTGGAAAGTTTGAAGAAAATGACATGGACTTCACTTTAACTGAGGAGCGTCCTTAAATGTTTGCCATATATTACCACACGGAACATCTTTTTTTTCGGATTTAGAGAACAAAAGGGCAATCATCGAACTATATAACAGCACTGTTGACAGACCTGTTCCGCCTCTGCAATATATCCGAATATAATCTTGCGGTCAAGACAAATGTACTGTGTCGAATCGTTCATTTCTGTCCCGGGTGATTGGCCATGAGGAGCGGTTGTCTAAAGCTGCGGTAAATTCTGAGCAATTGATACGTATGCTCCAGTACGTCCTATCATCCATAATATGGGACTTTCTGAGGGTATAGACGAGAAAACTGAAATTTACCCCAAATAAATTTTGTAGATTGAGGGACTGCAGAACAGGAACAAATTATGCCTATAGAATACAAAGAGGGGTTAAACTAGATTGAGTTTAATGTTCATTTTTTAATCCAAAGACCACAAAGAAAAAAGACCACAACAAAGACCATGTGCAACAACAACAACAACAACAACAACAACAAACCACACCTATAAACACTAATTCTAATATATCTTATGCTAGGTCATGAATGAGACCTCACGCATTTCTGTTAGTTCTCATTTATTTATTTATTTATCTATCTATCTACCTACCTATATTTGTAGGTATGAGAAGAAATGATAAAGCGATAGGTAATGACATGTGTGGAAGTTTTCACTGACGGTGATTATAGGTGTAGTTGTAAATAGCCAGCTATGCCCTGGCTCATAATGGTGAGTACCTTACCCATAATGTGCAGTGAATTAACTTTTTTTTGGAGGTTGACAAAATAATGTGAAATAAGAGTTTGAACAGAGTATTTCGAGTAGATTATCAGTCCTTCATTTACGCTGCGACAGCCTGATCATGTATAATATAGGTTTTCCCGGTCAATTTCATACTTTTGTCATTCAAAATCATATTTCTTGATGATACTGCATGCTAACAATGCCTCAACACCAACCACATAATGACAATTCATCGATTTAAAGACAAACTGACACACAATTCAATTCAATTCAATTCAAAGGTTTTATTTTCACTTCTTTCAATGATCTCACACAGTCCCGCAAAATAAACCAATAAGACAGCAATACACAACAAGGCGTATAAAACGTTCTTGTATCAGTTTCAATATAGTCGATTTTTTTTTCTCTCGAAGGTGTCAACCAACCCTCCGAATTATGCTCGTCTGCAGGCCTATACAGTGCCTAATGTTTGTTTGTTTGTTCCATTTTCCATCAAAGAAGATGGCAGGATAACCCATATTCAGCTGCAATAGCTGGTCTTCCATATGGGGTCCAGTTGGATGTAAGCCTTAAACACCCTGCTCTTTGCGATGAATAAATGAAGTGGGATCTTTTACGTGCATGAGTTGTGACTCTCTCACACATGGGACCTCCATTAACAATCCGAGGGACATGTGCCTGTATATTCCTTTTCGCTAAGCGCGAGTTCAAAATTTTCAATGAACAGGTGGACCTCTACTGCAAAATAAGTAATCATCATAAATCCCAATATATTCAAAGCCAAATGAAAAACACATGCATACACGGCCCCAAACTAACTGTTTGTTAGCGACATACTCGCCTGAGAAGCTCACAGAGATAGTTACCTTTTAGAAATTTTACATTTTCAGGCTCAACATGCAACACTTTCGACATGCAACTTGAACGTAGCATTTTCAACATCACCCCCATCACTTTTTTTTTAGTTACGAGGGGGATGAAATATGTATTATCTGTTATGTGTATGTTTGAATTTATATTTCACTATAGTTTATAATGTTCAATATTTATGTGTATATTTTGAACCCCATGGAAGAACAGAATCATTCTAATAATGAATCTGAAATCGGCAATCCATCCGCTTTGTCATCTTTGATTATTCATGTATGATTGAAGTTTTCTTTGTACTTTTTAGTGTGAAATGAAAATATATGAACAACAAACAATCATCTTTATTATCACGATTGTTTTTCATCATCACCCTGTCACCATCATAATGATAAATTGCAAATCTTTATAAGTAGCTGTATGCATTTGAAATCAAAACTTCAACATAGGTTTTCCCGGTCAATTTCATACTTTTGTCATTCAAGTTCCTATTCCAAGCATTCGATTTCACGCATTCCACGCTCGCAGCACTGAATCAGCAATCAAATTCAAAATCCCGTCATTCGAATTCACTATCAGAGCATTCAAATTCACTAATTTCAGGACTTCTTTTAAATTGAATGCAGTTATTTGGAACATGGTTGCCTATTCACGAATTTGAATGACCGACGAGATTCCGTCGCCAGCTTGACATGAATTTGAATTCTCATTGATGAAATGCGTGCTCCTCTCTTAAATTTGAACGATCCGATAGTGCATTTGAATGTTCCGATAGTAAATTTGACTGCTCCGACACAAAATTTGGTTAGGAACCTATGCTGGGATGCCCTGACAGGGTGGGTTCATAAAACTTGTGCTGTACATTTCAAACCTATGTCATTTTTACGAAACTTTATCGAATTGTAGAACAAGGGTTACTTATTCCAGAAAAATATAGGTTTTCCCGGCCAATTTCGCACTTTTGTCAGTCCATTTGATAAAAGGTTCATTCAATTTAGCGAAAATCCTCGTCACTGCACATTCTGTCCTTCAAAATTGGAACTTGGTCGTTCAATTTAGCATTTCGATCAATGAAATCCGCCTTTCGAATTCGTAAAACGGGCATTCAAATTGGCACGTGCTCTTCAGTCATTCAAATTCGCCAGCACTGGCCGAAAATGGTATTTCTGTCATTCAATTTCACATAATATGGGCAGTCAAATTCCAAACATGTTCATTCAAATTGGCGCAATGTTATTTCTATTTTGAAAAGGTGAGAACCGTGACTTATACGTATTCAAATGTGAATTTTTGTTTCATCCACACACTGTTAAGTATATAGTAAAGGTATCTTTGACTCTAAATAACTCCAGTTTGTTGTTCTGTAAAGCCCCTCTTCTTTCATACATGACTGTGTTATCAGAACTATAGGCCTACATGCACCAGTACCATAGATTCACTTCACTTTCTTATGTCCAGTCATGGCAGCACAAGTTAGATACAGGCGTATCTCTCAAGAAGACAGGGAAAGAATCATAGAAGCATTTGAGGGTAATAACGTTGACAAATTGATGACTAGAGCTGATTCAAGAACATTATTCCTAATGATGATTAACGCAATAAATAGCACCCACCAAATGAAACTAATGAAACATGCAGAAAAAAGAAATAATCACGATGTAAACTGAAACCTCCTTCTCCCAATTAATGTCAAAACAAATTAACTTAAGAACTAGAGAGGGGCCGTCAAAGGCGGCAGACCCACGCCTAAGTACAAAGTCGGGGTAAACATAATGTGCATTCGGTCATCTACCAGAATTCGGCCACTTAATTGCCAGTGTGCTTTATCACCAGCCAGTGAGTTCTACCAAAGATCGTACACTGAAGTGTACGATCTTTGGTTCTACAGTCACATCACACGCAAATCACATCATTACACATACGGTATTAACACTCATTCACGTACAGGAAAGTCCTTAAGTCTCCTCCAAAAATCCATCGAAAATCCCAAATTCCACCGTCAAAAGTGCAGAATCGGAACTTTTCCAAGCGCGCGCGAATTAAGTCCAGTTTTAAGAGTATTGTCTACGCGACGGGTCGCGGAAAAAGCGCTAAAAATCGAGAAATACGCCGTTTTCTTGCGGGATATTTTGATTATAGCTAGCCGAGAGTGTGATGATATCAAAGGTCGTATGAGTGTACGATCTTTGATGGTATCCACAAAAGCAAAAAAGAAAAACAAAATTTACGTACCCCCTAGGCAATTACCCCTATGATTAGTGTCTACGGGAATTATTCAATGCAAGGGTTGAATGCAAATGTCTACTGCACCAGTATTCGGCCACCAACGAGCGCCGCAACGTCCCCGGTGCAATTTTGCACCAACAGTGTAGAGCGCGATGCATTTTCAGCGGCCTTGCACACGCATTGACATTGAGCACGCATATCGTGCAGTGTGACTGCGACCGAGCAAAATGCTCCTCCAACGAAAAAAACAATCAATGTTAATTTGAAAAATCATCAAATATCAAAGGTCGTATGAGTGTACGATCTTTGATGGTATCCACAAAAGCAAAAAAGAAAAACAAAATTTACGTACCCCCTAGGCAATTACCCCTATGATTAGTGTCTACGGGAATTATTCAATGCAAGGGTTGAATGCAAATGTCTACTGCACCAGTATTCGGCCACCAACGAGCGCCGCAACGTCCCCGGTGCAATTTTGCACCAACAGTGTAGAGCGCGATGCATTTTCAGCGGCCTTGCACACGCATTGACATTGAGCACGCATATCGTGCAGTGTGACTGCGACCGAGCAAAATGCTCCTCCAACGAAAAAAACAATCAATGTTAATTTGAAAAATCATCAAAATACGGGTCAGTTTGTGATGACGGAGAACGAACTTTCATAAATCTAGAAGGACATAGTCCCTCAAATAGGCCTAAACGTAAATTTCGGAATTCTTACGAACATTTGAGCAGCGAAGTCGGATCGTTGGGGAGTTTATGTTTTGGTATGGTAGCGGAAAATCGCAAAGTGAGAAACGGGAAATTTTCGGAATGGTCACTATACCATGGGGTCAAAACTTCAAGGTCACGCAGAATTTGCAAGGGTCAACCGATTATCACCAAAATCTAATCGATTCTTTCCTGTCATTATCCAAACATTCCCTGAACATTTCGTGCAAATCCGTTTACCCGTTCTCTTGTTATCTTGTACACAAACAAACAAACAAACAAACAAACAAACATACAAACAAACAAACAAACAAACAAACAAAAAACAAAAAAACAAACAAACAAACAAACAAACAAACAAACAAACAAACATACGGAACCCTTTACATAACCCCCTGCCGATTTTCATCGGCGTGGGTAATAATGTATCTGTGAATGAAATAATGTTATCGAACATTATAAACACATACACATATTTTGAAAGTACTGATGCAAGAATGATATCAGAATAAAGAATGAATACGAAAATATGAAATGTTATGATGCTTGCAAACAATACATATGATGAATGCAAATGAAAAAAAGGAATAGAAACATAAACGTGTCTGCTAAATTGACTGCCGTAAATGCGAAATTGAATGCCCAAGAATGAATTCGAATGAACGAGCGCAGCGTATAAGTACATACGTTATCACGTGACTATATCATTCTAAATTGAATGATTTATCACGTGACTATATCATTCTAAATTGAATGTACGATTTGCGAAATGGTGCTTGTCTTACGAATTTGAAATGAAAAAGTGCTGATTCGAATGATGTTAGACACGTTAAAGGTAATTTGAATGCTCCAAAATGAATTTGCATGAAAAGATTATAAAATTGAAATACCGAACTTGCCATCTAGGCTAAATTGCGCTAAATAATGCAGCAATTAGGAATTGGACTGAAAAAAGTGCGAAATTGGCCGGGAAAACCTATTATAAAAAGTGGGGGTTTATGTGCTAGTTTTTGTGCTGGCAGCACCCCTACGATAGAAATCATCCTAGGACCCCAAAATCTGATTATAAACCTATCGTGGGTGTCCTGATTTAGTGGGGTTCATAAATGTCATGCTGTACTTTCAAAACCCATGTCATTTTTACGAAACTTTATCAAATTGTAGAAGAAGGGATACTTAATGCAGAACAATTGTAAAAATGGGGGGGGGGGGGGTTCATGTGCTCGCTTTTGTGCTAGCAGAGCCTCCTTGCGACAGAAATCATCGTAAGACCCCCAAATCTGGTCAGGAACCAATGCAGGGATATACCATGCTGTATAGGATGCATGAATCTCACGCGGTTCACTCAAAACCCGATTTTCTATTTCATGTTCTATTAGTGATATGGTGGAAAAAAAATCAGAAAGGAAAGTCCATGTGCGTTTTTGTTATTATTTCCCTTATCGATACACAGCCATAATGATATTAATATGTGGACGCAAGCGTGGAAAACTCCACATTGACATGCTTGTTTGTTTGTTTGTTTGTTTTACCCACTTGCTGTAACCATGTGCAGAAAGTGATAATGGAGGAAGAAGAATAAATACAAGGAAATGGGAGTTTTGGCATTAGTCTGACGGTCCTCCAAAGGAAAAACAAATCTTAATATAATGACGTTGATTGTAGATTGCATGTGTTGGTTGTTGCAGTGGTTGGTAAAGTGCGTGTTGTAAACTATGGAGATGTACTTTGAGTACCCCCCCCCCCCCCAAAAAAAAAAAAATAAAAAATAAATAAATAAATAATTAAAAAATAAGTCTTTGATTCTCCTTTTGTTACATCAGATTTGGTAATCAAAGATTAATATCTGAATGGTTAAAGTGATAAATACATGTTTGGTAATACTTTCGTGACCTTTTATTTTGTAACCAAAAATAAATAAAAACCCAATATTTTGTATTAGTAATGACAACTTTAGATCTAATTTAGATTTTTAACAGAGATACTCAGATTGTTTTAGTTGTTAGACCTAAAAATGAAATGTGTGTCATTTGTTTGTTTTGTTGTTGTTGTTGTTGTTGTTGCTGTTGTTTTTAACACCTTGTCTAATAAACTAGTAGTCCCCGACTAGGGCCTATAGGCCCTAGGTAAGCACTCGACTTGACCATGTTGATGAATAGATAAGAACTGCATGTCACAAAACAGATCTATGGATTGAAAATTGATACAGCTCAGCTCCACTTCCAAGCTTCCCGATTCCGTCGATCAGTGTTGTGCTACCATGACCGTGTATATGCGGCTCGGACCGCTGAACTTTGCATAGTACGTACAGATTGTAACGGGTACAGATTGTAACGGGTACAGTCGGCACGCGAGCCGAGCGAAGCCGCCCAGCGCGGCCGCGGTGGGGAGCTGTCGGGTATCCGTATTATAGGTACCACTCTAGCTCGATCTACTAGCAGCTGCTCAGCTCAGTATATAGCTCAGCTCATCACTCGTGCGTGCGCTTCTACGCTCTTTGTTACGTCACTGCCAACCTGCGCAGCTAGGATGCGCACAAGCACAACTGAGGAACGTCCTTAAAGTGAAAACATAGTTTTGGTAAGGGTTTGAAAACCCGTCTGGCACCATTTCATATTTGCTTGCAATACTAATACAATTGTATATCGAAAGTGTCCACCAAGAAACTTGCCTGGCTGAGGCGATTTGCCGGGATGTGGCGTTGTTTTGGAGTATTTCGAGAGTCAAAAATAAGAGTCGGTATACCGACTTTTATTCCAGAAGGATCCAGACTAACTCGGTCTCAGGGAAAACTCGATCCTATTTCAGACAATTTACAAGCAGTTCGTGATCGCCATACTGAAAAGACAATCAAAGACGCATGATAAAGAACAGCAACAACTTCAAAGACAGCGCGTCTTTTTTTGCGTATTTTTATTGGTAATACGCTTGAGAACCGCGCGCTGTCCATTTGTTTTGTACAGGATTAGCGCGCACTTTCCTGTCTTTTCAGTTAAGCGTCTTTGGTATCAACTAGGACCATGACTGTGACTAGCCACTGAACGCGAAGCGCTACAGGCCGCTCCCATATACGTGTAGTACAACACTGTACAATCCAGAGGGACAACTCGTCCCGCCGTCAAAGCGAGGCCGAGTTGTCCCCGAGTCCGAGTTTAGCCTGACCCCGATCGGGTAAGTTCTGAGACTGCGACTGCGGCGAACCTTTTTGGTTATTATTTCGCATTTTCGTCGCTACCCATCGAATATCTTGTGGGTAAATTGGCGTACCAGAACTATGTTTTGGCTTTAAGGACGTTCCTCAGTTATGTAGTGCGCATCCAGCTGCGCAGGTTGGTGAGTGATAGAGAGCGTAGTTAAGTGCACGCACGAGTGATGAGTTGGGTGCGTTTATAAGATTTTGCGGGCCTAGAATCACTGTTTTGAAACACTGTTTTGAAACACTGTTTCAAATCACAGTTTCTTCAGGAGAGCGTTTATAAGATTTTTTTCTCCGAGCGTGTTGGGGCTCTCGCTCAGACTGTGCCATTGCGCAACTCACTCTGCGCAGTTTTTCCTCGGCAAAAGGTCTAACAGGGTGCGCGCAAGGCATTGTGACGTCACATAAACAGTGTTTGCGATCGCGGTTGCGTTTATAAGATTTTTGAAACACTGATTCTACAGAAACACTGTTTGTAAACGCACTATTTTGTGCGTTTACAAACAGTGTTTCAAAACACTGTTTCAAATCACGGCGAGCGTTTATAAGAATTTTTTCGAGCTAGAATCAATGTTTGGCCAGAAACAGTGTTTCAAAACACTGTTTCTGGCCAGAAGAAAAATCTTATAAACGCACCCTAGCCTAGTTGAGCTGAGCTACGGATACACAGCCCCCCACCGCGGCCGCGCTGGGCGGCCTGCCCACGTGCCGACTGTATCATGCGTTACGTACTACGCACAGTGACAGTTTAGCGGTCCGAGCCGCATAACGTAGATGGTCATGGTAGCACAGCACTGATCGACGGAATCGTGGAGCTTGAATGTGGAACTGAGCTGTTTCCATTTTCATTCCGTAGATCTGTTTTGTGACATGCAGTTCATTACTAGTATCTGTTCATCAACATGATCAAATCGAGTACTATGAGGTACCACTAGGTACCTAGTCGGGGACTATTAACAGGGGCGGATCCAGGAATTTCGTAAAGGGGAGGCGCCTTTGTAAAATTACTTGGGGGGGGGGGAGCGGTGCGCCCCCCCCCCCCCTCTAGATCCGCCACTGATTACTCTACTAGACTAGGTGTTTAAAAAACAATCAAAAAAAGGCACACATTTCATCTTAAAGTTTAACAACTAAAAACTTTATTAGTGGAAAAATAAGCAAAGAAAATGGGATTCTTTGTGAGTTTCTCTCTTAAAATCTTTACGTTAGATCTAAACTTGTCTTTCTATTAAAAATATTAATTTTTAATTTTTTGGTTACAAAATACAAGGTCACGGAAATATAACCAGACATGTACTTACGACTTTTACCATTTAGATATTAATTTTGATTACCAAATCTAGTGTAACAAAAGGAGATTCAAAAAATTTTTGGTTTTTTTTTTCGGGGGAAGGCTACTCAAGGTACATCGCCATAATTCACAACATACGAGTACACTGTACCAACCACTGCAACAACCAATGAATGCAATCTACAATCAACGCTATTATATTAAGATTTTTGTTTTCCTTTGGAGGACAGACTAATGTCAAAACTCCCATTCCTCATATTTTGTCTTCTTCCTCCAGTATCTCTTTCTGCACAGTTACAGCAAGTGGGTAAAACAAACAAACAACTATGTCAGTGTGAAGTTTTCCACACTTGCATCCACATAACCCCCCATTACCGGCTGCTCAAGGGAAATAAAGAAATAACAAAATTGCACCTGGACCTTCCTTTCTGAATATTTTTCCACTCTATCACTGCAATTTTGACATTTTTTTTTGGGAAAAATACACAGGGTTTTGAGTGTACAGCGTGAGATTCATAAACCCATCCTATCAGGGTATCCCTGCATTGGTTCCAGACCAGATTTTGTGGTCTGATGATGATTTCTGTCACACGGAGGCACTGCTAGCACAAAAGCGAGCACATGAACCCCCCCCCCATTTTTATAATTGTTCTGCATTAAGTAACCCTTCCTCTACGATTTGATCAAGTTTCGTGAAAATGACATGGGTTTTGAATGTATAGCATGAGATTCATGAACCCACCCTGTAAGGGCGTCCCTGCATAGGTTCCTGACCAGATTTTGGGGTCTTACGATGATTTATGTCGCATGGGGGCGCTGCTAGCACAAAAACGAGCACTTGAACCCCCGCTTTTTTATTGTTTTTCAGGAATTAGTAGGCCTTCTTCTACAATTTGGTCAAGTTTCTTAAAAATGACATTGGCTTTGAATGTACAGCATAAGTTTTTAGAACCTCGCCCTTTAGCTCACCCCTAACAGAAAACGTCCCGGACGAGGATTAGAGAGATTTCGGTGCAAGTTCTGGGCGCTGCTTGCTCAAGAATGAGAGTGTAAACCCCAACTTTAAAACCTTTTCCCCGTTTTGAATACATGTCTCAGCAATTCTTGCTAATTTTTAGAGAAAATAACGTGGATTTTGAGAGAATCATGGGGATTTAAGTTTGCCATTGCAGATTTTGTTGCCAGTCATGGACATGGTTTTGATCTTGTAACGCTATCATTTTGGTATGTACTGGACGGCAGATTGTCATATGCGTCAAAGTCCCGTAGAAGAAAAACAAGCACATGAACGTATGGTTTTTATTTGCATATTTGGGCTTTGGATGGGTGAAAGTTACGGTATGGAAAGTTTGAAGAAAATAACATGGACATCACTTTAACTGAGGAACGTCCTTAATTTAGTAGTTGGGAAGATGTAGAGTTAACCTGTGGAGTTTTTGGTGTCTGTAGAGTGAGTGGAAGGGGCTCGCATGCAGAAAGAGGGGGTAGTGCATGGGTGTGGAGGCATTACATGTACATATATTATAAATTTACATATATATGATATATATAACATATATATATATATATATATATATATATATGTATATAAGATTACGAAGTAGGGTAGTAATGCATTTCAGTCCAATAGTGCTATTCATTCAGACCAAATTTTCGACGCATTTATACGTCTTCATCAGGGTCGACATAAACAAGTATGAAAATAAACAAGATGACTCTCTCTCTCTTATACATTATATATATATATGTATATATATATATATATATATATATATATATGTACATAATATAGATATGCATGTGTGTGTAGATGGATATTCTATGTATATAAATGGTAATCATGTATATGTGCACTACAAAGATATATCGAATTCAAATGAATTTGAGTGAAATTGGACAAGCGAAATGAGAGCATAGGGAAAAGTTTCGATGTATGTGAACGTTGCCATAACATGATGAACAATGTATATGATTATGGCAACAAAGGATCACTACATGACATTGTATTGTTATGAAAAGAAAATGCGATCACGTTATTTGGTGAAAAAACATTTGAGCCTTTCTTCCATTGATTTCGAACTTCAGATTGAAGAAACTTTTATTGTTGTCTAATCTTCCTTGTTTTTTTTTGTCCCCGCCGAACGAGTTCGAGCAGGGGACTATGAAACGGGCTCCGTACGTGTGTGTGTGTCTGTGTGTCCGTCTGTCTGTCCGTCCGTCCGTCTGTGCGTCCGTGTGTGATCAAAATGTTCAATTTGCTACTTCTCTGTCATTTATGAGCCAATTTTGATTCTGTTTGCTTTATATGATAGCACTACATGGGAGCTTTGAAACTTCTACACAGAATTTCAGTTGTGACCTTTGACCTTGACCTTTGACCTATATTGTACATTTTGCTTCAAAATGCTACTCCTTTGCCATTTCCAACCCGATTTTGATTCTATTTGCTTTATATGATAGCACTACATGGGAGCTTTGAAACTTCTACACAGAATTTCAGTTGTGACCTTTGACCTTGACCTTTGACCTATATTGTACATTTTGCTTCAAAATGCTACTCCTTCGCCATTTCTAACCCGATTTCGATTCCGTTTGCTTTATGTGATGGCACTAGGTGAGGGCTTCAAAACTTGTACACAGAATTTTGACCTTTGACCTCTTTGACCTTGATTTTTGACCTATATTGTACATTGGCTGCAAAATGCTACTCCTTCGCCATTTCTAAGCCGATTTCGATTCCGTTTGCTTTATGTGATGGCACTAGGTGAGGGCTTCAAAACTTCTACACAGAATTTTGACATTTGACTTCTTTGACCTCTGACCTTGATTTTTTTTACCTATATTGTACATTTTGCTACAAAATGCTACTCCTTCGCCATTTGTAACCCGATTTCAATTCCGTTTGCTTTAAGTGATGGCACTAGGTGAGGGCTTCAAAACTTCTACACAGAATTTTGACCTTTGACTTCTTTGACCTCTGACCTTGATTTTTGAACTGTGTTGTACATTTTGCTACCAAATGCTACTCCTTCGCCATTTCTAACCCAATTTCAATTCTGTTTGCTTTATGTGATGGCACTAGGTGAGGGCTTCAAAACTTCTACACAGAATTTTGACCTTTGACTTCTTTGACCTTTGACCTTGATTTTTGACCTATATTGTACATTGGCTACAAAATGCTACTACTTCGCCATTTCTTACCCGATTTCGATTCCGTTTGCTTTATGTGATGGCACTAGGTGAGGGCTTCAAAACTGCTACACAGAATTTTGACCTTTGACTTCTTTGACCTTTGACCTTGATCTTTTTACCTATATTGTACATTTTGCTACTAAATGCTACTTCCGGCGGGGACATATATTACGCACCGCGTAATTTCTACTTTTCCTTGTTTTCAATGAAATCAACTTGAATGCTTTGTAGAAAATCACTTTAAGCCTTTTCCATATTATTTATTTTCCCTTTTAAGTATGCGCCGGACTACATCACTGATAGTATCTTCAATTCCCACACGTTTAAGGGTCATTTGTGTGTGTGTGTGTCCTTTGTGATAGGCGGGGGCTAAGACCATCCGTAGAAATAAGCAACCGAAGAATAGCAACAAAACATTTCTTCTTTCCAGACAGCCCAAACAACACCCTCTGGTTGAACATTGCGGCCCATGTCTCTCTCTCTTTCTCTCTATACATATATATATATATATATATATATATGAATATATATATCTGTATACATATATATAAATGTAGCAAGAAAAAAAGACTGCTGAAAACTGCTTATCCAATAGTGGCGAGCCAAAGGAGTAAAATGGAGTCAAAAGGGTCCTGAGCTTTCGATCCTAGCAGAATCTTCGTCAGAAGCAAAATGACGAACAGGTAGGAAAGCAATCACATATAAGGACTTCACACAATAACAACAAAAATGAAAATACAATAAGAAGAATGATGAAGTAATAGCAGCTATTAGAATAATTTGATAGTAAAGCGTATTTGGAAGAGGTGTTTCCAGGCACATATTATGAGGCAGCTTTTTAAATAACTGCGAACACACAATAAACTGCAGAAGACGATGTTGGAATACTCAGACAGCAACCAAAGGCGAAATTCAGTTTTCTGCACCCACGGGGTATTCTTCCAGACTACGATAAGTAAAAAGATCAAAACAGCAAAGACTATGATTAGAGAATGAATCATAGAAATGTGAGACAAAAACCAAATGCTTATGCAATTGTTATGGCGATCACTACAGCTGACCATGCTCTCATTGTAATAACGTAATGCATGCATGTGTTTTCTTCGATGTTTGTCAAAAATACTGAAGTTCATTCTTACCCTACTAGACAAAAAGATTCTTTTCATCTTTCTCCTGTACGGACCGTATCTGCTTTAAAAACAATAACCACTACAGGACCTAAATTTTGGAATGAGTTGGATAGAGAAATAATCCAATCTCAGTCTCTTTATTCATTTAAGCATAAGCTTAAACTAGTTTTTCTGAATTTATATCTATAGCTATTCTTCCATTCTCCTCGACATTCTCTGTTCATACTTCACATTACTGACATTATCGATTATGTAACATGTGCCACGCTCGTGATTTCTGTATTATCTCCTGAACTTCCTTTGTACACATTTGGTATCTCTGCTATTGTACGCTGCATCTGACTTGTACCTCGCTCGGGTGATCACGCAACTCTCAAGAAGTCTTGTGCCGCGGACATTGTCTTCTTTTTTTTTTTTTTACTCTTCGGCGTTTATATATCTCCAATTCACAAATTGCCATTCCTTTAATTACATATACCAAGTTAGAAATAATCTCACATCCGCATCTGGGAATCTACACCCTGCAAGCAATGCTTCTATGTAGATTCCTCATATTTCACATGTTTTATTGTCTTATAAGCTGTACTTGACAATTCATCCAGGCTTTTGTATTGTGATGTTTATGTTTTATGTATTTGTTGAAATGTGGAATATGGAACTATAAAAAAAAACTGATAAAGATAGAGCTAAGATAGTGCTGTGAAGACATTAATGGCTTCAAACCTTTGGAATGAGTTGGATTAAAAAAAAAAACACATGGACACGCGCTTAGCAGGCAGCCGTCTTCTGAATCGCTCTCCTAAAACATTGGCCTTTGAGCAATATTTCGGAAGAAAGACTTCATCATTTATGTATCAGTGTGTTTATTGAACTTCTGTGACCCTGCTGGACTTTGTTGAGAAACATTCGTCTCTGAGTTTTCATGGAACAAGGCATTTTCTGCAACTTGGCTTTCCTGGGGATACTTGAACCGAAGTCGGCCATTTACTCGGGCACATACATCCCTATACAAGTAAGTGTGTACCATTCATTTTCATGCTGTGCGAACAAGCTGAATGAGAATCCTTTGATAGAAGAATGAACTTGAGTGGACATAAAAGGAGTGGACAATGACCGTGACTATCGCACACAAGCTATGCGATGCTCTGCTCATTTACCTTCTTGTGTGTCTACACTGCGTCGACTGTGGTGTTAAACAATATGGCTGCCCCCATACCCCGGGATCAGAGCTTCCGTATATCTGAGACTCGCAAGGGATATCTGAAAGCTCCACTGCAATATTATTCAAACTCAGACGCTACTTTTAATCCTCCACTCATTTGTTGCGGTGTTGTGCATCCCAACCCTGGTCCCTCAACTTCAACCATTGATACAGCTTGTAGGATTGAAAAAAGCACTCGCTACCAACAAAGTCTGCACTACACCAGCAGTCAGCTTAAAACCATTGGCTCCGTACAGATCACAGATATTGCCTCAAAAGCAAGGGCCAATCGTTCTGGCGGAGGTGTGGCACTTTATATTAAACACGATCTTCATCCCTTGCAGCCAGAGGACGTGTCAGTTCCTGACAACCTTGAGGTTGTATGGATTCGGGTTCGTCCGAAACGTCTGCCCCGAGAAGTCTCATGCATCTTCTGCGCTGTTGTCTATTACCCTCAGCCGGACAACCTGTTAGCCACCCAACTTTTAGACCATCTTCAATCTATCATCGATCTATTGACAACAAAACATCCAGATACCGGCTTCATCGTACTTGGTGACTTCAATCGACTCAATCTGCAACCTTTACTCCTTGACAACCGCTTCAAACAGGTCGTAGATAATCTAACGAGAGGAGATCGCACATTGGACAAAATAATAAGCAACATCAGCAACTTGTACAACAGTGTGCAACTTCAATCGCCTGTAGGGCTTTCCGATCACGCTGCTGTGTTATGGATGCCGAAAGGCCCCCAGGTGAGATCCAACGCAACAAAGACTGTCTTCAATAGACCGATGCCAACAAGCGCAATATGTTCCTTCGGCCGATGGATTAGCTCATACGATTGGCCAGAAGTTTTTCTGAATAATGACCGCAATGATCAGTGCACCGCTTTCTATGACAGGCTGCTTGAAACAATCAACAAGCATTTCCCTTTTCGTAAAACCAATGTGCATCCTCGCGACAAACCATGGATAACGTGTGAGATCAAATCATTGATTCACCGTCGGCAAGCTGCTTTCCTTCTAAACCACAATGATGTCTGGAAACGTTTGCGCAACAGAGTAAAGAGAATGATCACGACTGCAAAGTCTGATTACTACTCCACTCGCCTACAACGGCTGAAAAGATCCAATCCAGCTGCTTGGTATCGACAGATTCGTATCATGACAGGAGGAAGACGGGATGAACCTTTGATCTCAATTCCTGGACTAGATTCTGACGATACCGGATTGATCGCCAGTGCCATAAATGATCACTTCGTGTCTGTAACAGAATCGTTCGACCCTCTGACTTCGGAGCATCTTCCTGCGTTTCTACCGGCGTGTGAACGGTGTCCTGATATCTATCTCTGGGATGTTCAGAAAGCCCTTTCGAGAATTAAAAGAAACGTTGCTGGCGGCCCGGATAATATTTCCTCCCGGTTTCTACGTGAATTTTCGTATGAATTATCTACACCGCTTGCACACATAATAAATACATCTATCCAAGAAGGTGTTGTGCCGAACGTTTGGAAACGCGCAATTGTGATTCCCGTTCCGAAAACGTCTCCTCCGTCCCTCGAAAAACTCCGTCCAGTTTCCCTCACCGACCACATTGCCAAAGTTGCAGAAGGTTTTGTAGCGAAATGGGTGATGAGCGATATGGCATCCAACTTGGACCCCATGCAATTTGGCAACAGAAAGAACCTGTCAACTTCGCATTGCATCATCAATGTGCTGCACAACATCTATGTTAATGCTGAGAAATCAAAATCATCGTCTACCCTAGTGGTTACCGATTTCACAAAGGCCTTTGACCGGATAGACCACACAACAGCAATAACGAAGCTCGTCCAGATGGGAGTCCGCCCGTGTATAATACCATGGATTGCAAGCTTCCTTTCTGAACGTCAGCAATGTGTGCGCTGCAGAGGATCTTTGTCTGACTGGGCATCTCTCAATGCAGGTGTCCCCAAGGAACGCGTTTGGGCCCTATCATATTCCTTGCTATGATAAATGACGCAAAGGCACTACTTCCCATTCGGTCCTACAAGTATGTTGATGATATGACGCTGGTGGAATGCCGCTCTGGGAATGACCAATCTGAGATGCAAGCGGCTATCTCGTATTTGGCAAATTGGTCGGATGCTAACATGATGAAATTAAACCCTATGAAATGCACGACAATGGAAGTTAACTTCATGAGAAACACGCCACCATTGTTACCCGTATTACTAGGAGAACATCAGCTCGAGTCTGTTAAAACCATCAAACTTCTCGGAATTCTCATCCAAAGCGACCTCAAATGGGAATCCCACATTAATGACATGTTGAAACGTGCCAATAGGAAGCTCCATACGCTCCGAGTCCTAAAGCGCCATTGTTTACCATCCCGCGATATGTTGACCATCTATGAAGGTTACATTCGCCCAGTGCTTGAATATGGAACCCCGGTGTGGCACAGCGGTATACGCAGAAGCAATCTGAAAACATCGAAAAGATACAAAAAAGAGCCCTCCGCATCATCTTCGGTTGCCAGTACAGTACTTACTGTGATATGCTCGCCCAATTAGGCATGATCACCCTGCAGGAAAGGAGAAAGATGTTGTGTTTGGATTTCATACAAAAAACTCTGAACAATACTGATCAATTCAAGAACTATTTACCTCAGAAACCAAGAAATGAAAGACTTTTAAGACATTCTCAAAAAATACCTGACTTTTTCTGTAGAACAAACAGAATGAAGAAAAGCCCTCTTCCTTTTTTAATTCGTTTGTATAATACTCAGTAGAATATGTGATTTATGGATTGTCACTCTTACTCCAGCCCCAGCCTCTCTCTCTCTCTCTCTCTTTCCTCTTTTCTTTTTAATGGGCAGATGTGCTACATTTCTTTCTGTATCCGGTTTTTCAGCCATTTACACTCATCAGCCCATTTGCAACATGATTGCGATTAATCGCCGTTTCCTGCAAATTCACCAAGGAAGCGTGTTATTGGCTTCTCAGGTCTTTCAGTCAATTATTTCAGTGCCCCGACTTTATTCAGCCTCTACAGAGAAGAAAGCCCACACCACTTTGCACACTGAACAACAAACCCCCAGCATAAAAAAGCAGAAAAGAAATCAAACTGAGCTAATGCCTCATAGAAAATAACAGACGCCATACTAATGCCGAATAGGGGAGTTTATACGCCATAATTGATGTATGTGTAGATATTATCCCTTTCTATTTGAATGTACCGTTCGTAGAGGACACTAGCAAAAGTAGTATGCCGACGCTTTTTTTTTCATACATGTGTAAAGCCTGTTTGATCTTATCTCAATTTTTCGTTTCATCTGTCAGAATTTTTTAGTCTTAAACAGACTTTCTGATTTCATTTTGATCGCCACGTCACGTTCCTCTGTTCTGTGTCATGTGAAATATGAAATTTTGTATTTTGAATAATCTTTTTGATATGAATTTAGTGTTCTGTATAATAGTAGCATACTTTCTGATGAATGTAATGTCTGATCTTTTGATTGAGGTTTTGTAATAGATAATAAGGGAATAAGAAGAGGTTGAAGTAGGGAAAGTGAAGAAGAGGATGGTAAAGTTTATAAGGAGGGGGAAAGAGAAGAAGATGAGTAGATGAAAAAAAAAGTTGTGGTTAGTCAGATCATTTGTATGAACAATAGAGATTATTTATGAAAATGAGATAACAACTGATTTTATTTTCATATGTGTAAAATCTGAAAGTTTTTCAAGTGTTTTAATATGAATATGATTATTATATATCTTTTTGACCGAGAAGAATATAATCGATGTTTTAACGAAAGTTATATCGCCCATGCACTCTGTGTTTTGTTATTCAAGTTCAGCCTTTTGCAGGCACGCCGAAACTTTTTCTCTTTGATAAAACACTCAACTTTGTTACAAATCGCATGTGGATTCATCATTGTTAAGGCTGGTTTTTTTTTTCTTTCCCTCTTTGTAATGATGTGTTTGATTATGGGCCCTCCATTCATTCATTTATTTCTGATTTCATCTCAATTTTTTTTTTTTCACTTGCCAGAATGTTTTAGCCTTAATCAGATTTTTTAGATAAGTTTAATTGCCATACTATGTTCCTCTGTTCTGTGTTATGTGAAATAAGAATTTTTTTTTTTTAGTTTGAATAATTTTATTGATACGAAACCAGTGTTTTATATAATACATTGCAATAGTATATTTTTGATGAATGTATACTGATTGTTTTTTGTAATAGAGAGTAAATGGTATTTTGATTTTTAATTATGAAAAATGATAATATGTGATTATGATAAGGATAATTTCAGGGAATAAGAAGAGGTTGAAGGAATGAAAGTGAAGATGAGGATGGTAAAGTTTATAAGGAGGGGTAAAAGAGAAGATGGAGGAAAAGAAGATGAGTAGATGGAAAGAAAGTTGATTTTTTTAGTAAGATTATTAATTATTAAACAAAAGAGATTATTTATTTAAATAAGAACAGAGATGTGAATAATTGTATGTTTTGTTGTTGTTGATGATTAAGGTCAATTTTATTGTGCAATAGTTAATATTTCTAATGTATGTTTGTATATTTGAATGTATTCATGATGATCCTTGTAAAATGTCCGCAATTCAGCCTCCTGGCTGCAAGAGATGTTATTTAATAAATACCTTTCAATCAAACCTCCCCCCCTCCTTCGGCGGTGGGGTGCCCAGATTGAGGGGGGGGGGGGGGTTGAGGGCAAGGAGGGGGATTTTCAGCATTTTCATCATCTTCTTGAAAAATCTATGACGGATTTTCATCAAACTTGGCAGATTGCATCTTTATAGTGATATGATCTTGATTTGTTAAAATGAGTCCCCCCCCCCCCACACACACACACCGCCGAAGGGGGGGGGGGGGGGCTGAAGCCTGAAAGTCTTTAAGCTCTGGAAGTTTTATCTTCTTCTGTCGAACCGAAAAAGATAGAGCTAAGTTAATGCTATGAAGATATTAATGACTGAACTTTCATGTTTGATTGTGGCGGATCGAGGGAGAGGTGTCCTTATCGAGGAGGGGGTGAGTGAGGGGGAGGATAGGGATTTGCCACATTTTCTGCAGCTTGAGAATTCTTTGACGGATTTTCACCAAACGAGGGAGATAGCATCTCTATAGGGTAATAGAATCCCACTTTTGTCGAAGGGGCAACAAGTCCAATTCGTTCCCCTTCTTCCCCAAAGCGCGGGCTAAGACGAGGGTAGCCCCCATCTGACAAGCAGACGTGAAATTTCATCAAAGTAGGCCTACCTTTTAAGAAATGTGATAAGATTGTGTTCTACTCCTCTTGGTTGTACAGAAATACCTGAAATTCTGAATTCCACCCGAACGACCCCACCTCTCGTCTCGGCCCCTTTCAAGGGGCTGAGATTTGGGGCTCCATCCACCTCCTCCCACCTTAGGGGCTGGGGCGGTGCTCATTTAAACAAATTGAGGTCATATCATCTGATAAATATGCTACATGCCAAGCTTTGGCGAATATCTGTTGTACAAGGGTTTCACGAAGAAGCTGAATATGTGAAAATTCCGCCTTCCCCTCCCTAAAAATTACATTAATGAATTAACTTACAATAGCACTGTATTAGGTCCACCACTTTTGTATTGAAGGTTTTCAATTCATTCTTTTTAAAGCTGAAAAGGGGTTTTATCACCCGATGGATGCTTCTTGAATTTTCAAGAAAAAGATGAAAATGTGAAAATTAAGCTTCCTTCCAACCCCCCCCCCCCTTTGGGCATCCCTTCATCTGTCACAGCCAACTTGAACCTACATTATGCATAAACTATACTTACTAATAAAACACGGTACTATATCTATATCTCTCTCACTTATGGTTAAACAACATTTTCTAAACCTTTGTCTTACCCCGACCTCGCCCGTCCCCCTCCCCCCCCCCCCCAGTTTGCTGCCCCGTAGTGGGGTTCTATTACCCTAGGGATGCTACCGCCCACATTTGGTGAAAATCTGTCATAGATATTTTTAAGGAGATCCTGAAAGTGTAAAAAAAAATTCTTTCTCATTTCCCTCCTCCCCTTCCTCCCCCCCCCCCAATCAGGGCACATGGACCCGCCATTATTAGATATGCAATTTCAGTCATTAAAGTCTTCACAACACTAACTTAGCTGTATCTTTTTTCTATTCGACAGAAGATTTTTTTTTTTTTAATCCAGAGTTTAGGGACTCTGAGGCTTCACCTCCCCCCCCCTTCCTCTTCGGCGGTGGGGGGGGGGGGGGGGGCTCATTTTAACAAATTAAGATCTTATCACCATAGAGATACTGTCTGCCAAGTTTGGTGAAAATCCGTCATAGATTTTTCAAGAACTTGCAAAAAATGTGGAAAATCCCCTCCTACCCCTTCACACCCCCTATCAGGGCACCTCTGGATCCGTCATAAGCAAACCTGAAATTTCAGTAACTCGTGTCTTCATAGCATAAACGTTGTTCTATTTTTTTTTTCGGTTCGACAAAAGAAGATTAAAAAAAAAATCCAGAGTTTAGGGACTCTGAGGCTTCAACTCCCCTCCCCCTCCCCCCATTCAGCGGCGGTGGTGGGGGGGGGGGGCGGGGGCTCGTTTTTACAAATAAAAGTCATATTACCGTAATGATGCTATCTGACAAGTTTGGTGAAAATCTGTAGTAGACTTTTCAAGAAGATGCTGAAAATGTAGGAAATCCCCCTCTTCCCCATACCCCTCGTTCCGGGCACTCCTGAATCCGCCACAATCAAACATGCAATTTCAGTCATTACTGTCTTCATAGCACTAGTTTAGGGACTCCGAGGCTTCAACTACCCTTCCCCCTTCCATCATGGCCCCCGTGCCCTGTATCCCTGGATCTGCCATTAAACTTGAACTACTGTCGTCAATGTGTTTATACCACCAACCTAGCTCCATCTTATTACCTCCGCCAAGGGAGGAGGTTATGTTTTCGTTACCGTTGGTTTGTTTGTTTGTTCGTTAGTTAGTTAGTTTGTCCGTGTGCAAAATAGCTCATAAAGTAGTTAACGGATTGGGATGAAACTTGCAGGAAAGGTTGAGAATGACACAAGTAACAAACGATTAACTTGTGGTAGTGATCCGAGAATTTTGGGGGAATCTATGAAGGATTTTTGATATTTTGGCAGGTAGGCCGGGTCAATAGCCGGGTTCACACGTACACCAATTAGCGGGATACAAATCTCGAGATTTGCATCGCGATCGTCATCCCAAGTTTTTTGCACGTGTGGACAGAAAAAACCCGAAAATTAGCGGGATAAGCATCGCGATGCTAATCCCAAGAAATCTTGCGCTGGTTCATCAATTAGCGGGATAATTGGCCCCGCGCTGGTACGTGTGAACGGTCGGGATTAGAATCTCGAGTTTTTATATCCCATCATGCAATGCGCACATCACTACAGCGAGGCCTCTGCGAAGAGGTCCTTCACCTCTTTGGAGCACAACAACAACAGCGCGCGAACCACACCACTGACGCGTAAAAGACAATGGACAAAGGTAAGTGCGCACAGGCAGTGATAGAGAAGGGCGCTGTGTGACCCAGTTTGCAGGCTTTGCTGTTGTCTCTATCGGCAATTAGCGGGATAATTCGGTACGTGTGGACGCTCGCCAAATTAGCGGGATACCGATCGCGATCGCTATCCCGCTAATTTGGTACGTGTGGACGCTCGCAAAAAAACTCGGGATGTGCATCGCGATCGTCATCCCGCTATTTTGTACGTGTGAACCCGGCTAATGGAAAAAGGTAAGTGCGCGCAGGCAGTGATAGAGAAGGGCGCTGTGTGACCCAGTTTGCAGGCTTTGCTGTTATCTCTATCGGCAATTAGCAGGATAATTCGGTACGTGTGGACGCTCTCCAAATTAGCGGGATACCGATCGCGATCGCTATCCCGCTAATTTGGTACGTGTGGACGCTCGCAAAAAAACTCGGGATGTGCATCGCGATCGTCATTCCGCTATTTTGTACGTGTGAACCCGGCTAATGAACTTGGGAGTTCAGGCTGCGCGTATCTGAGGTTTGCATGCGCGCACTAAAGTGCGTGCTCTAGTATACGAATAATTACTAGCCGGGTTCACACGTACAAAATAGCGGGATGACGATCGCGATGCACATCCCGAGTTTTTTTGCGAGCGTCCACACGTACCAAATTAGAGGGATAGCGATCGCGATCGGTATCCCGCTAATTTGGTGAGCGTCCACACATACCGAATTATCCCGCTAATTGCCGATAGAGGTAACAGCAAAGCCTGCAAACTGGGTCACACAGCGCCCTTCTCTATCAGTGCCTGCGCGCACTTACCTTTGTCTATTGTCTTCTACGCGTCAGTGGTGTGGTTCGCGCGCTGTTGTTGTTGTGCTCCAAAGAGGTGAAGGACCTGTTCGCAGAGGCCTCGCTGTTGTGATGTGCGCATTGCATGATGGGATGTAAAAACTCGAGATTCTAATCCCGACCGTTCACACGTACCAGCGCGGGGCCAATTATCCCGCTAATTGACGAACCAGCGCAAGATTTCTTGGGATTAGCATCGCGATGCTTATCCCGCTAATTTTCGGGTTTTTTCTGTCCACACGTGCAAAAAACTCGGGATGACGATCGCGATGCAAATCTCGAGATTTGTATCCCGCTAATTGGTGTACGTGTGAACCCGGCTTATGAGTTGTGAGTGCATAGGGCACGAATATCGCACGAGGCGCGAGATAAGCCACTGGTCTATTCAACAAGGCGCGTAGCGCCGCGTTGAATAGACCAGTGGCGAATCTCGCGCCGAGTGCGGTATTACGTGCCCCAATGCACGAACAAAATCATAAATTATTCTATTTATACAACACCTTGTCCGCCACAATCACAGTACTAAATTAGTGACCGCCAACTCAGGAAGGCCCAAAAATAAATGTAACAATTAGGCCGAGAATTGTAAACCACCCTGTGTACTGCTTTCAAACACTCGTCATGATTCGACCACACAGTCACAGGAATCACAAACTCCGCAGGGTCTCTAGCGTTATACCCATTCTACGCTAATGTTAATAGATCGAGTTTAAAAATAGGCCTGACTGTTAGGCCGATCTGAGATGTCGGTAGATCTAGAAGCAGGTCTAGACTTTGTCTATTTCCGAAAATGATTTTGTATAAAAACACAGAAAAATAATCAAATTACAGTTTCTCAACTTGAAATGAAGTCTTGATTTTGGGATCACTGTGGTCCACGTAGCAGATCAAAGTCAAAAGTAAAAACACAGCAGTAGGTAAAGGCCACAATACATGCAATTAGCTAGGTAAAGTAGCTGCGCGTACACGTTAACGTTGCAGTACTCCGCCGCGCCGCGCCTGGTCTCCCGGCAGCGCAGCGCAGCCGGCCAGCACGTACAATGTAGTTTGCTGGCGCTTCGCTGCTGTGAGCCACAGAACTCTGTGAGCGGCCATGCATTAGTAGCCCCCCGCGAAGCCATGCTATAGTACCTTCGAGCCGTGCAATAGGCCCATGCCAGGGGCATATTGTATGGCTGTCACTCTCAATGAGTTTGATAGGTATTTTCTATTGAATGTCATGTGACATGTTCTTGGCCAATCATCATTCGACATCACTCTGAGGTGTTGTATAATTTCTGCTAAGGCGAGGCGCGCCGTGCAGCTGAGGGTTTATGACGGCTTCTATATTGGGCTTTATGACGGCTTCTATACTGGGAAATCGGGCGACTTTCAGCACACAATGCTATATAGTACGTATGTGTGGAAATCACTGATATATCTCTATGGAAGAACAAGGTCAGTGGTGGAAATGAGCTGCATGCTTTTGGCGGAGGTCTGCGCTCTCAGAGGGCTTTTCTAGTTTGGTTATAGAATATAAGAAGAATTTTTATTAAAAAAACCAAGTTCTAGGACTTTGAGGTCCCCTCCCCCTTTTTTTTCGGGGGAGGGGGTGGCTAATTTAAACAAATTGAGATCCCATTGCTATAATGGTGCTACCTGCCAATCCTGTTGAAAATCTGTCAAGGATTAATAAGAAAATATAAATGGTGGAGGTTCATGCGCAGTTTTGGCGTGGAGTTTATCTACTATCTCTTTACGCAATATCGCTAAAGTAAATGATTTGCACATTTCCCGGCAAAACTGAACTTTTGCACATTTCCCGGCGAGACATTTGCACATTTCCCGGCGTTTGCACATTTCCCGGCAAGACGTTTGCACATTTCCCGGCGTTTGCACATTTCCCGGCGAGACATTTGCACATTTCCCGGTGTTTGCACATTTCCCGGCTCCACACATCCGTTCAGACAAACAAAAGAAAACTCAAGAGTCCATGGCATTTGTCTCAAGATTTCCAGACACAACTATTAATTCGATATTGTTGATCTACAGTGAAATACTCCTGCTTCATTAATCATCTATAGATAAAACAAAAGAGTACTAATTGTATTTACAATGAGGGTATACAGTGATATCCGTAGGTGGATCTGTTGATTGCTTTATGTGATATCAACACAGCTTGATTTGTTTTGTTCTTTATATTGCACTTTCGTAAACTACACCTTAACTTAACGGCGTCTTCAGCCATCCGTGGAAATAGTGAAGCGGCTATAATTTTTGAAGTCTTCTGACACAAATGTTTAAATTGTTATTATCTCTATAATGCTCAAAGTGGGTAAATGAAAATGTTACAAGGGAGAAAACCAATCCAAACTGTTCGCATTACGCGTCATGTTTAATTTCATCGGCTTTTAATCAAATCTTGATATTGGATAAGAATTTTTATAGTAACAGCTCAAAGCCAAAGAAAATTAAACCCCTAAAATCAATTTGCAGATAGTTAGAAATAAGTCTGACAAAAACACACAAGCGCGCGCGCGCACACACACACACACACACATGGAACAAACACAGTGTCCCACAATGCGAAACACAATGTGACACAGTGTGAACACATTGTGAAACGTTGATTCACAGTGTGGAACAGAACATTGCTATGTGAACTCCTAAAAAACAAAAAACAAAAACAAAAACATACCACAGTGTGTGTGCAATCATTTTCACATGGTTAACCCTGCTGGAAACAACACAGTGTCCCACAGTGTGAGAAATACAGTGCGAAATCTCTTCACACTGTAAAATTCGAGCATTTTAACAGCGTGAACACAATGTGAGTCATCAATTCACAGTGTGAAACAAAGCATAACTATGTGAACACTCTGTGAAAGCTACACCACAGTGTGAAATCATTTTCACACTGTTAAATTCGAGCGTTTTCACATAGTTGACTATGCGAACACACTGTGGAACACTGTGTTCTTTCCAGTAGGGAATTTTAAGCGTTTTCACGTAGCCGACCATGTGAACACAATGTGAACACACTGTTGGACATTGTGCTCTTTCCAGCAGGGAAACAACGAAATAGATGAAATAAAAATGCAATTAATGATTTGATGCGTTTTGATTTTCAATTTTATCTCTCGCTCAGGGGCTCTAACGCATTTTCCGTCTTCATTTCAACTTCAAAAGTGCATGGCAATGAATAGAGGAGATACAAGAAAACTCATGTTCTGCAATGTGAAGTCCGAATAGTTAGAACTGCTGACATTCAGAATCGCTCCGAAATAGTGGGTTTGACCCAATAGCTGTGCAATGAATTTTCGGAGACATCCCACGAGACCGACATGCACCCATGAGCTATACAGCCCACGAGATCGACATTAGAAAAAAAGGCCCATGAGTCATATTGCTTACGAGTTCGACGCTAGGCAAATAAAGCCCATGCGTTCGACACCAGGTAAAAACAGCCCAAGAGTTCGAGAGATACAACACGAGGCTTAATGTGTTGGTCTCGTTGGCCATGTTTGCTTAGTGTCGTTTTTATGGGCTCTATTTGCCCAGTGCCGAACTCGATCAATGACTCTTGGGCGGTATAACTCGTGGGCTGTAAGACTCGTGGGCTGTGTGACTCGTGATGGTCTGTATGACTCGTGAGTGTTGCTCTCGTGACGTGCACCCGAATTTTCATTTGCTCAGTTATAATGTTTTCTGTGTAATTCGCCTGAACGATTTTATCTAGTCATTTAGTCATCTAGTCATTACTTGGAAATTACAGACTAGCTCGCTATCGCTCACAAATACGACCTTGCCTAATAGTGAGACATATATGTCCGCTTGCCTTGCTGTCTCTTTTTACTCTGTGCGGAAAAGACGGAAAATAAGATTACAAGTCATAATCAATTAGCTAAATAGTATAGCTTTCTCTCTAGAAGTATCTACATTTTGCTAATGAAGATATCTGAACCGTGATATACTGATACAAACCACAACTGTACATGCATTTTCCTTGATTTTTCTTCAGCACATTTGTTTTATAATATTCAAAAGCTGCGTTGTGTTTTGCAGCTCTGGCTTGCCGGCGGCGGAGATCATGAGATCAAAGCAGGGAAGAATGTTTAAAATGTTATTTTGACACTTCTGACACGGACAGAGGCATGCATAAATTAGCGAAATTATGAATGTCCATGTGTAGTAGGTCCATGATAAAATTTAGATAGGCGTACTTCAAACTTGCCAAAATATCGCCATGAATCTTTCGTGTCAATGTTATATCATTTAGGGTATGTTGCGTCGAGTAGGTAAAGTAAATAAATGATCATATGATGTGCACCATCAATTTCAAACTGCGCGCGCATATAAACTCAGCGACCCAAAGTGGGAACAGTGGGAAGCGACATTATTGTCCATGAGACTGATGTTTGTAACCAATCAGAAAGCGGTTTACTACACCTGTCAAGCAGCAAGTTTCTTATTGGGTAGAGCTCGTTCGTAAGCCACACCCCTCTTAGGAAAACTGGGGTTCAGCTGGAATGAGGAAATCTCTTCGTCTGTGATGAGGATGCTCACTCGCCAAAGCAAACAGTTATAAACATCCTGATATACATTGAAAAAAAAAATCACCCACAGAAAATAAAGACTAAGATGTCTGCTAAATTTAGCTTTTTGAACTCATTTCACGCATAAAAGAATAATCATAAAAGAAGAAAGGAACAAATAACATTGAAAAACACGAAAGCAACATTCTTTGGTATCAGCGCACAATACAAGTTCTTTCTCAAAAGGAGACAGGCTCTCCTCGCCTGAATAATCATCAAATTCACAAAATCTACAGACCATAAAGGAAAGCCAGGTTTTTTTAAAGTTGGCTCTCCATCAAGTTTCGGGATGGGGGAGGGAGGTGACTGAGGTATAGACTTTTTTTTCCATTGTGTCATTCTTTGATCTCTAGAATCACTGCATGCGTATATATTTTGCTTATTCAGTTTTGTCAATCAAACACATAGCATGTCTTCCCTAACTTTAATGTGGTTTTCTTGTTAACCTTTTTTTACCCTTTCACTTCAGGTGACAAGAAATCGTGAGGATATTATGAAGAAGAGAGACAACTGGGAATTTTGCTGATACTAACTAGACGAGGAAAACGTGTCTGCTTTTAGTTTTCGCAACCGACAAGTCAAGTAGAACAAAGTTCTTTTGTTCATAAACACGCACACATTGCGCATTGTGTATGCTCCATTTTTTCTCTTTTTTTTTGTTTTACCACAGATCAAGGATTATTATACAACCTTGAACCAACCTGCCTATAAATTTCTCATCTTTTTTTTTTAGGGGGGGGGGGAGTGGGTAGATGACAGAAAATAAAGGCAACCATTTTCAGTGTCGGCATAAAGGATGGAAATATTGGTGACTGTGTGAATACTTTTGTCGCTAGATTTGAATAGTCTTGCGACACTATATCAACACGGTGCAAACAAATAGCCTAAAAGGCCCACCCTATTAGGAAGTTGGCCCCAAAATATATAAAATGATACACACATCCACACACCCACACAAATACATAAACGTACCAGCCTGTACTTAGTGAACTACGATTCTTACAACAGGTGTAAATCCATACCAAGGACTGTGGGATGATCAGCGATATTAATCACAAAGTATAGCGCGAGTATAAGCCCATGATGCGCACACACACGCGATGTGTACCTACAAATATTAAATAAAAATATAAAATGGAAATATGAATACTTATTTCTGAAAAAAATGTACTAGATAGTTCCTTATTTCTATAAGATTTTCAATTTCGTTTCTCCCGCATGACGGAGATTTTTTTGCATTTTCAGGCTTAAATTGAGAGATATAGGCCATACTTTTGTCGAAATGTTCGCTTTTTGTTTCAATAAAAAACTATGAAACATTCATAATCAAGGGAAATGTGCAGGGAAAGGATATGGGGGAGGGGTAGGTTCCCTCCTACACGAGGGATATTTTGCTTATTCAAACCTGAAATTCAGAGGTCTGATGCATACTTTTGATGAGATATGCAATTGTTGTTTCTATCAAAAGGGTAAAAAATAATAAGATAAAATATCATTCAGGAACACGGACAGGGGGAGGGGGTAGGGGATGCCCTTTCCCACACAAAACATTTTCAGACTTAAGACTCTGAGCTCTGGGGCACCCTTTGGTTCAATACTAGATTTTTGTTTCTAATATAAAAATAAGTGTACATTAACAGGGAAATATATATTCCGTCCCACACGAGGAGGGTTTTTTTCAGACTTGAAATTCAGAGATCTTGGGCACCCCTTGGGCGAAATACTCATTTTTTTTTTGTTTCTCGTATAAAGTAAGATAAGTATACATTCAAGGAAATGTGTGGGGAGGGAATTGAGGGGGATACCCCCTCACTCACGATGGAGATTTTTTTACATTTTCAGACTACGATTTCAGAGATCTGGTGCATCCTTTTTGTGAAATATTCGTCTTTTCGTTTCTATCAAAAAAGAGTAAATGTATATATTCAGGTAAATATTCAAGAGAGAGGGTGTCGGAAGGGGGTTTCCCTTCCGACACGAGGGAGATTTTGTGCATTTCAGAATTGAAATTCAGATATCTGGCATGTCTGGAGTACCCTTTTGATGAAACATTCGATTTTCGTTTCTATCAAAAATGTATATAGGGCTTATATATTCAGGAAAATGTGCAAGGGAGGGTACTCCCTCCCACAAGAGAATTTTTTTTTTCTATTTTCAGACTTTAAATTCAGAGGTCTGGCGCAACATTTTGGTGAAATAATCGATTTTTGTTTCTGTTAAAAAAGTAAGGAAATATATATTCAGGGAAATATGTGGGGGAGGGTTTCGGAGGTGATACCCTCTCCCACATGAAGGAGATTATGTTTTTCAGACCTGAAAATCAGAGATACAGTGCATACTATTGGTGAATATTTGGAGTTTGTTTCTATCAAAAAGAAAGACTAGTATTAATTAGTATTCAGTTGGGATGACCGCGTCCCACATGAGGAAGTTTTCGTATTTTATCATTTTCATCCAATGGCCTGCTGCACACTCTTGTTACCATATTGAGAAAATTGTCAATCATCAAAGAATATATGATTCATTGTCTCTGTATTCTCATTCCCATCCCTTCCAACACGAGGAAGCTTTTGCAATCTTACAGTGCGCATCAAAATAAAGGTAATCCAAGTTTGGAGGGCTACTATTTCATGATTGTCAGCTATGGAGAGCACAATGTTTTTTTTTTTTTCTTTGTTCATCCTCCGAATAGGTGGCGTGACATCGCCTGTCAGTTCATTGAACTGTGAATGTAAGTGTACAACTATGGCACGTATATTGTAATACGAATCTTGGAGAATGGATGTAGCAGTGTTGCGCAATCCCGTGTTCAATTGGAATGGTGTCATGTCTTTATACCGGGTGTTACTTATTTCCCCTCTTTTCTTTTCAAATTGAATTTGAATTGCATTGACACTAATGCTTTTGTATAAGATGCCATGGCACGCCACAAATTTGGTTTTATTTTCCTTTTTCTTTTGAAAATAAGGTAACCCAAACTGCAGGCCTTGTTTCATATCATGTCATGCCCATGGTCAATGGGGTCACTTTCTGTCACTAGGGCTGCTGGTTTTTTCTCTCTTCTCCTTTTCTCCTTCTTCCTCTTCTGTAATTTCTAACTCCTGTGTCATCCCTCAGCTGGCTGGCGTGACGTTGCCTGATGATTCGCCGAATTGTTAATTTAAGTAGAATAAGTGATGGCATATACATATATAGTGTTTTACGTAAGTGAAAATAAGTGTGGTCATGAGGTCTCTCATTTCAGGCTCTCCACCTGGTGGAGTAGCGCCAATCTGATGATGAAATGTAGGTATAATGATTAATGATAGGGAAAATTTGTTTGAAAAGACAATTGTTAAGATGATGCATTTTCAGATTTTATTATATTATAATGTAATGGATGTTTGGTTGCTGTTTTTTTTTTTTAGGATCAGTTTAATTTGTTCCTTCTCCTTTGTTAGGAGAATTCTTGTTCTGACTCTGACTTGATGAATAATTTGATTTTTATTGAATTTATAGTTTTGGTTCGGTAAACTTTGATGGGGTGGGAAGGGCTTTTTTTTTTGCATGTTCACTACTCATGGATAAGAGCTATAGAATTACGTATAATAAGCTGTATTTTTTTCTTGTCTTTGTGTTGTTCTTGTTTATTATCGGTACTCTGGTCTCTTGTAACCCTTGCACCTTGTCTTCTCTTGCTGTCCTCTCCCCTTGTACTATTCCTACTTCATTCTTTCCGCAGCGATGCTCGCATTCTCCCGTTATCCCTTTTCTTCTGTTCTTTGGGTCATCGCCTTGTGCACTCGAACGCGCTCTGCATGGTTCTCGCTGAAACTCGAGTTCGGTCTTGCCATTCATCCTTTATATTTTAGATGATGCGAATTGAAAACTTCGCTTTCAGTTGGCTAAATAACGACAAACTTTTTGAAATGTTTCGTCAAGATTCAGTATCACATACAGTTAATGACCCCCAAAATGATGAGTGTCCTGTTTATGATTTCGATTTTTATGAAACAGATGTAGTATTTAATGAGGATAATCATGAACAATATTTAAGTTCCAAGTGCTATTATGAATCGGTTCAAATCTTTAACCGGACTTACTGATTGTTTTTCATTATTGCATTTGAACATAAGGAGCTTGAAGAAGAATTTTGATAATTTTTGTTGTTTTCTGGATAATACTCATGATTTATCTTTTTCTATAATAGGTCTTAGTGAAACATGGATTACTCAGGATTCTGCTTCCGCATATTCTCTTCTAGGCTATGATTTTATAGAAAATAGTAGACGCGATAGAATGGGCAGAGGTGTTGGTTTATACGTCAGACAAAACCTTGATTACGTTATACACAAAGGTTTGAATTGTATGAACGGAGTCGTTGAATCATTATGTGTTGAAATCAAGGTCTCCCATGCTAAAAACATACTTGTATTTATAATGTGTAGACTTCCTAATTCTATCACCCTAGATTTCTTGGATTATTTGCAATTTTTATTCCATAATCCAGTATTTCATAATAAAGACTGTTATATTATGGGAGAGTTCAATATAGATTTATCTAAGTTTCAAACAATGAATACTGCTCAATCTTTTCTTGATATTATGATGTCCACATCTTTCTTACCCCCTATAACCAAACCAACTCCAGTAACCAATCACTCGGCAACCCTTATTGATAATATATTTTGTAATATTAATCCCTTACTGGTCTCTGGTATCGTTCTCTCAGATTTATCAGACCATTATCCTATTTTCACTCACATACCCCTTAAGAAAAAAGTTACCATAAACGACCCGGTATCAATTTTCCGGAAGGTGACATCTGGAAATCTAGAGATGTTGCAAAATGACCTCAGTAATGTGGATTGGTCTTTTGTATATAATACCGAAGATACAAATGAGGCTTATGATTTGTTTATGAGTACTTTAATTTCGCTTATGGATAAGCATGTCCCTGTTGTTAAAAAGAAATCTAGAAATTATAAAAGATCCCCTAGACTTCCATGGGTATCTGAGTCTTTACTGCGATCAATCAATCGAAATAATAATTTGTACTATGCTGATAAAATCAAATGTACCAAGCAATCTCATGATAAATACACTTCATATAAAAACGTCCTCATACAAATACTACGTTATGAGAAACGGAAATATTTCACTAATCAGATAAGTTTGTTCAAACATGATATTCAAAATACTTGGAAAGTTATCAATATGGCTATCAGCAAAAATAAGAACAAACCCCGTATTACATTAATCAAATATGGTGATTTATTTGTTGATGATGTTTCCTCAATAGTTAATATTTTTAATCAGTATTTTTCACAAATAGGAAGTAATCTTGCCCAAAATATTCCACATACTCATCTGAATTTTCAAGATTATTTAGAAGTCCCCAATCCTAGCTTATTGTTTTTCATGCCTTTGCATAGAAATTGATAATTATAGTTCAGAATTTAAAAAATGGAAAAAAAAAACCTTTGGATATGACGGCATTGATAATGTCCTTTTAAAAAGTATTTTTGATTATATTGTTTATCCACTTGTACATGTATTTATTTTGTCTATAAGTAATGGTGTTGTCCCTGAGGCTATGAAAGTCTCCAAAGTCATTCCTGTCCATAAAAAAGGGGAAAGGGAAGATGTCTCCAATTATAGACCAATATCTTTGCTAACCTCTGTTTCGAAAATATTAGAAAGGGTTGTTAACACCAGACTTTTGAAGTTCTTAGACACCCATAAAATCATTTCTGATCATCAATTCGGATTTCGGCAAAAGCATTGCACATCTCATGCAATCCTTATCTTCCTTGACAGGGTTTCAAAAGCTATAGATACATTTCATCATACTATTGGAGTCTTCCTGGACCTCTCCAAAGCCTTTGATACCATAGACCACAACATACTACTTCACAAATTATAACATTATGGTATCACAGGAAAGGCCTTGGAGTGGTTCAGGAGTTACCTTACTAATCGAAAACAATTTGTATTTGTCAACGGTCACGCATCGACTATGCAAAATGTTAACTGTGGTGTTCCTCAAGGAAGCTTACTAGGTCCCCTTTTATCTATTCTTTATGTCAATGATATGTCAAATTCTTCGAGCTTCCTCTCTTTCTTATTATTTGAGGATGATACTAATATGTTTTTATGTGATTCCGACTCTGATAGATTAATTGATACTTTAAACAGTGAATTTAGGCAGTTACTTCAGTGGATAAGAGCGAACAAATTGTCAATGAATTTGCAAAAAAAAAAATAATAAATGCATGCTGTTCAGTAATTCGCTGGTAAAATTTACCGAAAAATATTTTCCTGGAAGACACGGTCATAGAAGAAGTCTCTTCCATCAAATTTCTAGGTTTGATTCTGGACAATAAACTCACGTGGGATTTGCATATTGATTCTGTATGTCGTGTTATTTCAAGGAATATAGGTATTATAAACAAATTCAGATTTTATCTTCCAAAAAAATTTACTTTTTATGTTATATTCTACTTTGATACTACCTTACTCAAACTATGGGATACTCGCATGGGGAGACACCTTTTTTATTTATGCAGAAAGAATATTATTATTACAGAAAAAAGCTCTTCGTATCATTTGTCACGAATCGTGGAGAAGTCATACTAGTAATTTATTTCACGAAAATAATATTTTGAAAATCTATGAACTCTAGTATCGTTTGCAATTAGGACAATTCATGTATAAACTCACCAACCATTCTCTCCCATTTGCGTTTGATTCCATGTTTTTAAAGAATGAAACTGTTCATGCATATCTAGCCCGTCAATCCCATGAATATCATTTGTCTTTGACTAGGACGGTTTTTGCAAAATCTTTATTCTCCTTTTCTGGACCAAAATTCTGGAATTCTCTTGACAATAGTATAAAAGAAGCTTTAAGTTTTAATACTTTTTCTTTAAAGTTAAAGAATTATTAAAAAACTTCGTATGCAACATAATGATTCATTTTTCCCTTATTTTTGATTTTCAAAATTGTTGTTGCTTCGGTAATTTCACTACTCTTGGTTCATCAGCGAGCCCGTGCTTCTGTGCCTCCAGTGCCCTGGTTATGACCCACCATTTCCCTCTCCTCTCTCCCCCCACCCCCCCCCCCCCCCCCCGTCCACATCGGACTTATACTACTACCTTCCTCACTATCTTTCTATCCTTTCATCAGTTTTTCCTTACAAGAGAGCCGCCTTGTGTTTGTTAATGTGCGTCCTTACGTGTGCATGTATCTGTGTTTTACTCTGTCTTTTTTTTCTACCGCTTAGGGAAATTGTATTTTTTTCCCGCAATTATATCTGTATATATAATACAGCGTTGCTTGTGATTTGATGGACTTGCATTTGATTTTTAGAATTGCGTTTAAACGCAATTGAGTTTAAGTTTCTTACAATTTTCTAGTTTCGGATGATTATCAAACGCAAGTCTTTTCAGCGTTCCGTGTGATTTGATGGACTTGCATTTGATTTTCGGGGTTGCGTTTGATTTTTAATTTTGCGTACGAAATAAAAATGATGCAAGTCTTTTCAACAATAACGCACTTCGGTAGATGTTTAGAGATGCGTTTAAATGCAGTTTCTTATAGTTTCGTACAAAAACTGCAAGTCTTCTCTGCGACGCTCTTGCGTTTAAATACAGCGTTGCGTGTGATTTGATGGACTTGCATTTGATTTTTAGAAGCGCGTTTAAACGCAATTGAGTTTTTGAAAAAAGTTCCCTACAATTTTCTAGTTTCGTATGATTATCAAACGCGTCTTGATTGCGTTTCGTGTGGTATGATGGACTTGCAATTGCATTTGATTTTCAGAGTTGCGTTTAATTTTTAATTTTGCGTACGAAATAAAAAATAATGCAAGACTTTTCAACAATAACGCACCTCCGTAGATGTTAAGAGATGCTTTTAAACGCAGTTTCTAGTTTCTTACGAAAACCGCAAGTCTTCTCTTCAACGCTCTTGCGTTTGAATACAACATGCAGCGTTGCGCGTGATTTGATGGACTTCATTTGATTTTTAGAGTTGCGTTTAAAGCCTAGCTCACACCTTTGCGTTTCGAGCTTGCGTTCAGCTGGTATTGCCCGAACGCAGCCTAACGCAGCCTAACGTAGTACTATACGCAATGAAACGAGCTAATACGAGGTCAATACGTAGACTTACGCAGAGGCTTTGCGTTCTAGCTCGCTAGTTTGAATTTTTTCAAACATCCGCAACTGAACGCAAGATCTAAATCCATACGAGCTAAGACGAGGGGCAACCAGCAAATGCGAGCAAGGACGAGCAAGGACGAGCGACAACGAGCTGTGTAACGCAGGCCAACGCAGCTTTACTTTGAACTGCGTTTCACTGCGTATGGTTGCGATACCTGCTCGCTTCACCTCGCATAGCCTCGCTTTGATCGTTCGCATTACCTCGCTTTAGCTCGCATCACCACACGCTGTTCCTGGTACTCTGCTCACACCGTTCCGGGCAAGCTACGCGGGCTTGTGGCGAGGAGGTAGTTTCCAGCACGTAGAAGATTTTCAGCGGGCGAACAAGAATGTTTGCAATTTTCATTCATGCCTGTTCATACCGTATCTGGGGAAGTTTTGCGGCTTGACTTGCGGGGAAACAAAGTTACTCCCCGGAGCTCTCCGCAGTTGGTCCGCACCTGACATTATCTAGCTCGTATCTCGCCTGTAGTTGCCCGGAGGTGCTCACGCAAGTCCGATTTAACCGCAGCCAAGTTTTGAACATGACCAAAACTTTTTCCGGGTGAGTCGCGGGAATGCTCGGAGAGGTCCACGCAGAACGCCAGTAGGAGGCCCTTAGTGGCAGCACTTCCCAGGCAACTCCCACGCAGGTACTTCGCAGTCCCGTATGCAGCCAAGATAATGAAATTCTGTGGGATTTCAGCCATTCCATCAGAGGAATTCCTTCACTGAGTTGTCAGCCCCCACGCGACTGGTACAAAAGTCACACAGTATATAGTCCATGGGCCTGGCCAGATATTGGTACCACCTTAGGTGGCAAAACCTTTTTGGTGCCATTTTGTTTGTCGGGCATAGATATGCTTGTCAAGCTATGATAGCATTTCCAAATGAGTAGCTTTAACCAAATCAGTCTCGTTGTTATATCCCTATACTTCTGAATCGAAACTAACCGCTATACAAAGAAGAGCACTATTTTCTGTATGTTCCATAGAGCTGTAAAATGCAGCTCTATGGTATGTTCACAGGTGTTCTGTTGTAAATGCGGTGCGCTTAGTCTTTATTCAAGGCAGCGAAGGGAATATCCAAAGGTTATGATGTCCACAGCGCTTAGTCTTTATTCTAGACGGCGAAGAGAATATCCAAGGCTTATGATACAGTGTATATCCTTTTATCTAAAAACAACAACAACAACAACCAAAAAAGCAATTCCTCGTGAATTTTACCGTATTTTTCAATTATTCATCATTTTCCGGCAAAAACGCTACGGTGAAAACGCTGACACCACGCTAATGTCGCTTTATTTTCATCCAACAATAAAAGATAATGCAAAAACAATGTACCGGTACACTACAATACATTATAATGAATTATGTTGTAAATAAACAGAGTGATTTTTGTTGAAAACTGATTTATTTGTTGAGAGGGTAGTATAAAAACAGTATAGATAATCCCTTTTATTAGGAACTTTAGATATGATAACGGTACATTGGTCTAGATAAAGACTAAGCGCACCGCGTGACAGCTGTGGACATCATACCCCTTTGGATATTCCCTTCGCTGCCTTGAATAAAGACTAAGCGCATCGCGTTTACAACAGAACACCTGTGGACACACGGAAGACAGTGCTCTTCTTTGTATAGCGGTTAGTTTCGATTCAGAAGTATAGGGATATGAAAACGAGACCAAATTGGTTAAAAAATCATTTATCATGACTAAGCTACTCATTTGGAAATGCTATCATAGCTTGATAAGCATATCTATGCCCGACAAACAACTGACACCAAAAAGGTTTTGCCACCTCAGGTGGTACCAACAACCCATTTTTCGGGTCTTGGCCCATGGACTAATACTCGCAAATATAATTTAAGTAGAACGCGTCCAGCAGGTAAGACACATGCGCTGACTCGCTCAAATCCTTTTCCGCCCTCAGGAATGTCCGGTATGCTAGAAAATCCCTACACGTAACAAGCCCGAGTAGCTTGCCCGGAAAGGTGTGACAGCTAGGCCTAATCATGGTTGCGGGTAAAAAAATATGCGTGCGCACCTCTGGGCGACTACGGTTGAGATACGTGCTAGGTACTGTCATGTGCGGATCATCCACGGGGACCTCCGGGTAGTCAAAATTGTTCTTTGCAAGTCGCACGCAAGGCTTGCCCGTAAAGGTGTGACACGGCCTGTAGCAAGGACCATTGCGGATGTAGCTCGCTACATTACGAATCTAGCTCGTCCGCCGCTCGCTTCCCCTCGTTCCTCCTCGCCTTACCTCGTTGCTCCTCGCTCCTGTTCGATGCTGCTCGCTTCAGCTCGCTATGACTGCGTTATATATATCTGTGAAAACAAAATCTAGATAGATTTAATTAAAATTCACTTAGATGACATAAGAAACACAACATGCTTATCAAATCATCAAGCTTTTGTAATGATTGTGTGCTTTCAGCAACATCAGATCCAAACATATCAGTTTGTAAAAACACACCTCTATAACCGACTTTCCCGCTGTTATTGTAGGTTTTGTGGAAAAAATCCTGTTTCTCTCGAATTGCATAACCAAACATATGTATCGCAGAAAAGCATTTTTTTTAAAACCAGTGATATAATATCCCTCGCCATGTCTTTTGTTAGTCACGTTGATATCACAGAAACATGCAAGTTATGCTGAGTCGAGAGGAAGGTGCATTCCATTGTCTTTTTTTTAACATTTCAGTACTTTAGCAATGATTTACAGATGAGGTCATCTGAGGAATATTGGTTTGGAAGGATTTTTTGTGGGCGTTCCCTCGTAATCTGAAGAAGAATAGAAGAAAAAAATCTTTAGAAATATATGGAATGTTTCTAGATATTTGTTTCACCGCAAAAGTGATGTGGAGGGTATCATAAATCAACACAAATCAACATGCATTTGGATTTCAGGGCCCCTTTAACACAATCAAGCAGTCGTGTAGGCTGACCTGTTGATTTGACCACTTCCATTAACAGATCTCATCCATTTGGTGCGACATTCATTGTTCCTTCATGTGACACTCAAACTTGAAAAAGCGCAATTTGTCATTGTTGTATTTGATATGTTAGGTTATGCATGACATTAATTTGTCAACATAATATCAATGGAAAGACATAGACTCCCCCTTTCCTCACAACCAATTGCGCTCTCCATAGCTGAAAATTATGAAAAAGTAGCCCTTCAAAGTTGGATTACCTTTTTATACGTTCTGTAGAATTGAAATGAAAATAATTACCTCGTATACGCATTTTTTTTTATTGAGTATATAGGAAATTGCTAATCAAAGGTGTACTAAATTTATGAGGAACTGAGCTGCGGAAAGGTTAGAAAGGGGATATCACCCTCCCATATGAAGGAACTTTTTGCATTTTGTGGGCCTATAAAAAAGTGAAAGATCCGGTGCACAATTTTTGATGACATATTCGAAAATTTGTCAATCTCAAAAGTGTACAAAGTCTACGGAAAGGGGTCGAGTGTGGGAGCTTTTGGATACTTTATGATAGCAATTCAGCAATACGTTGCAAATACTTTTAGTGGAAACTTTTGACAATTTTCCATTAAAAAAAAAAAATCGATAATTTTCCGCATCTCCGGAATTATGGGGGAGCACATTGATATGTTTGCCCTCAAAAGTTTCGTGGGGAGAGAGGCACCTGCCTCGTTCCTCCTGTAGGATCGACGCCCCTTTATGTCCGCAGATATATCATGTTAACCATGATTACAGTTGATATTTTGGGAGCGAGCGCGTACGACAACTGTTACTGTACAGTATGTATATCACTGTGATCACTCCATTCTGTAGGCCCTATGATGGCCTCATTCAACGTGAACCCGCAGAAACAACACACCTATACATGATACGTCATGTACCCACAAACAATGTCTGTCAACATCTCGACCTCCACTTTGTTGCTTTCCAGAAGTCAAGACAGTTCATCTTTCTGAGTTGCGAAAGCTGGTACATTTTGGGAATTCTCTATCAAAAGAATTTCCCATTACAGTTCAGCCAACCTTTTCCATCCACGCTTAAGAAACTCTGCCCAAATTTCCAGTAACTGCGGTGATTATTTTGTAAGAACGCCATCAGCAGCAGCTGACTCATTTTTTCTTAAATAATCAATATATCACCATTATGGAAACCTTCCCTACCATAACTCATCCTTACAATGTCTTTCATTTAAATTTCAATGTATGTTTCCTATATGAGTTAATCGCTGTCGTCTCTTTGTAATAATTTTTCACTAATATGCCATGCAATTCCATGCAATTATTTTGATGAATATCTTCTAAAGACCCTTAAAAAAGTATATCTCTTCATTGTATTAAGATGTCGAATGTCCATGCTTTCACATTGCCTATAGATCACCTGTCGCAAACCAGGTAGAATATGTACCATGAAAAAAAAAGCCATGAAACTATAATACAAATAAAGACAATATTCGAGCTCCTTGAGGGTAAACTATATTTTCATGAGCATCTAGCATTTATTTTGATTTAGAAGTGCATTAACGACAAATTGTAATGACGAATATCAACTAAAATGACTATATTTAGTGAAGTATAGCAACACTATATAATCAGAGTATGTTGGTGTGTCTTTCAATTTTAGGGTCCCATATCGTACGAGCTTTGCTTAATCCCCCATCCTTAATTAACTTGTACTATAATATGCATATGAATATATCAAAAAAAAAACCTTTAATTTGTGTTTTCTTCATCTGTTACTCATTTTCACATGTACTTTGTTAAATCACGTTTTTTTGCAGTTATTACAAATATCTTCTGCTTGTACATTGTATGTAATTTCTCTGTTTATTTGATGGAAATGAAATAGGGCCTAAATTTGAACCTTCAAATCTTGAATCTTGATTGTCTTATGAACATACCCAATTTAATGACACATACACACGCACACACACACGCGCACACACACACACATACACACACAACATACAAAATAGAATTGACCAACGATTTTATGAAGTATTGTTCCGTTCTTCTTCATCCAAATATGGTACGCTTATGGCCCACGCATTGTTTGCGTAGTGGGACAGTCAATTTGAAAATGTGAGTAACGTAAATTATCTTTCTAGGACACAGACTCATTTTCAACAATGTTTCTTTATAAATAACACCTCTCTGTGCAGTTGCTATCCCCTTTGGAACCCATATCAAATGAGCTTGTGTTTTCAAATCTCATGAATACATGCCAACCTCGAAACACGCAACAAATTTTAAACAAACAAAAGCACCACTTGCACAAATACAGGAATCGCATATTTTACATTCTATTCAAATAACAAATTACACCAAATAAAGATTTTATGAAGCGTTGTTCCGTTTATTTGCCCACGCCTTGTTTGCCTACGTGGAATGTCATTCAATTTGAAAGCATTTATAAGTTATTCAATTTATCTTTCTCGGGCACACATTCTGTCAATAATATTCGTTTCGTTTCATACGAACTTATTTATCCATTCCCAGAAGTTAATACATGTCAACATTGGAACTGTACGTTGTAATACTAAAACTAACAGATGGTAAACTTCACATGAAAGGTATAATTTCTGATTGATTAAATTCTCACTAAAGCCCTAATTTTGTTCGTGATTACAGTGGGATTAATTGGATGGTAAAGGGAGTGAATATGTGCATGTATAGATGGCTGAAATGATTGTGATCTATCACTCGATCTACTCCCACTTCATCCAATAGCCATTTAGTCTCAACCCACATGGTCTAATCGCATTTCATCTACCATTAGTTCGTCTAATGACCATTTAGTCCAATTGCCACTTAGCCTCATTTCCAGTTGTCCTACTTCCAGATGGGCTATGTCCATTTCGTCTAATACCCACAGTTTATAAGACCAAAAGGTAAAAAAAAAAAAATCCCAAGGAGACAAATTTGCGATTAGACCATCTGGTTGTTAGACGAAACGATAATTGGCCAAACTGGGCATTAGACTAAGTGAGGATTAGACCAAAGGGGCATTAGTCGAAATTGAAAGTAGACCAAATGAGTTTCTGTATTGGTGTCAAACGAACTGGGACGTAGACCATCTGATAGGTAGACCACGTGGCAATAAACCCTCTCAACTTCGTTGAAACCATAGGTAGCTTCTCTAGGTCCTGCTTAAAAGTCAATGAAATTTCGAATCGGTGGTTTAGAGAGGATCAAAGCGGACTAATGGCGTGGTGGGAGGAGTCTATGGTAATAACGTGCCTGAGCACAATGTTCACATGTGTAAGATACTAGTAGGGCCTAACTGACAAAGAAGTCTGAGGGGCATTCATGGTCCTGCGGGTGTGTCTCCTGCGAGGTAGTGGAGGGTGTGTTGCGGCACATTTTGGTAACTTTCTGCTCCTCCACAATCATCACAAAAACAAATTGTAAGTGCAGTTGGTTTTTGTCCCCACCGAATGAGTTCGGTAACCTAAAGGCCGTGTCACACCTTTCCGGGGAAGCTACGCGGGCTTGTTGCGAGTAAGGTTTTTCCCGCGCGCAGGAAAATTATCTCGCCCGTAGTTGCCCGGAGCTGCGCACGCAAGTCCGATTTATAGTCCATGGGCCAAGACCCGAAAAATGAATTAATGATACCACCTGAGGTGGCAAAACCTTTTTGGTGTCTTTTTGTTTGTCGGACATAGATATGCTTATCAAGCTATGATAGCATTTCCAAATGAGTAGCTTAGTCATAATAAATGATTTTTTTACCAATTTGGTCTCGTTTTATATCCCTATACTTCTGAATCGAAACTAACCGCTATACAAAGAAGGGCACTGTCTTCTGTATGTCCTCTATTGGGTGCCAAAGCCACTTTTTGGGCCTAACCTTGTTTTACCGTCCACCCAATGTTTTTTGATGGTTCTACCCTATTTCGGGGGTGCTGAATCCGAATCTGGATGATGCAACTCTTGCATCTTTGAGGGTTTTGAGATATTCAAGATGGCCGCCAATATGGCCGCCCAAACCGGAAATTCCCATGTATTTCCTTCTAGATGGTGAGAAATTGAAAACAATTGATGGTTTTACCCTATTTCGAGGGTGCCAAATCCGAATCTCGATGATGCAACTCCTGCATCCTTGAGGGTTGTGAGATATTCAAGATGGCCGCCAAAATGGCCGCCAAAACCGGAAGTTCCCGTGAATTTCCTTCTAAATGGTGAGAAATTGAAAACAATTGATGGTTCTACCTTATTTCAAGGGTGCTGAATCCGAATCTGGATGATGCAACCCTTGCATCCTTGGAGGTATTGAGATATTCAAGATGGCCGCCAAAATGGCAGCCAAAATTGCCGCCAATTAAAACCGGAAACTACTGTGAATTAGCTTAAATGATGAGAAATAGAAAACAATAGATGATTTTACCCTATTTCGAGGATGCTGAATCCGAATCTGGATGATTCACCTTGAGATATTCAAGATGACTGCCAAAATGGCCGCCAAAACGGAAATTTTTATGTATTTCCTTCTTATAAATGGTAAGAAATTTCTAACAATTGATGGTTTTACCCTATCTTATTTTTGACTTAAAGATTTCATGTTTTCGTCAATGGCACAGTTTGAACTTGCTGTATAACATGTACAGTGAAACCAGCTCTACCGGATATCTTTGAGTTGGTACGATACAAGTGCGCCAGCAGTTCATCTAAATCATATTGTGATAGTAATGTAGAGAAGTTTACTGAAATTACCCAACATTACCTGTCTTAATCCATGAGCAGTGCAAATCTCTTCATCCATGAACACTCGATCAAATTGGTTAATTGGTTTATATTGGTGGTCTTGATGACATTGTTGGAGACACGAGTTGGACATTTCTATAGTTATGCTTCATTTTTTTTCGGCAATATGATGTAACATTATATATATATATATATATATATATATATATATATATATATAGACGATGAAGACAAACAAGTTGACATAATGCATTAGATTCCAACTTCATTTATTTATTCAAATTAATGAAGTTGGAATCTAATGCATTATGTCAACTTGTTTGTCTTCATCGTCTTCATGCTCTTATTCCAACACGCGGATGATAATATTATATAACAAACACACAAGAGGGGATGGACAAATCACAGGTAACGTGCTGTTAAAAAAACTGAATAAAAAACCAAACGACAACATGTAAGGTAATAGGGCTAGTTGATAATCCAGTACAATACGAATATCATAATCGCGCAGAGTGCTTTTGAAATTACCCTTATTGATATCTGCTATAGTGGTCATGGATGCAACCATTTCCAATGACGTAATCAGAATATGAGACAAGTTTCATATAAATACGAGGCGAGACTCGTCAGAATACAAGACAAGTTTCAACACCAAATACCAGCATGCTACAATTTAATTTTACTCTATTGATAGCCGAAAAGGATTAACTTAACATCTGTTAAGCCATATTGACGACCACAAGCATTATTAACAATTATGCATAAAGGAGTTTTCAGTCGTATCTTTGTGTTTGTACGTTTCAGTATGATGTCAATATCACTTTTTTTCCCCAGTACGTGCTAATGTTCCGTTTGAGACATATCGGAATATCTCAGTATATTACAATATCATTGTGACAGTCATTTTGGATGCCAAAAACTTTCGGCTGATTTGACAAATCCGCTCAACTGAGTTGAATGTTAGAATACGAATTATTGCTTTTCACCCTGGGTTTAATCCTCCGCTTCGCGTTAGAGCACAATCACTTCACCATTTAAGTATAAGAAAATGTTAAGGAGTTTCCGCTTATACAGGACATTTATAGATGTCTCAAAACCTTCAAAGACATTCAGCACCCTCGAAATAGGGTAAAACCATCAATTTATTTTAAAATTTTCACCATTAGGAAAAAATATATTAATATTGGAATTTCTGCTACTTATTTTGGCTGTCATTTTGGACGTCTAAAAACCCTAAAGAATGGACCAATTTAAACAACCAAGTTTCGAGGGTCACGGTGCTGAGTAGGGTCTAAAATTTTCCAATTTTTGACAGTTATTTTGGTGGTCATCTTGGACATCTCAAAACCCTAAAAAAAGAACACGACTGTTGCATCAACCAGGTTCGGATTCAGCACCCTCAAAATAGAGTAAAACCGCCATTTCTTTTTTTTATTTTACACCATTTAGAAGGTAACATAGGGCTTACATGGAAAATTTCGTTTTTGACGGCCATTTGGGGGCCATTCTGGCGGCCACCTTTACTATCTCGAAACCCTCAAGGAAGCAAGAGCTGTATCCTGGAGCATCAAATTCAACAAACTCAAAATAGGGTGAAACCACCAACTGTTTTATATTTTACACCAGTTAGAAGGAAATAGGGTGGTCTACCTATGAATTTCCGTTATTGGCGGTCATTTTTGGCGACCATCTTTACCATCTCTAAACCGTTAAGGATGCAAAAGTTGTATCCTGCAACTTCGGATTCAGCACACTCAAAATAAGATAAAAACCGCCAATTGCTTTCAAATTGTCACCATTTACAAGGAAATACATGAGAACTTCCGTTTTGGGCGACCATTTTAACGGTCATCTTGAATATCTCAAAATCTTCAACAATGCAGGAGTTGCATCATCCAGATTCGGATTCAGCACCCTCGAATTAGGGCTGAACCATCAATTGTTTTCAATTTCTCACCATTTAGAAGAAAATACATGGGAATTTCTGGTTTTAATTGGCGGCCATTTTGGCGGCCATCTTGAATATCTCAAAAACTTCATGGATGCAAGAGTTGCATCATCCAGATTCGGATACAGCACCCTCGAAATAGGGTAGAATAATCAATTATTTTCAATTTCACACCATTTAGAAGGAAATACGTGGGAATTTTCGATTTTTGGCGGCCATATTGGGGAAGATCTTGAATATCTCAAAATCCTCAAGGATGCAAGAGTTGCATCATCCAGATTCGGATTCAGCACCCTCGAAATAGGGCAAAACCATGAATTGTTTTCAATTTCTTACCATTTAGAAGGAAATACATGGGAATTTCCGATTTTAATTGGCGGCCATTTTGGCGGCCATCTTGAATATCTCAAAAACTTCATGGATGCAAGAGTTGCATCATCCAGATTCGGATTCAGCACCCTCGAAATAGGGTAGACCCATCAATTGTTTCTAATTTCTCACCATTTAGAAGGAAATACATGGGATATAACGAATTTCAGGTTTTAATTGGCAGCCATTTTGGCGGCCATCTTGAATATCTCAAAAACTTCATGGATGCAAGAGTTGCATCATCCAGATTCGGATTCAGCACCCTCGAAATAGGGTAGAACCATCAATTGTTTCCAAATTCTCACCATTTGGAAGGAAATACATGGGAATTTCCGGTTCTAATTGGCGGCCATTTTGGCGGCCATCTTGAATATCTCAAAAACTTCATGGATGCAGGAGTTGCATCATCCAGATTCGGATTCAACACCCCCGAAATAGGGTAGAATCATCAATTGTTTTCAATTTCACACCATTTAGAAGGAAATACGTGGGAATTTTCGGTTTGGGCGGCCATATTTGGGGCCATCTTGAATATCTCAAAATCCTCAAGGATGCAAGAGTTGCATCATTCAGATTCGGATTCAGCACCCTCGAAATAGGGTGAAACCATCAATTGTTTTCAATTTCTCACCATCTAGAAGGAAATACATGGGAATTCCGGTTTGGGCGGCCATAATGAACTGACCTTATAAATTTCATATTGAGTTTTTCATAGAATGTCTCTATTGTCGTTGGAGGGTAATTTAGGAACTGCAACCTCTTTTTGACATAAATTCATCATCAGTAGGTTATCTCAACACCACAAGTATACATTAAATTCCATTTCGATTTCAAGCACAAAAAAAGGTTACAAAAGAAACAAGAAAAAACAAACAAACTAGAAATTTAGAGTAGAATTATAATATAACGGTTTTGCATAATGTTGATATCTCTGATTTTGGGCAAGGCAAGAAAATACGAAAAGAAACGGAGAAGGAAATGGCTATCGATTACTTTAAAACGAGGAAAAATCTGTGAATGACTGGTTTCACTATAACTCTGTTGATTCCGCAGACTATACAATTAAGGTAGATTACGATAAACCATTCCGGAAAAGTTGGGTCAACATTCGAAATTTATCACTTACATGATAATGGGGAATTGTCTCTTACTATCAATGGAAAGTTTTCTACGTTTCCATTTTTGAAGTTGCGTCTGTAGAACTAAGGGACGATTTGTCCAACCATGGTTGTTTAGTGAATGAAAATACAGGAGAATACTGTGTTTCGGCACTCCCGTATATATTTTGTTGTTTTCCCGTTTAAAGCAAAGAGAATTACGTGATATTGTTCTTGTAAACTTGGATGTCTGCAGATAGTGATAAAGTTATCAAAATTTGACATACCTGAGTATTTCTTAATAATCAAATCCCATGTTACAAAGCTCAACAAGCGGAACGTAACGAGGTTTAGCAACGTCAACCAGCATCTAAAAAACAAAGAAACAAACAAACACACATTTGAATTACTGTACTACATCATTGTCTGTGCATTTAGGGAGTTCAGTCGATTCCACCAAAGTGACAAAATTTTACCACTACCTTGTGGAATTATCAGGGCGTAAACCGACAAAATGTCTGTTTGCCAACTTGATGCAATGAACTGTTTATTATGGAGAGATTAGAAAGATATTTATCTCTGTTTTTTGTTCTACTTAATGATTATATGATGTTCAGCAATGCCATCCTTTCAGACGAACGAAAGAAAACTCAAGAGTCCATGACATTTGTGGAACGATTTTCAGACACAACCATTAATTCGATATTGTTGATCTACAATTAAATACTCCTGCTTCATTAATCATCTATACATTAAGACAAAAGAGTGTTCACAATGAGGGTACAGAGATAACCGACGCGTAGGCCTATTGATTGCTCTTTCTGATATCAAAACAACTTTATTTGTTCTGTTCTTTGCACTGTACTTTCTTAAACTAACACCTCGGCTTAACGGCGGCTTCAGCCATCCGTGGAAAGATGCAATGAAATGCTTCGAAACGGTGAGTTGGCTGGTACGGTGAGTTGGCTCAGTCGGTAGCGCGTCTGCCTCACGATCACGCCGCCCGGGTTCGAACCCGAGTCTGGACTGAGCAATGTTGTGTGTAAGCATACCGTCCCCTCTAGCAAGAGGCAAAACACTCTGTCCCTCGGATAGGACATAAAATGGAGGTCTGTGGAGCCGGGAAATGTGCAAACGCCGGGAAATGTGCAAACGCCGGGAATTGTGCAAACGTCTCGCCGGGAAATGTGCAAACGCCGGGAAATGTGCAAACGTCTTGCCAGGAAATGTGCAAACGCCGGGAAATGTGCAAACATCTCGCCGGGAAAAGTGCAAATTTCATCAACGGGAAATGTGCAAACATGACGCCGGGAAATGTGCAAAAGTTCAATTTTGCCGGGAAATGTGCAAAACGTCGCCGGGAAATGTGCAAATCATTTACTTTAGCGATATTGTGCATAAAGATAGTAGATAAACTCCATATCAAGACAGCCCATGAACTTCCACCATTTAGATTTTCTTAATGAAATCCTTGACAGATTTAAAAAAAAAAATGGCAGGTAGCACGATTATGGCAATGGGATCTCAATTTGTTTATATAGTAGCCACCCCCCCCCCCCCCCCGGAAAAGGGGAGGAGGGCTCAATTAAGTCCCAGAACTACGGTATTATCGAAATTCTTCTTGTATCATAATAACCAAATAAGAATGAGCTAGGATGGTTCTTTAACCCTAAAGGGGCCGGGCTTTTTTGGCTATGCTCCGGGGGGGGGGGGGGGGGTGGATTCCGCCCCCCCATGAGATCTCGGCCATTGGTGGAGCGATCGCGATGAAATTTCGCATGCGTGAGACCCACGTCATAATCTACAAGATTGTGTCATAAGATTTTTTGAAACAATCAATTTCTAATTTTAATTAATCAATTATGCAAATTAAGCTCAAGATGATATTTTAGCCTAATTAAAAGCATTGAGAGTCTAATTTTTGATCTGTAAATCTGTTTTTGCATATTCAACAATTGTACATCACAAAAACTTCCAAAACTCATTTCAATTCTTATGTATTTTATTGTTTTCAGAATTTCTTATGTATTTCTTTGTTTTCAAACTTTTGTTTTTTCTTTGTTTTTTCATTGGAAATTGTGACTGACCACTCTTCTACCATAATTAGCACAAAATTAATAAATGAAAGTGATTAATTGTAAAAACAATCAGGTTTTTATGAGTTTCATGACAGAACATTGTTTTCCATAGGAAATGTACCGCTTTGGGGCGACATGCCGTTACAAAAATGGGCGTGGCTTCTCAAAAGTATGCGCGGACGTTGCAAATTTGGTCTCAAAAGTTGCGCGAGACTTGAACGAAGAAAGTCAAGAAGCCTCGTGACGAGGCCTTCTCGCGTTACAGATTTATAGCGCGAAACGTCGAGGGGGGGGGGCGGATTCCCCCCCCCCGGCCCTTTTAGGGTTAAAGATATTGATGACAGGAGTTCACGTTTAATGGCAGATCCAGGGATGCAGGGCACGGGGCCATAAGTGGGGAGGAGTCTTCAAATTGAAGCCTCGGGGTCCCGAAACTAGTGCTATGAAGACATTAATGACTGAAATTGCATGTTTGATTATGACGGATCCAGGGGTGTCCGGATCGCGGGGGAGGGGGTGAGGGGAGGAGAGGGATTTTCTACATTGTCAGTATCTTCTTGAAAAGTCTAGGACAGATTTTTACGAAACTTGTCAGATAGCCTCATTACGGTGATATGATCTTTATGAATTGAAATTAGCCCCCAATCCTCCCACCCCCCACCCCCGGCCGAAAAAAAGGGGGGGGGGGGGAGTTGAAGCCTCAGAGTCCCTAAACTCTGGATTTAAAAAAAAAAATCTTTTTCTGTCGAACAAAAAAAAAAAAGATAGAGCTAAGTTAGTGCCTTGTATGACTGAAATTTCATGTTTGATTATGGCAGATCCAGGGGTGCCCTGATTGGGGGTGGGGGGAGGGGAAGTGACGGAGAGGAGGGGGATTGTCCACATTTACTGCATCTTCTTGATAAATCCCAAGAAGGATTTTCAGCAAACTTGGCAGATACCATCTTTACGATGATATGGTCCTATATGGTAAAATGCGTATCCGGGCACTTACCCCCTGGGCAACTACCCTCCGGATAACTACCACCCGGATAATTACCCCCCAGGTCTATTCCCCCCTAGGGCAACTACCCCCCGGACAACTACCCTCCTAGGGCAATCACCCTCCAGGGCCATTACCCCCTAGGACAACTACCACCCGGTCATCTACCCTCCTAGGGCAACTACCCCCAAGGGCAATTACCCCTAGGACATCTACCCCCTGGATAACTACCCCCTGGGTAACTACCCCCTGGATGACTACGCCCCGGATAAATACCCCCCAGATAACTACCCCCCGGATAACTACCCCCTGGATAACTACCACCCGGAGAACTACCCCTAGGATAACTACCACCCGGATTACCACCCCCGAGATACCCCCCCCCCCCCATAACCATACCCCGAACCCCCCCCCCGCCCCCTCCTGATACTTACCCACTGGACAACCCCCCCCCCGAAAGTTACCATACACCCGTTGTAATTTTTCCATAAGTTCATACACCATATCAGAAGACTAAGCTCATGTAGGCCCTACATTAATGCACCTTTCTCTTACACTGTCATCATTTACTCTTTTTACTTGTCATTTTCTACCATTATAACACATTAGACGATAAACATAAGAAAAGGAGAGTTGATTTCACTGTGATTCATATTCCCTTAACATTAGCGAGGGACCCTTCGATATAAAGCCATAGTTTCTGATAGGATCCAGGCACGGTTTTATTAAAGTTATCAGTCCTGACAAGCTGTCAGTTCCACACAATTACCAATCGTTGTAGGTCGATCAAAGCAGGTCCATGGTAACAAGTCAGTGACTCGAGCTTATTAATCAAGCAGAACCCATGATTTTATTGAAATCATTAGAGACTAACAAGATGTCATAACTGGCAACTTTTATCAAACAGTGCCCTAATCTGTCATTTGAATAAAATTACCGCTTATTTTACATACAAGTACAATTATGCTAGTTTCCAAATTAAATATTCTCGACACTTTAAGGAGAAAGCCAGTTCAAATATAAGCTAGTCTGATTAGAAAGAGTAAAATATCACCAGTTTAACGGTATTTCTTTTTCTTTTTTTTTAACAAAACACCTCTAGTTGTTAATGAAGTCTTTTGTCCTGCACCCTCTTTTTGAATAGATCTAGAGAGTTGTAGTTGACAGAATCCTTTTTACATTAGGGCTGCTCTGTTTTATCCCGGCCATTTTAAGACTACATGTATTTTCTTTTTCACAAAAACTTGAATCCTTCTTGGACTAACATGCTCTTTAATATTTCGTAAGGGGTTTCTAATTATCTCACCCAAAAGATGTTAAAAATCTGAAGTTAGGTGTCGACCAAACCCAGACGATATGAAAAAATGTTGTTGTTTTTTTTTTCAATTCAAATAGCAAACGTTGTTCGAAAATGACAATGAGAGACGTAATTTTCTGGGGGGGGGGAGTTATTGCAAGAGGGGTGATTGTTTGGAGCCTAATTCTAATAAGGAGTAATTGTCAAGGGAGGTAATGCTCTGCGGTGATCATACCAAGGATGTGACAATCTCTTCCCGCATCCTTGACATACTAGTTGTTAATGCCCAATGATGCAGTAGGGCAATTCTGAAATGAGCGATAACGGAATAATAGTAAAACAGTTACAAAATTGATGAAACAATGTAAAGAAAGCAAATTAAGACAGAGACGAAGTACACAAATAAAGATACAGTGTACTCCCGTTACAATTTCGTTAAATCTTTTCGCAAAACTTCTGGTCCCAAAATTATCGCCATTAAAGTCTATGGTACAAAATTCGCTTATAACGAAGACGGTTATAACAAAATTTTCGTTATCACGAAGTCTTTTCTGAGCGCCACTGACAAAGACAAACAAAAGAAATGTGCTCCGTTACAACGAAATGCGGATCGCATTCGAAAATGCGTAGCAGAACAAGCATTTTTATAGCGTCTCTGCATGCATGAGCGACCGCTTCACATCATTGTATGTTCACTCCAAATTGATAAGCCAATAAGGCACAGTTTCCGAGGGGAACTTGCGTTATTGTAATACAATAATCTGAATTCATATAAGGTTTGCTTCATTATTCCGAAGCCCTTTAATACAAAACACACAGATTCTGATACAACTAAATGTCCGCAAAAGTTTGGAAATGAAATATTAAGCACATTTTGGCGTTATTCCAAAGGTTCGTTAATCCGATGATAAAATATGGTTCTTATTCTTATTCTTATACGGTTCGTTAGTCCGAAAATGATAGGAATTCAAAACGTTCGTTAATCGGAACATTACAAAAAGAATCGTTAATCCATGGTGGAAAAAGGTGAGTAGACTAACAAAACTTAAGAATTGCAAACCTTATAATCGTCTAAAGATAAAGAAATCTTCGAAATAACTAACCTTTCTCATTTTTTTTTCATTAACAAACTTTCTTCGGAATAACGAACCTTATTTCATTTTCGGATGAAAAAGCCTTCGGAACAACGGACTTTTTGAATAGTGAACCTTTCTAATTTTTTTTTTGATTTATAATTAACCTTCAGAATGACAAACCTCATTTCATTTTCGGATCAACGAACCTTCGGAAAATGAACAATATATTATTTCAATCTAAATTATGAACTTTCGGAATAATGATTTTTCGGAAATGCGAACCTTCAGATAAACCATCGGAATCCCGGGAATGGCGAGACTTCGGAATAAGGAGCCTTCGGAGTAACGTACTCTCTTTTTAAAATGTAATATTTAAACGAAATAAAAGGTACTCTCCCATTTCACATAGCTTTCCAGCGTATGATGATGATTCAACATTTTTTTTTTTTTTATGCGCGGTTTCCTTCTTTTCGTTATACATTGCATATCATATTTGTTCGGTTATAACGAAATTTCGTTAAAACGAAAAAAAAAACAAAAAACTGCCGGTCCTGAGCATTTCGTCATAACGGGAGTGCACTGCACATGAACACACACGAGATAAATCCCTTGTAATGAGAGAAAGAGGAAAGGTGAGTAATGAATGACAGGAATAGACTACCTTCACGGTACATGGACAGAGAAAAGCGAGAGGGAAGAGGAAGGTGAATGGTCAAAACCAGGGCACGTGAGACATGAGATATAAGCTCCTAAAAATAAAGAAGTGTTACATGGAGTTGTGGTAAACGATAGACGATTGTGGTTAAAAAAGTATATTGCAAAAAGTGAAGTGTAACATTTCTTCAAAATGTCTTTAGTTCAATGGCAAAGGCATTCAAACTTAAAACTTCTTTTATACTACTATCAAGAGAAATCCGAAAGTTCGGAACAGTAAGAGAAAATACAGATTTAGCGGAAATAGTTTTGGTTAAAGGCATTGACATTTACTGGATTACCGGGTAGGATATGCAGGGACAGTTTCGTTTTTGATGAACATAGAATCAAAATACAGAAGGGAGAAATTAAGCTTGTACATAAATCGTCCTATAATGCAAACGATACAAATTGTAAATCCTTAAGATGTTGTTTCCATAGGATGAAGTATCAGTATGGCATCTCCGTGTTTCCTGGCAAATGATACAAAGTACTTCGTGTCCTGTAGTAATAATATTCTTTTTATGAAAAGTAAGAGTTGGGGGGGGGGGGGGGGGGCAATGACCCGGGAGGTAGTTATCCGGGGGGTAATTGACGTGGTGCATTGTCCTGGGGGTAATTTTCCTTCTGATAGTTATATAGGGGAGGGGGAGTTGTAGGCCTACTTATCCGGGGTAATCATCCATGGGAAGTTATAGGAGGGGGTAGTTATCGGGTGGAAGTTATTTGGGGTCTAGTTATTGGAGGAGGAGGTAGTTAACCGGGGGATAATTATCCTGGTGGTAATTATCTGGGGGGGGGGGGGGGGGCAGTTATCCGGAGGGTAATTATCCGGGGAGTAATTATCCCGGGGTAATTATCCGGGGGTAATTATCCGGGGGGTAGTTATCCGGGGGGGGGGGGGGTAGTTATCCGGGGGGTAGTTACCCGGGGGGTAGTTACCCAGGGGGTAGTTCTCCGGGGGGTAGTTATCCAGACGGTAGTTCTCCGGGGGGTAGTTACCCAGGGGGTAGTTCTCCGGGGGGTAGTTATCCGAGAGGGTAGTTATCCAGGGGTAGTTATCCGAGGGGTAGTTATCCAGGGGGTAGTTTTCCTAGGGGGGAATTGCCCTGGGGGGTGATTGCCCTAGGAGGGTAGTTGTCCGGGGGGTAGTTGTCCCAGGGGGTAATTACCCTGGAGGGTAATTGCCCTTGGAGGGTAGTTGTCCGAGGGGTAGTTGCCCTAGGGGGGAATTTTCCTGGGGGGTAATAATCTGGGTGGTAGTTATCCGGGGGTGGTTTTCCAGGGGGTACTGTTCCTAGACCCGTAAAATGAGCTCCACCCCCTCCCACCGCCAAGGGGGGGGGGGGGAGGAGGAGTTGAAGTTTTAGGTCCCTAAACTCTGGAATCTGTAATCTTCTTCTGTTGAACCGAAGAATATGGAACTACGTTATATGAAGACACTAAAGTTAATAAAATTTCAGGTTTGATTATGACGGGTCCAGGAGTGCGCTGATAAGGGGTGTGAGGGGGATATTCCACATTTTCTGCATAGTCTTGTAAAATATATGACGGATTTTTACCAAACTTGGCAGATAGTATATTTATGGTGATTCGATCTTAATTTTTTAAATTGAATCCCCCTCCCCCCCCCCCTGCCGACGAGGAGGGGGGGGGGGTTGAACCCTCAGAGTCCCTATTCTCTTGATTTTCTTTTTACTTCTGTCGAACCGTTAGTGCTGTAAAGACATTAATGACCGAAATCTCATGTTTGATTATGGCGGGTCTAGGCGTGCTCTGATCGGGGGTAGGTGAGGGTGAGGGGGAGGGGGTGCTGTTCGTTATTCCGAAGGTTCGCTGTTCCGAAGGTACGTTATTCCAAAGGGTCGTTAATCCGAAATACGCAAAGTCCCTATACCTAGAGGTTCGTTAATCCGAAAATGAAAAAGGGTTCGTTAATCAGAAAATTTGTGGTGTTATTCCGAAGGTTCGTTATTCCGAAGACTAGTTAATCCGTAAATGAAATTCGGAACAATGAACCTTCGGAATAACGAATCTTAGGAATAAAGAGCCTCCGGAATAACGAACCTTCGGAATAACGAGCTGTAACCAGGGGGAGGAGGGAGATTTTCAAAATTTTCTCCATCTTCTTGAAAAATCTATGACGAATTTTCACCAAACTTGGCCATAGCATCTTTATGGTGATAGTACTGTAAATACAGTTAATGCATGATGTAGGCTCAAGTTTACAATGACAGATGAAGGGATGCCCAAAAAGGTGAGTGGGTAGGAAGGAGGCTTAATTTTCACATTTTTTGTCTTTTTCCTGAAAACTCAAGACGCATCCCTCGGATAATAAAATCATATATCAGCTTTAAAAAAAAAAAAAAAAAAAACTTCTATACAAAAATGATGGAGCTAATAGAGTGCTAGTGCCTATTATGGTAAGTGAATTCATGAATATTAATGTTAAGTGCGGCGGAGGCGGATTTGTCACATATTCAGCTTCTTCTTGAAACCCTTATATAATAGATATTTGCCAAGCTTGAAACGTAGCGTAGCGTATTTATCTGGTGATATGACCTCAATTTGTCTAAATGAGCACTGCCCCAACCCCTAAAGTGGGAGGAGATGGAGCCCCCCCCCCCCCACCTCATCTCCGCCCCTTGAACTTGAAAGGGACCAACACGAGGGGGGTGGGGTCGTTCGGGTGAAATTCAGAATTTTATTGAAAACCCTATACATATGAAAAAAAAACGTAATAGGCCTACATACTTTTGAAAGAAATTTTCTATACAACCAAGAGTAATAGAACACAATCTTATCACATCTTTAGAAGGTAGATCTATACTTTGATGAAATTTCACTTCTGCTTACTAAATGACGTGGGGGCTACCCTGGTCTTATCCCTAGCTTTGGGGAAGGGGAACAACTTGGACTTGTTGCCCCTTCGAACAAAGTGAGATTCTATTACCCTAGAGATGCTACCTCCCACGTTCGGTGGAAATCCGTCAAAGATTTCTCAAGAGGATGCAGAATATGTGAAAATCCCCCTCCTCCCCCTCAACCCCCGCCCCCAATAAAGACTCCCCTCGATCCGCTACAATCAAACGTGAAATAAAATTTCAGCCATTAATGTCTTCATAGCACTAACTAAGCTCTCTTTACCGGTTTGACAGAAGAAGATAAAAATTGAGTTTAGGGACGCTGAGGCTTCAACCCCCCCCCCCCTTAAGCAGTGTGTGTGTGTGTGTGTGTGTGTGTGTGTGCGTGTGTATGGGAGGGGGCTCATTTTAACAAATTAAGTGCATATCACCGTAAAGAGGCAATCTGCCAATTTTGGTGAAAATCTGTCGTAGATTTTTCAAGAAGATGCTGAAAATGTGGACAATTCCTCTCTTTGCCCTCACCCCCTCGATCTGGAGACCCCTTGATCCGCGCCATAACCAAACATGAAATTTCATTCATTAACGCTGTGTCTTCATAGCACTAACTTAGCTCTATCTTTATCGGTTTGACAGAAGAAGATTAAATTCCAGAGTTTAGGGACGTTGAAGCTTTAACCCCCCGAAGTCCCCCCCCCCCCCTTCGGCGGTGGGGGACGGGGGGGGGGGCTCATTTGAACAAATTAAGATCATAATTATTACCATAATCTTGCTATCTGTCAAGTTTGGGGAAAATCCCTCATAGATATTTCAAGAAGATGCTAAAAATGTGGAATATCCCCCGCCACCCATCACCCTCCCCCCCCCCGATCTGGGCACCCCTTGATCCGCCATAATCAAACATGACATTTCATTCATTAATCACGTTAATGTCTTCATAGCACTAACTTAGCTTTATCTTTTTCGGTTTGACAGCAGAAGATTTAAAAAAAAATCCAGATTTTTTGGATGTTAAAAGTGAAGCTTTAATCCCACCCCCCTTCGGCGATGGGAGGGGGGGGGGCGCATTTTAACAAATCAAGATTATATTACAATAAATATGACTGTATTTCACAAGTTGGGTGAAAATCCGTCCTAGATTTTTCGAGGAATGCTGAAAATGTGGAAAATCCCCCTCCTCCCCCTCACCCCCGATCAGGGCACCCCTGGGTCCGCCATAATCAAACATGAAATTTTAGTCATTAATGTCTTCATAGCACTAACTTAGCTCGTTCTTTTTTTGTTCGACAGATGAAGAAAAAAATCAAGCGTTTATACATGGTATAGTGACTCTGAGGCTTCAACTCCTCCCCCGTCCCCCTCCTTAGGACTGGTGTGTGTGTGTGTGGGGGGGGGGGGGGGGGGCTCATTTTGACAAATTACGATCATATCACCATTAAGATGTTATCTGCCAAATATGGTGAAAAATCGTTGTAGGGTTTGCAAGAAAATGCTGAAAATGTAATAAAAAACTAGAAATGTCACTATGGCGACTGATGCCGCCGCCATAATGCATGATTCTCCCAATAGGTGTATTATAGTACAATGTCTTCACAATGTGTGATGACAGTTTCACATAACTGGCAAAATAATGAAATGACAGGTTTGTCAGAAATATCTTGAATGTTCACTTTCCTTGAACTGGGTTTGCTATAATTGCCTAAGAGCGCAGGTACACATATTTAGGGAATTGAGAATTTTTACTTGACTTCTGACGGACCCTTTTATAAGTTCATGCATTGAGTAATTTCCAAGGTATGAAAAAAGAATGTTATTACAGTACAAAATAGTTTTTTTTTTTTTTTTGGGGGGGGGCATTGAAACCTGGCCCTTGACCCTTAACCTTTGACCTTTGACCTTCTGGCTGGAAAATTTCCCGGAGAATCTCCATTAGGTAATGCACGTATACTTAAGTTTTAAAACTAATAATGCAAGCATTGCATAATATACTAGTATACGAGGGAAATAGTAAAATTTTGAGGAGTTGACCTGGACCTTTGACCCCTGACTATTGACATACGACCCCTAAATTCCCTAGATAATCCCTGCCAGTCAGTACATGCGTATGCACCAAGTTCCATGAAGATACATTGAACCATTTGCGAGAAAAGTGATATTGCAACATTTTCATCTAACATTTGACCTTTTGACCTTTGACCTTATGACATGAAACTCTCTTTGGAGAATCTTTACGCAGTAGTACATGTCTACACTAAGTTTTAAGAAAAGATTTGAATACCTTTGGGCATTGCATAAATATGGGGGAAATAGCAACATTTTTATCATTTGACCTTGACCTTCTGACCTTTGACCTCTTTCCAATGTCACTAAAATCTACTCAACTAATTGTCCCATCATACATCATCCTTGGACCAAGTTTGGTGAAAGCTGCTTCATCCAGTTTTGAGTTATCACGTAAACAGATACATTTTAGGATTTGACCTTGATCTTTGACCTTTGACCTCTGTCCGATTTCACTAGAAAACTTATCAAGTAATCGCCCCATCATACATCATCCTCCGACAAAGTTTGGTGAAATTTGCTCGATCCAGTCTTGAGTTATCGCGTAAACGGATACAATTTCATGATTTGACCTTGACCTTTGACCTCTGAACTTCGGCCGATTTCACCCAAAATCTTATCGAATAATTACCCTATCATACTTTATACTTGGACCAAGTTTGGTAAAATTCCAGTCAATATTACTCAAGTTATCGGCTAAACGAAAGTGGACGGACGTACGTACGGACGGACGGACAACCCGAAAACATAATGCCTCCGGCACCACTTCGTGGCGGAGGCTGAAAAAGACAGATGGTCGCTAAGATAGGTGGTAAAGATGGTAATGGTTTGTGCGCAGCTTTGATTGAGAGTTTCTCTTCCATCTCTACATAATGTAGGTGAAATGAATGGTTTGCACATTTCCCGGCGACGTTTTGCACATTTCCCGGCAAAATTGAACATTTGCACATTTCCCGTTGATGAAATTTAGAGATTTGCACATTTCCCGGCAAGACGTTTGCACATTTCCCGGCGTTTGCACATTTCCCGGCGGGACGTTTGCACATTTCCAGGCGTTTGCACATTTTCCGGCTCCACAAGGTCCCGTGTATGCGAGAGTAACAACTCATGCACGTAAACAAGATCTCGCTTCATTCATTCATCGCAAAGAGCAGGGTGTTTAACCCGGTGAAGTGGTCCCATCTCACATCCAACTGGACCCCATGGAAGACCAGCTTAATGTAGCTGAATATGGGCTATCCATGCATCTTCTCAGATGAAAATGAACAAACAAACAAAACAAACGCAAAGTTATTCTCTCGACAATGCTCACAGTGGGTAGGTTCACAATGAGGATAAAGTTATCTGCTGAATATTAAAACCTGTCAACTCATCTCATCACAATAATCATGTAAAATCTCTCTCTATATAAAGAACTTCCCATTACAGTTCAGCCAACCTTTTCCATCCACCCTTAAGAAAATCTACCCCAATAACCTGTAATTGCGGTGATTTTAGCGCCAAATCTGCAGCAGATTACTTATTTTGTAATCATCAATATATCACCATAATAGAAGAATTCCTTTTCATAATTCATCCTTGGGATCTAGTTATTCAGTGTTCAAGATCCTTTTAAAAACGTTATATTTCTTCATTGTATATAAATATGTTGGATGTTTGGGAATTGTAGCAAAAGGAACAAAAGTATATATATTTATAAACACACACACGCGCACACACACAGGGACATTAATATACAATTATACATATCGGGTTCTCGCGTAAGCTGTATAATAGTAAAATAGAATGACAAATATTGACATGTAAAGGTTTACAGGCATAATTCTATGGTAAGGAGCAGCCAGAAAGGACATGATCCTTTAAATACCGGCGGATCTATTAATGTTCATTCAATTTTAGATAGTCCATGCATTAAAGGCACGAATAAAGTAACAAAAGGACGAAACAAAAACACATTAAAACACAAAATGAAAACAAACAGGGTGCAGGATGTCATAACCCAAGAGATTAAAAGATGATACTCTTATTCATAAATTTTCGTGTAATCACTAAGGAGATTTTTTTTTTTTCATAACCAGATTTAAATGTGTTCGACAGGTTTAAGAAATATCTATTGCATATGCTACAGAATCCAAAAGGAAAGGACCACTGTAAATAATAGATCGTTGATAAAATCTATTTATGTGAGGTACAGAAAAGTGAAAATTACTGGTGGATCGAGTGTTATGACTGTGAATTTGATTATTAAAGGTGAGCAAATTAAGAGTCTTTTGTAATAAAAGATTCTTACAAAGATACACGAAAATTCCGTCTTCATATTCATAATTTATCATTCAGTCGCAATATTTTCGGGATGAAAAAGTGGTAGGGTTTGCGCATGAAAAGAAACATTGGAAATCGATTGCACGTTTTTGGAGCACTTAAATTCTGTAAATTTGAGTTTTATGAGCATTCCACCAGACGGTGATTACATAATGTAAATGACGCAAAAACATTGCATTATAAATTTATTCTAAAACAGACTTCGGGAGAAAATTAAGTTTATACATGTACATTTATCCTTTTTATGATAATTCGTTTATGTGCATAACAAAATCAATGTAATTTGGCCAATTACATCGATTGTCTACATTCACTCCCAGGAATTTAAACACACACACACACCCACACAGAAAAAAAAAATCCGTTTAATTCCGGAGTCACACATTGTTACATTAACCTTTTTTTTGTATGTATGATAGAATTAGTTTTTTAAATTGTAAGTATTTCATTAATTCGTAACCACTGTTCCCTGTATACATCCACACTACGATCGATTATGAATATAATATATATAATACATATATATATGTAATTATATATATATATATATATATATATATATATATATATATACATATGAAGAGTTGAATAAAACGACTACACACAAAAAATTATCTGATGGTCATCAAACTTTTGAGTTTTGTCAATCTATAAGCACTGCTTCTCCTGGGGTTGAAGTTCAACTCTTCTTTCTTTGTTCTATGCTGATTTTGTTTATGTTTATGTTTATGTATCTTTGTGTGTCTTTTTATTGTTCTCCTGAAATGAAAATGCATAATAAACTGAATTAAGTCATCTCTGCAGACCCTACTATACTATGATATTTCTAACACAGAAAAGGCTTAAGTGTGGTTTATCTGGACAAGAACTTACTTTAAATGTTTGGAATTGAGTTTGACCCGTTTTACGATCCAACTCTGTAGATATAAACACACACACACACACACACACACACACACACACACACACACACACACACCTATTATATAGTTTTCTTCTTTCACTTTTCCGGTATTTTGATGAAAAGAAATGCATGATATGATGATTTATTACGTTTTACTGTTTTACACTTTTGTTTTCAGACAGTCCGTAAGGAGAACGTCTGGCCAATAGAGGTTCTTTCAAGTCTATAGTGTATATTTATCACTTTCAGCCATATAAACGTTTAACCAAAGACAAGAATACATGTGAATGAAATTCCTTTTTAGGTTTTTAGTATAAAAGGAACTCGTATACACAAAGGTTCAACAAGAGAAAACCAGATAGCTTCTAATGACCTAATAATTGCAATAAAATCTACTTTTACCGTTGCCTTCTGTTAATATCCTGCATGTCTGTTGTTTCATTGTCGAAATTTGCCTTTCTCAATCTGACTTCAGTTGATTTCTTCTTCACCTTCTCTCATTACAAGAAGAAATTTACTCTAAAAATCGAAAAAATAAACAAATAATAAAAAAATAAAAATAAAAACCGCTTTTTCAATTCGTCTTGATAGGAATATTCCAATTTGCATAGATGATTTTGTGTTGAACATGTTTTAGAACAAACGCATCATATTCTTATCATCATTTGATTTAACTTTTATTTGAGTTATGAATTGAGTGTCTAGAACCGATGTTTCTACAGTCTTTAAGTAAAATGGTATGTGTACGACATATATACATTGCCGTACTCGCATATAAAATCTAAATTTCAGGCTAGAATGCATGAGTAATTCATTGTGCTCTATTCACTTTATAATTCATTTTATTCATCTTTACATTTCTTATTGTCATCATAGTTATCATCATCATTATAATAACTATAATTGTGAATATATCATCATACTATCCTTATAAGTGTCCTTATGAAATCATCTCTGTAGGAAATCCTCTTGTAGAGATCAGTAATTTTAGATCATTTTGATCACTATTGATGGCATCAATCAACGTGAACCAGCAGGCACGGGGCACCTACATAATGATAATAGGTCATGTCACCCACAAAACAAAGTTTCTCGACCTCCGCTTTGTTGTTCTCCAGAAGCCAAGGTTGTTTATGTTTCGGAGTTGGGACAACTGGTACGCTTTGAGATTTCTCAATATTCAAAGAACTTCCCACTACATTTCAGCCAACCTTTTCCATCCACGCTTAGGAAAATCTGCCCCAATAACTTGTAATTGCGGTGATTTTAAAAGCCAAATCTGCAGCAGCTGACTTATTATGTACTCATCAATATAATTATCACCATAATTGAAAAATTCCCTTTCATAATTCACCCTTGGGATTTAGTTGCTCACGTCTTTCATTTAAATTTGTCATGTATATGTTTCTCAATCACGCGTGAATTAATAACCGTTGTCTCTTTGTGATAATTTATCACTACCATGCAATTCCATGTAGACCCTACCTTTATTTGATGAATACATTTTAAAGATCTTTTTAAAAAGTGTATCTCTTCATTGTATAGTATGTTGGATGTATGTTTTCACATTGCCTAGATATCACCTGTCTATCTGCCATTAAAAAAACAGGTGAGAGTGATAATATGCATCATTTCACTTCATTCATTTCATTTCATATATTTCATTTCCGACGAAAGTATACAATATCACATTTGCATAAAACAATGTGAAGTACATCATGAAAACAAAACCATTAAACTAAAGTATGAATAAAAGTCTGAATAAAGACGATAGGCTTCTTGAGGGCAAACTATATTTTCATCAGTATCTAACATTTATCTTGATAGAAAAGTAGGCCTACATTAACGGCCAATCCTAGTCTAACAATTTGTCTAAGGAATGATGGCTAAAACGACTATATTCATTGTCATGTAGCAATACTATAATTAGAGTATGATGGCGTATCCTTAAATTTTGTTTTGAACACACTGAATTTAATGACAGACACACACACTCACACACACAACAAATGAAAAAAAAAGAAGAAATGCTACGTAGATCCTTCTACGGCTTTTCGTCATAAAGGTTAAAGACAAAATACAATAGACCATGAAGTATTGTTCCGTTCTTCTTCATCCAAATATGGTGCGCTTATAGCCTACGCATTGTTTGCGTACGTGGGACAGTCAGTTTGTCAGTTTAAAAAGACGAGTTACGCAAATCTCGGCCACAAAATCATTCAACAATGTTCCTTTATACCTTGTTATTTTTTCTTTTTTGCGCAGTTACATTTCCTTTGCAACTCGTATTTTATGAACTTGTGTATTCAAATCTTATGAATGCATGTCAACCTTGAGACACACAGGAAATCTTGAACAAACAGAAGTTATATATAACACTTGAACAAATAGGAATGTCATATTTTATGATTAATGGGACATTTCAGTCAATTTATTTCATGTTGTAAAGTGAAAGACTTCTTCAATCTGAAGAACTTTAATTAGAAGACCAGTTAGAAAAGCACACACTGTATTCAACACATACATAATACCTACACAAAATAACTGTGATATAATCGCCAAAGTCACATCATTAGGTTGTGCAGTTGAAAGTGCAGGTAAACATCTTTGAATACACAGCATACCCAGTATCTATTTCACTGAAAACATACAAGAACTTCCTTACTGCCATAACACATGAATATCTGGGACGCCTTGTCGAATGGAGTAATAATACAGTCATAACAGAGTAAAATTACAGTAATACAATAAATGACACTGAACGGCAACTGTAATGGTTACAATCAAAATGGTAAAGATCATCATCATGATGATGTAACATGGTCTTATTACTCCCAGGGAAGTCTCAGTAATGCATGCACTGTTTTCCCACTGGGCACTACATATGTATTAATACATCAGGCAACTCGCATTGTAACAAAGTCCTTGGGACTTGTAGTTTCCTTTATTTTTTATTGAAATTTTGTTCAAGCCAAAAAGCCAAACAAATACAGTCTATAACAATTAATTGACAATAATTTTGGGATCTGAATGTTTACTTTTCAACTTTTCATTATAACCATGTGCATTATAACGAGAATGCATTTATCATAAACTCAGCCTTATTACAACCAGATACTTATCAAAATATACCTGGGCTTACAGCTTACAGGCATACTGTGAGTAAATCAGTGACACATATGTTCCTGTGACAATTGCTCTGGTCATATTCTCCCCAATGACTAAGGCTTGGGTTAGGGTTGTGACAGTGTTTTAAATTTAGTCTTATGTGAAGATTAGGATTACCATTAGGGTTGTGTTTGTGGGTAGAATTTGCGTTTGACTTTAATAGCATGTACATATTTCATGGGAGGGGTTACGCATGGGAGCAATTGTAGCAGGAGCAAATGTCATGGAACTGAGTAAATTATCTAGCAAAAGGATGTATAAACTCAGTGTGTATCAGACTTACTGGATCTCTCATTTCACAAATCCTAAGTCATCCATTATACCACAATGCTCCAACATGCATGTTACTACTGTAAAACCAGACATTTTTGCGTGCATTAAATTTTCGTGAACTTAACAAGGAGCCAAGATTTGTGAAATTAAAATTCACATGTAATCTATTGTCTATACACCTTTGCATTGAATGCCGTGGCAATTTGCAAAAATTTCATGTCGCGAAAAAGGCCATTGGCTCCAGTTTGCACAAATTTCATGCTGCGAATATTTCTGGTTTAACAGTATAATGCAATTTCAAAAATTTATCAGGAGTCAGCACTAACAAACAGGATTCTTTTTTTTTTTTTTTACGTTGAATAATTTCTTTGTATGCTTAAATGCATCGCTCAGAATTCATTTGTTGCATAATTGTTATCATATGGAAAAGCATTGTGTAGTTTGCACTTGTACAAAGTTTTGTACTTTGAGGCAAGCATGCTGATCATCACACAGAAAATAATAAATCAACTATCAAAATGAAATCAAATGAAATCCCATCTCCCTAAAGGAAAGAAAGAAAGATATCGACTGATACAGCGGAAGACAAAATGCAAGGCAACATGAACAGTAAAGGAATTCTAGCACACAACTTTGGTCTTTTTGGTCATTGCGCAAAAGTCTTGTGAGTTCGTCCACCATCCTTCAGTTGTTAATACTATCTTCAAAATTGAATGGATACATGTTTGTGCAAAAACAGACAGTATTGCCCAAATAATATCGCCTTCATGTTCACTGCAGTGTTTAAGCAGCATACACTGTAAGGTTTACAGTTACAGAGGGCGCAAACCCAAATATGTAAAAAATCAGTATCATCTGAATAGACTAGCCATGTTGAAATTAAATAACAGACCTATTCAACCTCTTACACTATGCCTCATACAGTGTATCTGCACTTATTTGAGAAACACCACGGTTATATCTCACAAAGCAAAATACATTGTTGAAAGATACATTTATACCAAAGTCTTTGCCCCAAAAAAACTAACAATTGTTGGATTAACAAGCATCTACAAACTTTTTTGTACTGAGTTCAATAGTAGTTAGCAACCACCCAGTTAATTACAAGTTACAGGTATATACACTTACATTGTATATAAGATTTGCTCCTGACAAACTTTTGCAGATACATGCTTGTATATATCCTTTTTATTTGATGTTAATTGTGTGATGAAACACAGCCGTATGCTGCAAACCTCCTAGACAGTTCAAGAAATATCTGTATCTACATCAGTATCCATACAGACTGTTGTCAAGACTCCCAGTCTTAGAACACAATGCTAATGGCTGAAATGTCTTCCATGGTGTGCACATGGTAAAATTATTATCCTTTTGGTAATGAAGATGTTTTTGAGATATATATTATCTGTACAGAATACAGGGCAAGTCTGCGGATGTCTTAAAAATGTAGAATTGTATTGTAACTGATAAAGTATACAAAGACCTATCAAACCCTACTAGATTATTTGTACAGTACTGCAACTAACAAAGCTTTAACAACATAAACCCCTTGCTCTTCATCCAAAAATGATCAAATATAGAAAATGACCCACACAACACTTTTATAAGTAGATTTAAAATATATTTCAGTGAATTCAGAGGTCTTACTTTTGTCAAGTCAGCTTAGTTTATACAAGGCACACACTGACACGAAATGTCCCAAATGATATGTTTACTTTTTTTTTTAGATAAATAGGTTTGCAATGAACTTCAGGGAATATAGAAGTTTGACTCACTTCATATCAGCTTAAATATCATTAGGTCGATACATTTTTGTGTTGTTAGTAGTTAAGCAAACCTCAAGTTGTGAGCATGGCATGGCTATAAACACCAGAGTTTGACATCCATGGAAGAGACATGGGCCTAGAGATACTGGACAACAACCTGGCCATGCCCTCACTATATAAAAAGCTGTCTTCTTGAAGAAGGATGAAAACTAGAGTCAAATAATCCCGTAATCTCTACAGACCCACATACATGTAGTTGAACAGTTAGTTAGCTTTTTACAGTCTATTCGCACATTTGAACAGATATTCAGCATGAACAATACAACACCACGCAATGGAATGCAATTCATCTACAAAACATATCGCCCAAGTTTTCTGACTTTCATGAGCATTCACTGAGACCTCCAGCTGTTGGTTGTTAACCTTGAAGTCTACAATTGTACCGGTATGTGTCTTAAAATAATACAAAATAATATGGTAGTACGTACAGCTCTTTTGATACATAATGATAGGATCTCTCCCTGTACACTTTAAAACTGGCGCAATGGAAAAAAAACACACACAAATAAATATACATTTCATTCCTAATTGCATAATGAATACTATTTCAAATTCTGATGGTGACACGAAATGAAGAACTCTTCTAGATCTTGCTCTTCTCTTTAATGACAATTCTGCTCATGCTCCTTCATTCATTATGACACTTGGACTCCATTCCACAAAAAGTCTTACAATAATATTCAACTTGCAATGAATGCAAGTATACATGAAAAAAGTTGATACAGGCTGGACGATTTTCCGTCAAAGCCACTAAAGTCAGAATGGGAGAATGACGCCCCTAGTAATACAGGGAAACCTAGTTTAATACGATTGCTGAGACCACCAATTTCACCTCACTATAACTGGCACTTTATACGATACAAAATTTAGTAACAAGGAGATCAGCTGAATACAGAAATGAAAAATAAGGACCCCAGAATTCATCTCCCTAAAAGCGATAACTTCTTGCAAGCAAGCTCGATATGACAGGATTTCCTTGTATTACTAAAAGACATATAGGGTCTATGCAATATCCCTTTTGTAGTAGGAAAACAAATGTGGATGTCACATAGTAGTGTACACGGGATAACAATGAACAAGTCAAATAGAAAAAAAAAGTAAAACACATCGATCATTATTTGCCCTCTTTATATGGCTGGCCCTCTTTACATCAGCAAAACAACCCTTTGTCAGAAAGTGTCCAATATACAAGGTATAAACTGTTTAAGCGAAAGTAAACACTGTACTATCATCGGTTTAGTTCAGTATAAATTTATTTCATAGCCACAGACTAGGTGTACATCAAAGAGTGAGCTGTGAGGATCACTCCTTGCCAAACCAGAACAAAGTAAGGTCTAAATTTTGACCCAAGTGACCCTTGTCATCAATTGTCATTGCCAAAAGAAAATTTGTGGTCACTTGATGTAACTGTCAGGGTATTCAGACGCAAAAAATTTATACCAGAACGGTATAGCTATACTAAAACGGTATAGCTATAGGTATGAACGCTGACTAACGAAACGACGTATAACGAAACGACGTATAGCGAAACAACGGTCAAAGCATCGTTTCGAACTAGAACTCGATAACAAATCAGCATTCCGTGTGCGTCTGAACGCATGGCGACCATAGAACGGTATAACTGGGCGGGGCTTAATGGGAGCGCGCACGAAAGGTGACCCCACAGCTGTCACTCATGACTATAACAGCATGCGCAGTGGGAAACTGCACATCTATACGACGTTTCCCAGAACAGTCGAAATTAGTGTCTGAACAGTCAGTCGGCTATACGATGATTCTTTATGTTGATACGTCGTTTCGTTATCGAGTGTTGGTATAAAATGGCATGCGTCTGAATAGGGGGTGTGTGAGATAACGCTGATCTTAGGAAAATTCATAGATAACAATCTGACAAACATACCTCCAGCTGGAAGCACAAACTGAAAGACAATGGGCTGATATACATGTAAATGGCATACAATGTATGCATACATATATTTAAAACAAAATCTGTTTTTTTGTCAAGGCACAAATCTGGTAGTCTGCTCAGGTATGGAATGCTAAGATTCAGCCTCAATATTTGCACAATATCTCCAAATTTTACAGCATAGTAAAAAACATTAATGTTTCAATTTCAGTGTGTTGACAATAAACGACATAACTTTGAATTTGTGCATCAACTTCAATAGACCTATACATACATAGTGCTCTATCATTAGACAGGGCTGCACACTAACCCATGTTTTTCTGCTGGTCCACCCTGTCTATTGGACTTGTAGGTACCTTTTTTAATATTTATTTTACTGGTCCATTCCTGAAAAAGTTACTGGTCCAACACTGAACAGTGATTTTTATTGGTCTTGGGCTGTCAGACCAGTGCTGGTGTGCAGCATTGCATGACACTAAATTTCATCCTATCTACATTTCAAACTACAAGGAATTACAGGTGTCGATGTCAAACCCCTTTGGTCCAGAAACTGGATGGTTTGTTATTTGCGTCCCTCTCGCGCTTTGTGAAGGCAGTGAAGGATGAGATGCAGTTACCGATGAAGAAGTCTGCCTGACCCAGAATGATAAGGTCAATCTGGGGTAGATGAGGGTCAAGATGGTGCACTTTGACCTGTCAAGAGTTCATACGTCAAGGGAAAACAGTACTGGTAAAACATCTAAGATAAAAGTGCAAGAAAAGGTTGACATATATTTCACAAGCTTTAACCTGCTCCTTCTACAATTCTCCAAGAACCTTTATTGCAAGTGATTGACAAATTGCCCTACATCGACATAAGCACTGGCTACTTCTAAAAAACTTCTGCCATGGCTACTACTAAAACACTAATCAATTCAGTGCTTATTTATATCGTTTAGGGCAATTTGTCAGTCATTGCAACAGATTGACAAATTGCCCTACATTGATGTAAAAATGCACTGAATTGATCACTGTGTTTAGTAGTAGCCATGATATGTCGATGTAGGGCAATTTGTCAATCAGTTGCAATGCAAACATCTCGACGGAAGAATTTCAAGAATTTGAATAATTACGCAGTACCCGCTGCATGCCATAAGGATTAGAACCAACACTTGCTTGGTCTAGTGGAGATGATGCCTGTCCGGAGATCAGGAGGTCGTAGGTTCGAATCCTGCTCGAGTATGTACGCCCATGATTTTTTTTTATCACAGCTACTACTATAAACACTGATCAATTCAGTGCATTTTTACATCGATATACGGCAATTGTCAATCAGTTGCAATGCAAACATCTTAAAGGAAGAATTTCATGAATTTGAATAATTTGTCAATCAGTTGCAATAAAAACAACTCAACAGAAGAATTTCATGAATTGGAACAACAACAAAGCAAATCGGGGTGGGGGAAGAGGTGGGAAGAACAGATGGAGAAGGATGCGTTGGAGATGGACAGAGAACAATGAAGGTGAGGAAGACTTGGAGGAAGGTAAGAACATGAAAGAAGATATTGACCGATTTGGGTTCGTTGAGGGCAGCAGACAATTTGTGGCACTGGGCGCAGCCATTAGCTCATATTGCAGTGTCCCAGCCGACCCCCCCTCCTCTCCCCCACCCCACGGGCAACATGTTTATCGCGCACTTGTAGCAGGGGTACGCGCACTTGTAACAAAGGTTCGCGCACTAAGCAAGCGTTCGTGCACTCAGTACGAGACGCCTATTGGCTAATACAACCATGTATTAGTTTTTCATTCTGTGCGCGTGCTGATGTAGGGAGGGGGGTGGGGGAGTGGGAGGGGGGTTGGCCGGGACACCGCAGTAATGGCGCTGCCCATGCCGATAATACACAAACCGCCTCACAGAATCGGTCAATAGAGAAGGAGACAGAAGAGGAGGAAATGAGTGGAAGGGGATGGGGAGACCACCAAGATTACCAAAGGAAGGAGGAAGATGATGGGGTACATGGTGACGAAGATGTGGAGGATGAAAAAAGAAATGCATCAAAGCACCAGGAAGAAAAAAACAAAATGATACCAATTACGGCGAAGATCCACTCACATCATCTCCTAGGAGTTCCTCAAAGTCCCTCTGGTAGGAGATTTTGTCTGTGGCGATGAAGAGATGCTTGGCACCGTACTTCTCAACGGCCTCTCTCGTCTGCTCCAGGATGACCTCCTTGGCAGGGAAGCACATCTCCCTCGTCAACTTCTCTTCACCAACTTTCTGGCACTGGGGCGAGGCCATCAGCTGTCTTGAACCCTCCACATGCTCACATGCCTTCTCCTGGAGGGTAAAGGGGAGGGTAGCAAAGAGGGATGGGGAGGGGGAGGGAAGGAAAATAGAATATTTTATTTGTTTGTTCATTTCATTTATTTCAATTCAATAAAAAAAAAAAAAATCAGCCTCAGGGCTGTTCTTCAGTGAGTCCATATATGAATTTACGGCATATAAAACAACACAATGTGATACAGAACAAAAGATAACATTCACACCATGAGAAAACACATTGGCATTAAAAAAAAAATGCATTAAAGGAAACCAAAGCCCAAATATAAATGGCTGTTGAGTGAAAGCAGCAATATTAATAAAACACGACAGTCAAAAATTGAGGAAAATTTAACAATCTGTTCAAAAATTATGAATTGTTAAAGCTTAGGTACTGCTATTTCTGGACAAGGAGACTATGTATCACATACAATAAATGCTGCTATATTGCTACTCTATTTCCCCAGATTCCTAGTATCTTTTTTTCTCCAAAATCTGTAACAACCCCTAACAAAAAGAGAAGCTCCCAAATTTCTCTCGTAAAAACAAATGTGCAGGATTTAAAATGAAATCTGCCTTTTCCAGAAGCATGGACCAAACTCTAACCAGTTGAAGATGGATTGATTTTGCTACAACACCCATTTCCCTCAGACACCTGTCCGAGTATTCTCAGGACTCATCTTCAATGGGTTAAGAAATAACGATGTTTGTGGGACAGCTGTTTCTCACCCAGTCTATACCAGTCCTGAGGTGGATGCCGACATAGGGCTCCCCCTCAAACATTTCCTCCATGTGGGACTGGGCTTGAGCAAAGAGAGTTGGGTTCCACTTGAAATAGCTCTGGATGATGCGGTTGCCGGGGGCCATCGGGTACTTGGCTGGGGCCCCCTTCAGGGCCAGCACCGGGTGCTCACTTGCAGGAAATCTGCAGGAAAGGTTTGTCAGGAGACTGCATTCACAAGACTTTTCAATCCAGTCCCATACTGTGTCTTGATATTTGTCAGTGACTTAAGCTAGCTCTATGAAGAATGACTAAGGTAAGACCTGAACCAGTCATCCTTAGCTATGTAAGATAAAAAGCAGATCATGTATAGCATGTACAACCTTGATTTGTGTTTTAAAACTTTGGCTGGTCTTTGGCTTTATTCCACCATCTTGAATACTTCCCACATATTACAAATGACGTATATTTCATAGGTATAAATATTTCACAGGCCTCCCCTGACTTTCAGATCATTTTGTTGTAGCAGGTCACAAATCATTTACAGAAGCAACATTCTGGACACAAGTCAACTCTACATCTATCCGTATTCATGGTTCTCCTCAGGTGTGTAAAGATAACCAGTCATGAGAAAGGACCGTACAAAAAGCTGCAAATGCATACCAGTAAATTATAACCGAAAATTACTCCAAACTATACCAAAAGATTGAGCACCTCTTATCCCAGTCCTTTTTTACTCTCTGCATGGTCCACATATCTGTGATGTCTGCCAGACTCAAAAGCTCAAACTTAATCTCTTCAGCAAAGTTGATGTCAAACCCATCCCAGAATGGACCAAAAGGATTTCCTGGTATGAAGAAGTCACATAAAAGAGAGCTGAACTGATCAAGTATTTGATTTAACAACCATCAACGACATCAAAATGATGAAAATACATTTGCAGGAAAGGGAAATCAACATAGCACAATCAAACGTATTACCATTCCCCTTTTTGAAAATATTTGAAGCAATTGTTATCTGAAGTTGCAGTCTCAAGTAAACCAACACAATCAATTCCATGAAGCTGACATGATAAGGCTTAAAGAAGAGTAATGCTTTCAGCATGATCATGTTAAACAGGTTTGAGGTCTCTTATGAAACAAGGATCTGAGGCTAATGTTACCTTAATCAAGCATGATTCTAAAGACATAACTCTTCATCCAATGCTCTAAAAAAAGTGTGACAAAATGTGTACAAAGCATGTCTGCAAACAGAAAATTCTTGTAATGGCAGCCTCTAACTTTCTGTATAGACATAAACACACACAGAGGCACAGGCAGAAATAGAAACAAACACATCAGTTATCACATTCCACACACTTAAATTGAATCTCAATGTTTATGAGTGAATACTGCTTTTGACTTGCCTCACATAACAGAAGAAGAAAAAAAAAAAGGAAAAATCTACTCCATTTCTGCCATTTTGGATTGCCACTACATAACATCATATTTTTGTTGTTGTGGGGGTGGGGAGAAAGAAAGGGTGTGTTGCTTCATACAAAAGGACATTGTGAAAACACAATAAAGTTATCCTCCTCCTTGCATTATGCCATATTCCCTCTTACCTTTCTTCATTTCACATGGAACTTCACTAGACTGTGGCATCCAGCAATAGCCCCGCCTCTCTTCCTCTGGCCAATGGGATGGCGCCAGCTCCTCCATAAATGTCTCCATGGTGATGAGGCGGGGGTAAAACTCCAGCAGGGGCTCAAACTGGAACCAGTCCGTGAATGGGACATTTATCTGGCAGGCATCAAAAAATGGAAGAAAATACATACTAAAACACAAAATTTCAAAATGATTGGTTTAAGACATGAAAGAAAGATGATGGCAATGAGAACGTGACAGAAGCATGTGATCTAAGACTGATAGAATGGGGAATGATAATAAAAAGATGCAACTTGAGTAAAAGACAATAACACTATAGAAAGAAAGACAATATTGAATCATTTGATAGATGAGGATGCTTTGGTTATAAGGTCAGTTCAGTTCTATGCTATGAGTATTTTGAAGAATTCTCCTCTCGTTCAGTATTTATACCTTCTTTCTTTCTTCTGAATATATCTTATATTTCCATAGCCTTTACAACTTAACTGAAACCTTTCAAAGGTAATTAATGTTAGTACACAGACACAAAGAATTACCTTCATTATATACATGCATAATGTACATTTTAACTGGAAATGAATGATGTTTAATATTAGCCTCATACTACATCATTGAAGACCCCTAAATATCTATCATACACTGTTATATCATGCTCCATTAATCATTATAAAACCAATGAGCATGGTTGTGAAGTTCTCAATCACATAAACCAATAAGTTTATGTGTATAGAAATCAGTCATACACTGAAAGTTATCAATGATGATGTCACCAATGACATAGTACCAGGGGCATGTCATGTGAAGACATAGATGATTTAAATCTTTGCTCTAGAAGCACCTAACTGTGTTTTACTCGTATATGATTTGATCCTTACAATGTCTTCACAAAGGTTACCCATTATGATGACACGCACACACAAATCCAGGAAGAATGTGAGGGTCAGGATAATGGCATTAGATAGCAAAGGCTTGTTGAAAAGATCCAGAATGTTTCATGAAAACCACTTAATGATGGCAAGTATATAGGTGTTCTAATTTTTACTGTTTACATATTATGTAATATGGAAACAAATGATGAATGACCATACTCAATAAAAACAAATGGAAAACAGTTGAACTAAAATATTAAAAAAAACCAGACTGAAGAAACATGATACACAATTATGACTACAATGTGGAAGTATATGCATAAAAATATAAAAAAGACACCATAAAGATGACACAATGTTAGATATTACACTGTTTTGATGAGTTAGTACTTTTAACTTTGTCATACATGACATCATACGTACACATTATGTAGTCATCCCACATCAATTCACATACATCCATATCTATATGGCAGTTTACTACTAGTATTATATGTGGCATGGTTTCCTATTGTGGTCTTGTTTGTTTGTTTTGTTTTGCCAATGGTTTTTATGGATATTGCTGGCTTAGTGAGTACTTGTGTCATTCTTTGAAGTATCACACTGTAGTGACCTTGTAATGCTGGAATAGAATTAATCGGTATGTTAATTCTGTTATGTTACATGTGAGGAGTTTGGGAACCCCAAGAAGAGTAAGACATAAAAACAGAAGAATGGAATGTGAGCAGGTAAGTTTGTGTCCTATCTGATTAGATATTGCAAAGTAACTTTTAAACACCAAACAAAATAAGCGGTCATTCCACAGATCTTCCCTTCAATACCTACTTACCATTCTCTGTGTAGTAAATGGAGAATCAATGTAATTGCAACATGCAAAGGAATGCAGGAGAACAATATCAGATGAACAGTAAAGAAAACTTAAAAAAACAACAACACCACATGAACGGATGTAACATCATAACAAGCAAGCAAGCACAACAGAACCCTTCCTAGGTGGCTCCCCAACAAAAATGAAAGAAAGAAAAAATAGAACACATCAGATTGGAACAAAAGGAGGTAATTCACTCTGAGATTTAAAGTCTAAAGTTCCCTACAGTGCCTGGAGTATGTGTCCCTTTTAACAACGTTTGGTTTTGATACAGACAACAAATTTGTGAATGCCAGGCATTTGAACAAATTTACTTTACAAAAAACAATGTCAGTCATTGAATGCCTTATTTTCCCATAAAACCAATCCTGACCATGACACAATTGTCCCATCCCATGTGAGTAAGACGTATGAATTTGTTTGGCTTTGATGCATTTGGTTTGGTTTGGATTTTTAGAATATTTCAGGAGGAATTTGCATTTTCCCCTGAGTCTTCATTCTTTTTTTTTTCTTTTTCCAGTAGATTTGAGAATGCAATGTTTACTCGAGTATTGAAGATGACTTTTTTCTGCCTTATTTCAAAGTCCTGATTTAAAAAGGAATTTCAGTCCTCCTAAGACCCACATAGAGAGTATCCACAAATGTTGAAATCATACTTACATAAGTACGGAAAGGAGGCAGAATAATTGTCCTATTGATGGCCTTACCGAAGGCCAGGGCCCCTAAGTAGTGCTCCATTTGGTTTCCAAATCGACCTGTGGTGAACAGAAAATGTGTGACTCAACCTGCCTTATTAGTCCAATATCAAAGACATCAGATTTCAGATATTATCACTTCTCATTCTACATTGATTTGTCATACAACAAATTACATCAGTGTACATTGTTTGTGTACACTGTGGACCCTTCCAGCTGTAAATCTAAGTGTAATCATACAGTATTTAAACTCTAATATCTATGAAAGGACCCCTCATATTGGCCCAAACCAAACATCAAATCACATCATTTTTCTTTGAATGATATCAGAGTTTCACAATCTTGAGCAAATAACTGATCTAGCACTGTAGGATTACACATGACTATAAAACAGAATTGTAGACTTTTTTGTTTTTGTTGGTTAATCGTAGTTTGTTTGTTTTTCACTGTTACTCTCCATAAATAAGATTGTGTGCTGGATCTGTATATTCCTTATGAATGTCAATTGAAAAAGAAGGAATTAGTCTGCGGTTTGAACCAGCATTACCTACTGCATACCAGGCAGAAGCACTATAGTACTACAGTTTTTAAAAAAAATGAAAAAAGTATGGAAGAAAAACCTCTATAACCATACTCTCTCCACAAGAAACCGATTCCCTTAATTCATGTAACATGCCTTTCTGGAGGCTAAATGAATTACTGAATAAGACCAAAGAGAGAATGAAAGAGAGGTGAGGCATCGGGTATTTGGGTATAATTCAAATATCACTATGTTACTGCTGGGAATAGGCTTCAGCTCAGTGGTAATGCTGCTACCCAATAAGCAGTAAGTGACATAGGTTCAAATCCCATGCTAGTTTCTTCTTTTTCATTCAGCGTTCATAACAATGCAGATCAACCGCATGATCTTACTGTATTTGCTGAGAGTAACAGTTACTTAACAAACAAAAAATGAAGAAAACCCTCTACAACTATACTCTCTCTACACAAAACCAATTTCCTTCATTCATTAAAACAGCTTTGCTGAGATATGATTAGAACTCAACGTAATAGCCTTACCCATACAGGGACAGAAGGTAAAATATCCATTAGGATCCCAAGAAAGTTTAGGGGAGGCGCTGGCAACTTTCACATCACTCCCAGCTCCCCCAGTGGAAAACACGCTGTCCTCCCTGTCATCAGTCACAAGTGTCATCACCGCTTCCGCATCACGGTTGACTCTGCTTTCTGTCGCCTCTGTGTCAGTCTTTCCATTATTTTGATTCAAGGGGTCTTCAGTGTCAACCCCTTGCGCTAGTTGATAGCATATGCAATGCAGGAGCAGGAATGCCAGAAGTGTTACTCGACTCATTTTGCTGTGGACGATACCACCATCTTATCATGGATGCAGACACCTCAGATCTCTACCAGAGGCACATAAACCCTCACATTGATATCCTGCTGAAGAATAGATATAAAAATGGTCAATTTTCTTAGAGTCACATCATAAAGAAGTCAGAGAGATGGTTTATTGCTAAACATGAACATGGACATGCACATGGGACTGTAATAATCCTGGTCCCCTAATCAGATTGCTATTACCCATTGCACTTATCCTGGAGGACTAAAACTCATTGTGAGGCACGTATAGGCCTTGGCTTGTTAAAAGATTGTGGATCTTATCTTTGTAATTATTTGCAATACCAGCAAATTTCTAATAACATCCAATGTGATACTTGAAACCACCTAGCAAATCTTATCCCCATAAATGATTTACATACTATTCATCTTCAGGTCTTTTAACCCTTTGCGTAAAAGAAAAAAAAAATGTTGAGCCATGCAACTGGGAATAGAGTTGGGAATAGAGTTGGGGGGGGGGGGGTATAAATAAAGAATTAATATTCAATACACTTCTCATTAGATACTGAGGCAAGAGGAATTATTTTTCCGACTGCTTACATTAGTCCATAGAAAAGTAAGGTACGTACTGTAAAATGAGGAATGTTCACACCGTATGCATTTTAATGTCACAAATTTTGCGAGAGTCAAGATTCACGAAATTAAAATGCACTCAAAAGTTCTTGTCTACACAACATGCATTGAATGGTAGAGGCAACTTGCAACATTTTCATGCTGCGAAAAAAGGCCGTCGGCTCCATTTCGCAAAAATTTCATGCCGCAAAAATATTGTGTTTTACAGTAATTACCAAAAATAGGTAACAGTCTTCCTTCAGACGAACAAGCTGGTCTTCTATTGGGCATCTTCTGTAAAATCTGCATTTACCCTATTGATACATACATAGGCTTGTACAGAGAGTTCTTGTAGCCACAGTATTATTAGCACGAACTCTACAGGAACAAGGTGTGAGCTTTCTTACAGAAACATGTGATGTATCATTAAAATTCCACATTTTAACAATTTCTATTATGTTTGAATGCAATGTCATACTCAGTAGCACCCATTCTGTGAATGTCATTCTAACAGTAACAGTTACAGCATTTATTACAGTCAACTTCAACATGCAGTGGGTTTTACTGATTTTTTATTTTTTATTTTTTTTTTTTGGAGCTGGTGGGTACATGCTTCTATCAAATTTAAAGATTTTGTTTAGATCTACACATAATCAGAGGAAAGTGAAATCAGTGTCACTCTCATTTTTGCATAAATTCAGTATGAAAAGATGTAAAGTTTTAATTTCATAATCATCATTAAATTTAATAGTCATTTCACACTTTGTTCCATAATTTGCATAAACCAAGACATGACAATAATGACATATCTGATAATTCTGATATGCTCAAGTACCGTGATCGTTTACAGCTACAGATCAGAGATGTGTTTCAAATTTTCCTTTTGAATTTTTGGAGTTGGCGATGTGTGAAAAAAGTTATTCATTCATTCGTTCGTTCATTCGTTTATTCCTTCATTTACGCTTCATTTCCGTCATACTGCTGCACATGCAAAAGCCGGTCCTACTAATTGACGCAAACTAATGCAAACTAATACAAACTAACGCAAACTAATGCAAACTAATGCAAACTGACGCAAACTAATACAAACTGAATACAAACTCAATGCAAACTACTAATCAATGCAAACTAATGCAAAATACTAATTAATGCAAACTAATACAAACCATTATCGGTGAAAATTAGGGTGAATTACGGTACCTGGACCTGGCTCTTCCGAGGCCACTCTCACGTTAGTCCTCTCGAAACAAAAACTAGTATCGATCATGTAAATCCATTCTATCGAAGAATGACTAAACGTAACTGCTCAACAGTCAACACTAACTTGAAAAAAAAAAAACATTTTATGAAAATATCAGTAAATTCATAAATTCTTGACCAAATAGATATCGTTTTAAATACATTTCGGTTTCAAATTTCAGAAAATGTAAAGCACAATGATGCACAGAAATACGGATATTAATGATCGATCATAAATGCCGAAATACTAATTGATGCAAACTCGACGCAAACACAAAAACACAACGCTATCCTATGCGAAAACAACCTATATCGATTACAAATATCGGGAAATGACACCCCGAAATACTAATTAATGCAAACTCAACGCAAACTCCAAGACACAACGCTATCCTATGCGAAAACAACCTATATCGATTACAAATATCGGGAAATGACACCCCGAAATACTAATTAATGCAAACTCAACGCAAACTCAAAAACACAACGCTATCCTATGCGAAAACAACCTATATCGATTACAAATATCGGAAAATTACACCCTAAAATACTAATTAATGCAAACTCAACGCAAACTCAAAAACACAACGCTATCCTTCGTGAAAACCACCTATATCGATTACAAATATCGGAAAATGACACCCCGAAATATTACTGAATGCAAACTCCAAGTCACAACGTTTTCCAATGTGAAAACAACATAAATTTATCACGAATATCGGAAAATGACACATCGAAACACTGTAGTAATGCAAAATCCAAAACAAAAAGTTTTCCTACGTGAAAACTACCTAAATTGATTACAAATATCGGAAAATATAACACCTCGACATAACAAAAAAAAAACACACAAATTGGTCTCACAGAATTCTATCACATTCCTGTATCAACATTATTTCATTCTTGCAGAAGCGTAAATTTATTTAACACCAGATTGAATTGCAGTTTCAAGCAAAAGTGGGGTAGTGATGTAGTAGAAATTTTTATTCTCTATGTCAGAATTCTCGAATTTTCAAGCAGGAGCTTTATTTTAAGAAATACTCCCAATACTTAAATGATTCTCAGAGAAATTTTTTATGAAAATTCGGTTGTCTTAATCCCAAATTGCCAATTGTTTCTGGAAGATAATATAATCACATTCCTGGAAATCAAAGATTCTGTACCCACTGCAATAAGAATGATATTGGTGATGGATTTCATTACTTTTTCATTGCAGCCTCTTTAATGAACAGCAAAAGAAATACTTAATAAGATATCACAGGAAATACCCAAAATGAAGGTGGATCAACTAATTGTGGAAACAGGGCAGTCCTTTCTAGTTTAACCAAGTTTTACAGTTAATAATGACATATGTAGGCCGACATGACAAGTATTTTTTTTCGACTTTCTCTTTGTTGCTTGTTTATGTCTTTTTACATGCTGTGCTTTCTATGTATTGAGTAATCTGCTGAACTTGTCTTCCCATTCTCCCCTCTTTCTCTTTCTTTCTATTCTTCCTCTCGTATGCCCATATATTTCCTTCATTCTTTGTTCACTAGTCTGAATATATTTCTGTATTTTTTTACGTTTTTTAATCTTCTTTTTTGTTGTTTTCATCAGTGATATGTCTCTCGTATTTTTTTTTTAATTGTTAATATGTCCAAGGAATTTGTCATCAGCTTTGTATCCTTCTTACTGTTCCCTATTACTCTTTACTAATCCTCTCTTTCTCTCTCATCTCTCTTCATATAGTTTCTTTCCTGTTTTGTTCACTATATATCGTATATAATCAAACCGTGTATTTCTGTACATTCTTCTTTGTTTTTATTTTCATCAATCGCACTTCCCTCCTATTTACCTTATCATAGTTGTTTAGTATAAAGAGAAATTTTGGGGGCGCTGTGGCAGAGTGGATAAGACTCCCGACTCCCGATCGGAAGACCCGAGTTCGAATCCCGGCAAGTGCTTACGTCCTTGGACAAGATGTTTTTACCCACTATGTCCCTCTCGACCCAGGTGTATAAATGAGTACCTGGCAATGCTAGGGTAATAATAATAGCAGGGCCCTCTGGTTGAGCAGTGGCAACACTGAAGAGGCTACCCTGGGTAAATAAGACATTATTATTATATTATGATATATTATATTATAAATTATTATAAAGTTACTTGCAACTCTGTTTGGATTATTGAAGTAACAACGTGAAATATTACTTTTAATTGGACTCCGATGGCCAGAATATGGGTTGTTGAGTAAAATGAACTTTCAACTTTAGACTCAGTAATATCACAGTCCTGCAAATGCGTCGTGAAAGGAAGGTGTCGATCAATTAACCCTATAAAGTCCAGGGGGGGGGGGCACATTGTGCCCCACCAGATTTTCATTCGCCACTCCTTCGCCCTTCATCCAATTTCAACCCAATTTTGTGACTTTTCCTAAAACCTTATTCCCAACATTTTGATAAAGTTTGCTATATCTGATATTGCTGGTTGCCATGACAACCATACATTGACAACCATGTCAGTTAGATTTTGCATATTTTTCTGTTCCACTTCCAATTAACAATATTATAGTGTAATAATGGGCGTTTCTTGGCTGAAATTTGCAGAAGAAGCAAAATGTGAAGTAATTCTGGCCCTCAAATGATTTTCCTATTAATTTCTTTGTTTTCATGTTACAATAATATAAAACAATAGAAATAATTGAGATAATTGAAAACAACAGTATTTTCCTAAGATTGCCGTTCTATTTTGCGTTATTTTGATTCCTTCACCCAAGTTATAACTCTAATATCATCTGTTTATCACATTATCAATCTGCAAACTTAAAAATCCAATATTATATGGAAATATGAAATGTGATTACAATGCATATACCTATCCAAAACATTGCATCACAGGTCTCATAATGTATTTATTATTGTTGTCATTAATAGCGACCCCATGTGGTGACCCTTAGAAATTTCAACCATAACAAATAACGAGCTTCGACTTGCACATCATTTGTGGGAAATATGAATATGATTGATCCAGCATTAAACATATACACTTGGGATAAAGAAGTTATACAGAAAAAGCATGTTTTTAGCATATTTCCCATTGTATTTCTTTATATTTTGGTGAATAGCTCCCTTTATGGGTGACCTTGAGGAAAATCAAATATGCAGTAGAGTTGTGAGATGCTCTACTTATGTGCCAAATATGATGATGAAACAGTAAACAATAACAAAGTTAACTGGGGCCTGGGAAGGGTCAAAATAGCTTGGGCTATAGGGGTTAACAGGTCGTCAAAGCAAACTCCTGAGCGCATTTGATCGATTTTCTTTATAAAATCTGATTCCTAGAAGTTGTTGTCGATGACTGTACCGAAACCATGGAATAGTACATAATTATCAGTATGTCTAAAATGAAAATTGAGTTATATTTGTATGTTAATACTTTCATAAATGCTTGTTGACAACAACAGGTAAAACAAAATCCACCGTATACAGATTTTTATTTTTATCTCAGGGGGAGCGGTTAGATGCGAGGGAGCAATGTGGGGGGGTGGAGGGTATGGGAGGGGGCACAATGCCACAATGAGAACTTTTTGCATATTGATGTTATTAATGGTGCAATTTGATGCAATTTTTTGCGTGTTTTATCGACTTAAAACAGTCCAACATGTTTAAATTAGCAGTACATTTTATGTAGATTATTATTGAACAATTGTGCCTATAAAATGGTATCATTTAGAGAAACTTCTCGTATTAATTCTCACACTGAAGATCATGAACGCGATCATGAATTTTAACATTGTACAGTCCAAAAACGGCCGTTTGTACTACTAGCTATATTTTTTTCGCTTAGGAAATTAAGGGGGGGGGGGCACTGGGCGCAACTGCTGGCAATTACCCGGCAGCAACATCAGGAGAATGAGATGACGATTAAATGCGAGCGATGTTTCATTCATTCATTCATTTCATTCATTCATTTATTTTATTTTGTCACGGTACCGGGCTCAGCCGGAGGCTGTTTTTCACCCAGTCCGTGAATTAAAAATACACGATACACAATGAATAATCGTACAATGCAAAAGTTACATAACTGAAAATTACCTAGCTTGAAAATTTTGACATTGTACAGTCCCAAAACGGCTGTTTGTAGCTATTTTATTTTTGCTTTTGAAATCAAGGGGGTGGGGGGGGGGGGGGAGGGGGCGCACCGGGCGCAACTGCTGGCAATTATACTGGCAGCAACATCAGGAGAATGACATAACGATTAAATGCGAGCGAGCTTGAACATTTCAACAATTTACTGTCCAAAAACTGCCGTTTGTAGCTATATTTTTTCGCTTTGAAAATTAAGGGTGGGGGGGGGGGGGGGGGGGGGAGGGGGTCACCGGGCGCAACTGCTGGCAATTACCCGGCATAGTCAGGTCGCTTAGTGAAATTACCGTTACACGGCGGATAAAAGCATCAAATTTGGCATACTGATTCCTTTAGGACTATTAAACAATATTAGAGTAGGAGCCCTCTGGAATTTTTCGATTTTTAGGGTGAAAATGCTGAATTTTGATATTTCTTGCATGATATATATAGTGTATTGCGTAAGTAATAGTCAGGTCGCTTAGTGAAATCACCATTACAAGGCGGATAAAAGCTATTTTTTTGTTTCACACGGATTCCTTTAGGACTATGAAACATTATTAGAGTAGGAGCCCTGCGGGATTTTTTTTTTATAGAAAAACACTAAAAAGATCAAATTTCAAAATGGCCGACACGTAATTGGAAAAAAACCCTAACTTTTCATGTCATATGGGTGATACGATGACAATATATTACATTTTGTTTTTGTATTTTGGTTTCCTTTACAACCTTGGCTTGAACATTAGGAGCATTACATTCTTGCGGTTAATGTAACGTCTCTGAACTGCTGGAGGAGAGGTATAAGGGCTAAAAAAAAAATGGTTGTTCGCTTGTTCTTTTGCGTGCTTTTTTCTCGTTTTGCTCCATACACGGGGGATAAAAACATTCCTTCGGGACTAGGAAACAATATCAGACTAACCACACACACACACACACACACACACACAAGATCAAATTTCAAAATGGCCGACACTTATGGCAAACCCCTTACTTCTTTATGTGATATTACTTATAGAATGGTTGTTACGATGGCAATATTATTTTTGGTTTGGCTTAAAACCTGACTTTGGACATTGCGGTAGGAGCATTGTTTATACTAGTATTCTTGCGTAATGTAAAGTCTCTGAATGGCTGGGGGAGGGGGAAGGGCAAAGGGGCGGCTCTCAACTTAAAAAGCGGTGGTTCGCTTGTTCTGTTGCATACTTTTGTTTTCCGTCTTGCTTTATACACGGCGGATAAAAGCATCAAATTTGGTGCACGGATTCCTCATTAGAGTAAGAGTCCTCCTACAATTTTTAAGCAAAACACACACACACACACACACACACACACACACGAAATCAAATTCCAAAATAAATCAATTCACAAGAGATCTGAACTTATATATTATCACATTCCCTTAGTCAGGTCGCGTAATGTCAACAGTTGGGCTTAGGACCCTATATACCATTAGTTAGAGCGGATAAAAGCACCAAATTTGGAGAGGTGTTCCCCTAGGACCTACTCATTGATATTAGAATAGGAGCCCTCTGGAATTTTTAGATTTTTAGGGTGAAAATGCTGAAATTTAATATTTCTTTATAAATTATGATAAACATACTGTATTGAGTAAGTAAGGGAATGTGATAACATATAAGTTCAGATTTGTTGTGAATTGATTTATTTGTCATGGAACTGAAAATATAAACCCAAACTTGAGACCATGATTAACATCAAAGCATCGGAAACATGGAGTTGATAGAATTAGTTACTGATCAAATATTATGTACATATATTATATACTAATCAAATATAATGTATACAGTTTAAACAGACAGAAGATAGTTTCTAAAATAAACAATTTTCCTACTCAGTGGCGGATCGCAATGGGCGCGCCCCTTCTTTTCTTTGTTAAAACAAAGAAATAAAAAGAAAAAATGGAGGGGGAGGGCATGCGCCCCCTTTAATTTTGTAAAGGCGCCCCCCCCCCCCACACTCACGAAATTCCTGGATCCACCCCTGCTTCTCCCATGCTCTGAGACTCTAAGAATCATTTTACACTGATATAATTTTTTTTTCAGTGCTGTAAGATTTATTTGTGGATACAGTGCACTCCCGTTTTGACGAACGTGGTAAGAATTTTCGTAACAACTAAGTAAAAATCAGGTCCCAAAACTCTCATCTATCTCTCTGTACGTTACTGTTCTGTTTATAATGAATCCAATTGTCGATTATAACAGGGAAAAAAGCTGCCGGCCCCGACGACGTTTGCTATAACGGGGTGCATTCTACTGCTACTACTTTCTTCTTGTGCCACTGATATGTGTGTCAGTATACCAGAAAATTTCCCTTCTGAGATTATGGGTGAGCTTCATCTTTTACCAGGAACTTTACTGATAATTGTACCAAATAAGGACAGAAAGATAGACACGATGCCTTGGCATATAGTTGTGCTGGCCATAATATATATTTGTGTTAAAGATGGTTAAAGTTGCGTTTGCATGCTGAGGGAGGTTTATTTTTGTTTCATTAGACGAAAGGAACTAACTGACTATCATAGTCGCTTTACATGAAACTGTATGATGTCCTTCTTCCTCGAAAGGATTACCTTTCTCATGTACATGTGCTTTCCTGATGTAACATTCCAAGGCAATATACGAGTACATACTTAGAGATCAATTTCTACCAGAAATGTCTTCTCTGACAAATGCATGACAACATTACTCCAATCCACCGTAAGTGAAATGATGCAATGGATATTAAAGTTTTTACAATAATTGGATTTAATTCCAATACTTTTGCTTTTAAGAGTGTGATTCCTCATGGTATTTAAGTGCATGGGATCTTTGTGTGATTTGCCAGCAAGACAGATGACTACAAGTCATTCATGTCCAATGCTGATTCCTGCTTTTCCTGATTCTGCTATTATACTTACGGATATATCTGATCATTATGCTATTTATATGTGTTCATCTTTACAGTTAAAGACGAAAATACCTCAGAATTATGAAAGAAGGCGTAAGTTTACACCTCAGAATATAGCCCAGTTTCAGGAATCTTTGATGGAAATTGACTGGTCTGACTTATATGTGGTGCAAGATACGAATGTAGCTTATGAAATTTTTATAAATAAGATTGTTATTTTGTTAGATACACATATTCCATTAGTTAAAAAGAAGTTGGGTAGTTATAAACGTGATCCAAGATTGCCATGGGTGTCAAAGTCATTATTACGTTCAATTAATCGTAAAAAAAATTTGTATTATGTAAGTAAGGCTAAAAAACACAGCAATCTCGAGATAAGTATACTGCATATAAAAATACTCTCACTATGGTATTGCGCAAAGAAAAAAGGAATTATATGAGAAAATTAGATTTGTTTAAAAATGATATGCGCAATACTTGGAAATTGATAAATGAAACATTGAATAAGCATAAGGAAAGAAATGTTATTTCTAAAATTAAGAATGATGGATTTGAAATAAAAGATTTACGTATGATAGCAGAAATATTTAATTCACATTTTTCAACTGTTGGCCGGAATCTTTGTGCAAATATTCCGTTGTCTACTGAAGAATTTTATGATTATCTGGACGTAGGTAATCAAAATTCAATCTTTTTTTCCCCTGTAACAGTATATGAGATTTTAGATATTGTTCATAATTTACCTTCTAAAAGAAGTTCTGGTTATGATGATATTGATAATATACTGTTAAAAAATATAATACCTTATATTGTTGATCCTTTGTTTCACATTTTTAATCTATCAATATCACAAGGGCAGGTACCAGATGTTATGAAAATATCAAAAATAGTTCCAATTTTTAAAAAGGGTAATAGGGAAGAATTGAATAATTACAGACCTATTTCTCTTTTGCCTAATATATCTAAAATATTAGAAAAGATAATATATTCTCGAGTTATAGATTTTTTAAACAGAAATGACATTTTGTCAAAATATCAATTTGGATTTCGCAAGAAACATAGCACAGCACATGCAATATTATCTTTCACTGAAAAAAGTATCTCGAGCAATTGATAAGTTTCAACATACTGCAGGAATCTTCCTGGACCTCTCCAAGGCCTTCGACACGATTAACCGCGACATTCTTCTTTATAAACTTAATCATTATGGTATACGTGGGAAGGCCTTGGAGTGGTTCAGAAGCTATTTGAAAGACAGAAAACAATTTGTTTGTATAAACAATGAAAAATCTTCTTTGCGCTCAGTTGATTGTGGAGTTCCACAAGGAAGTATACTAGGGCCGTTACTTTTTATTATCTACATCAATGATTTTCCAAAATCTTCAAATGTTCTTTCTTTTATATTATTTGCAGATGATTCTAATCTTTTCTTTTCTCATTTAAATCCTCATACATTAGTTGATGTCATGAATATAGAATTGAACAAGATAATGCAATGGCTAAGAGCAAATAGATTATCGCTTAATTTGCAGAAAACAAATGTGATGTTGTTTAGTAATACCCTTGATAAATTGCCACATGATATAATTTTTGAAAATGAAGTGATAAAACAGGTTTATTCTGTTAGATTTCTTGGTGTAACTGTAGACAGTAAGCTTTCTTGGAAACAGCATATAGATTGTATATGCCGCACTATTTCCAGTAACATAGGTGTAATTAATAAAGTAAAGTTTTGTTTTTCTGTTAAAAAGTTGCTAATGTTATATTCAACGTTAATTTTACCTTATTTAACGTATGGAATTATAGTATGGGGAAATACACATTCAACTTATTTGGACAGATTATTTTTGTTACAAAAAAAGCACTTCGAGTAATATGTAATACCTCCAAATATTCCCATACTGACGGATTATTTGTGGAGAATAAGCTTTTGAAAGTAAGGGATTTGTATTATTATTACCTTGGTCAATTTATGTTCAGTTTGTATAATAAGTCACTTCCTTCAGTTTTTGAAAATATGTTTAATAAGAATAAAAATATTCATAAATACCCCACTCGTCAAACAGATGAATATCATTTGCCCCTTACCCGAACTCTATTTACAAAATCCACGTTCATCTACAGTGGCCCAAAATTTTGGAATTCCCTTGAGAAAAATATAAAAGATTCCATTAGTTTGAAATCATTCTCTAGTAATTTAAAGAAATAGTTGATTAGCTCATATGTACTCCATGATTAGTTTGACTGTTTGGAATTGTTCTTCTTTTTTCTTCACCCTGTATCGAGATTGTTGACCTGCCCTTCGCTCTCTCTACTCCCCCTCTCCCCCTCCCGCCCTCTCTTTCCCTACTCTCTTCTGTGTGTGCACAATGTATGTGGATGCATACATGTGTGTGTACGTGCGTGTGTGTGCGTAATGTGTATGTGGGTACGTGTGTGTGCTTGTGTGTATGTGTATGTGTGTGTGTGTGTATGTGTATGTGTATGTGTATGTCTGTCTATGTCTATGTCTATGTGTATGTGTATACATGTGAAAGCGTATACACTGTACTTCATGTAACCATCCGATTCGATTGAATGAAAACTGTATACTTTCAATGATTAGCTTGTACGGTACATGTATCGTTGTATTGTGTTATAAAGTCATATATAATTAATGTATTGTAGTAATGTAACGTAAGTGAGGGGACTGCAATCTACAAGTTCGCTTTTTAGCAGCCCCTCAATTTTCATTTCCATGAAGTTCTTTTAAGAACCAATATGTATTATTATGTTCCAATATATGTAATCATGTCAAAGTGTATTACCTGTGTTTGATTGGAAATGAAAATAAAAAAAACATGCATGTGAACATGCATGTGTGAAAATGAAATGAAAATGCTGAACAGTTCCGAGTCATTAATGCTGTTCCAGTTGAACTCTGCTTTGAGAGTGAAGAACCTGTTGAAAGCTTTGTTACACACTCAGCTCAATGGCATAAATCTTACCATTTGAAATTCAATAATTCTACATTGGAGAAGACAAAGAAAAAGAGAGTTCACACCCCAAATGAAGATCAGAAAAGGCTCACTAAGCGCAGAGCATTTCATATTCAAAAATGTTTCTTCTGTGAGAAAGGAGGAGAGGGTGGAGGATGTCCTCCACGAAGTGTCAACATACTAGTAATCGACGCAGATGAAAATATTCGGGACATGATCACAGAGCTCAAAGTCACCTTACCAATGGCCAGTACAACTGCAATTGACATTCGCAAGGCAGGACAGACGCAAGGAAACATATTTAGATGAGAGGGCTCCTACTCCCATATTGTTTCATGATCTCAAGGAATCCGTGTGCCAAATTTGAAACTTTGATCCGCCTTGTAGGAGCAAAACGAAAAAAGAAAAAGCATTCCAAAGAACAAGCAAGCAGCGTTTTTTTTTTTTTTTTCACGGGGTCCCATCCCATTTGCCCCCCCCCCCGAATTCAGACACTCATTATTACGCAAAGATGTAAACAATGCTCCTACCACAATGTCCAAATTAAGGTTCTTATCGCACAATATATGGCATGAAAACCGGGGAGTTTGCCATATAAGTGCTGGCCATTTTGGAATTTGATTTCGTGTGTGTGTGTGTGTGTGTGTGTGTGTGTGTGCGCGCGTGTGTGTTTGTGTGTGTTTTCCTTAAAAATTGCAGGAGGACTCTTACTGTAATGAGGAATCCGTGCGCCAAATTTGATGCTTTTATCCACCGTGTATAAAGCAAGACGATAAAAACAGTACGCAACAGAACAAGGGAACTACCACTTTTTAAGTTGAGGGCCGCCCCCTTTGCCCTATACCCCCTCCCCCAGCCGTTCAGAGACTTTACATTACGCAAGAATATAAACAATGCTCTTACGCAATGTCCAAATTCAGGTTTTGAGCCAAACCAAAAATAAAGATATAACTAATCGTATTGTTATCGTATCACCTATCTATAAGTGATATGACATGAAAAGTGAGGGGTTTGCCATAAGTTTTTTGAAATTTTGAAATTTGATCTTGTGTGTGTGTGTGTGTGTGTGTGTGTGGTTAGTGCAATATTGTTTCCTAGTCCTCAAGGAATCCGTGCGCCAAATTCTATGTTTTTATTCCCCGTGTATAGAGCAAAACGAGAAAAAAAAACAGGCAAAAGAACAAGCGAACAGCCATTTTTATTTTTAAGGGGGGGGGGGGGGGTGTTCCGCCCCATTTGCCCTACCCCTCCTCCAGCAGTTCAGAGACTTTACATTACACAAGAATAATGCTCCTAACGCAATGTTCAAGACAAGGTTCTAAAGCAAACCATTATACAAAAACAAATGTAATATATTGCCATTGTATCACCAATATGACATGAAAAGTGAGGGTTTTGCCAATTAAGTGTCGACCATTTTGAAATTTGATCTTTTTAGAGTTTTTCTTAAAAAAATCCCGGAGGGCTCCTACTCTAATATTGCTTAATAGTCCTAAAGGAATCCGTGTGAAGCAAATTTGATGCTTTTATCCGCCGTGTAATGGTAATTTCGCTAAGCGACCTGACTATTACTTAAGCAATACAGTAGGCCTATATATATCATATTATAAAGAAATGTAAAAATTCAGCATTTTCACCCTAAAACCCGAAAAATTCCAGAGGGCTCCTACTATATCAAGTGTCAACATCCGACGCAGATAAAAATATTCGGGACATGATCACAGAGCTCAAAGTCACCTTACCAGTACAACTGCAATTGACATTTTCAAGGCAGGACAGACGCAAGGAAACATATTTAGATGAGAGGGCTCCTACTCCCATATTGTTTCATGATCTCAAGGAATCCGTGTGCCAAATTTGAAACTTTGATCCGCCTTGTAGGAGCAAAACGAAAAAAGAAAAAGCATTCCAAAGAACAAGCAAGCAGCGTTTTTTTTTTTTTCACGGGGTCCCATCCCATTTGCCCCCCCCCCCCCCCCGAATTCAGACACTCATTATTACGCAAAGATGTAAACAATGCTCCTACCACAATGTCCAAATTAAGGTTCTTATCGCACAATATATGGCATGAAAACCGGGGAGTTTGCCATATAAGTGCTGGCCATTTTGGAATTTGATTTCGTGTGTGTGTGTGTGTGTGTTTGTGCGCGCGTGTGTGTTTGTGTGTGTTTTCCTTATACAAGGCTCCATACTCCCATGAAACATAGATGAAAGGGCTCTTACTCTCATATTGTATCATGATCTCAAGGAATCCGTATGCCAAATGTGAAACTTTTATCCGCCGTGTAGGAGCAAAACGAAAAAAAAAAACAATCAAAAGAACAAGCGAGCAGCGTCCTTTCTTTTTTTTTACGGGAATCCCATCCCTTTTGCTCTGCCACCCCCCCCCCCCCCCCTGCCCCCCCCCCCCCGAGTTAAGACACTCATTGTTATGCAAAAATGTTAACAATGCTTTTACCACAATGTCCAAATGTCCTGATCGCACCCATATGGCATGAAAAGCGGGCAGTTTGCCATATGGGAAAGTGCTGACCATTTTAGAATTTGATTTCTTGTGTGCGTGTGTGTTTGTGTGTGTTTTCCTTAAAAATTGCAGGAGGACTCTTACTCTAATGAGGGATCCGTGCGTCAAAAATTGATGCTTTTATCCGCCATGTATAAAGCAAGACGATACAAAAAAAGTACGCAAGAGAACAAGCGAACCACCACTTTTTAAGTTGAGGACCGCCCCTTTGCCGTACCCCCTCCCCCAGCCGTTCATAGACTTTACATTACGCAAGAATATAAACAATGCTCCTACCGCAATGTCCAAATTCAGGTTTTAAGGAAAACAAAAAATGAAGATACATATTCATATTGACATCGTATCAACCATTCTATCAGTAATATCACATGAAGAGTGATGGGTTTGCAATAAATGTCGCCCATTGTGAAATTTGATCTTGTGTGTGTGTGTGTGTGTGTGCGTAGTTAGTCTGATATTGCTTCCTAGTCCTCAAGGAAGCCGTGCGCCAAATTTTATGTTTTTATCCCCCGTGCATGGAGCAAAACGAGAAAAAAAAAAGGATGCAAAAGAACAAGCGAACAACCATTTTTTTTGGGGGGGGGGGGAAGGGGGAGGGCCCCTTTTGCCATAATACCTCTCCCCCAGTAGTTCAGAGACTTTACGAGGCACAAGAATATAATGCTCCTAACGCATTGTCCAAGCGAAGGTTGTAAATCTAACCAAAAATTACAAAAACAAATGTAATATATTGTCATCGTATCACCCATGATATGAAAAAGTGAGGGTTTTGCCAATTAAGTTTCGGCCGTTTTGAAATTTTTTCTTTTTAGTGTTTTTTCTAAAAAAGAAAAAAAAATCCCGGAGGGCTCCTATTCTACTAATGTTTAATAGTCCTAAAAGAATCCGTGTAAAAAAATGCTGCTTTTATTCGCCGTGTAATGGTAATTTTGCACCTGATTATTACCTACCTATACGCAATACATATCATATTATAAAGAAATATCAAAATTCAGCATTTTCACCCGAAAATCGAAAAATTGCAGAGGACTCCTACTCTAATATCAATGAGTAGGTCCTAGTGGGTCACCCCTCCAAATTTGGTGCTTTTATCCGCTCTGTAACGGTAAGCCCAAATTTTGAAATTAACATTTTGACTACTACTAGTGATAATCTAGGGAATGTTTGGTAAATGTGGTCGAATGTCAGGGTCAAAGGTCATATCTGTTCAACGCCTGAAATTGCGTTCTTGAAACTTAGTGTATATCTGTATACATATAGACATGTATTTCCCGATCAGAGATTCTATGGGAAGTTTTTGGCTATAATGTCAAATGAGCAAAGGTCAAATGTCAAGTGGAAATACAAAATTTTACGTCTTCCTCAATATCTCTGGAGTAGGAGTCATCATTAATCCAGTATATATTGAAGCATGTTCTGCCATGTGAGTAATTCTATTGAAAATTATGGGGTCATGGGGTAGGTTTTCCCGGCCAATAGTTATTGTTTTGTAAGCAAGCATTTCATATTTTCGTATTCATTTTAGACATTTTGGCAAAGTTTTTTTTTTTTTTCATATGTGCTTGAGTCTCCCAGTCAGAAGAGAGTGCATGTGGTTACAACTTATCTGGCCGTTGAGCGCTTTATTCCGAGTATGTCGGCCAAAGTTCTAGGAATACGAAGTTATGAATATCAAATGATCCTAATAATTCTTTCTCTGTCTTCTTGAGATGTATGTCTGTATCTAACCTGTGCTCTCATGACTGTAAGAAGATGGAGTTAATCGGTAACATTGGCACGTGTAGGCCTATATGTATGAAAGAATAGGGGCGTCACAAAACAACATACTTGAGTTATATAGGTTAAAAAATTATACTTTTGATGCTACAGAGTGTATGGATGAAACAAAAATGCACATAGAAGGCACAAGTTTGAATGTTCTCACCTCTTTAAAAAAGAGATAACATGACGTTAATTTTAACGAAAATGTATCGAAATTTACTGCCCATTCCCAAAAATGAATGACTCAAATACTCTTTCCGGTGAGTGGTGGCGAATTTAAATGAACTTAGAGTACCAGCCAAATTGAATGACCTTTTTACGAATTCCAAAGCCACATGTGCAAATTTAATTGATCAAAATGCCAAACTGAACGCAAAAGTTGCAATTTTCAAAATCAGATTGTGCAATAAGGAGGAGTTATGAAATGGACTGACAAAAGTGCGAAATTGGCCGAGGGTATCCTCTTCAGTGTATGCTGAGCCTCTTTAACCAGAGGTCCCTGCTGTTATTATTACCTAGCGTTGCGAAATAACCATTTACACACATCGTGGGTAAAAGTTCTGGTCCAAAAACATAAGTGCTGGACAAGATTCCAAGGAGGACCTTCGATTGTTAGTTGGTAGTCTTATCCGCTCTGACATGGTAAGTCTGAATACAATGTATGTATATATACATATATATATATATATATATTGTTATATATATATATATATATATATATACATATATATGTATATATAATTATATACATATATATATATATATATATATATATGTATATATATATATGTATATATATATATATATGTAACGACAACAAATGGAGCCGGGACTCGCAATGTTGGTTACTGGTGTTCGTTTTTATTCGCAGGTTCTGATCGTCAAAACCAAACCCAAGCAAGCCCTGAAATATATAAGCATTATGTACAAGGGATAATGAGTACATTGTATCATCAACGAATACATTTGACATTTGACATTATTTGTAAATGAAGTTCATCAATATAGCATGCACAGTCTTAATTTGATAGTTGTGTTCATTCTTAATCTTTATCCTTCTTTAAATGGTGCATTTACATATGCATCGACATTCATCAGTATAATTACTGCAACTTGTAATTGGCACATAGTTGTTGATAATTGACATTTCAACAATGAATGGTTATTTCTGATAGTTCACGCTATGCTCATTGAGTCTCGTTTCAATTGCATGATTATAGCTATTCCTTTTCAGATACATATTTATGATAGCAAATCTCTAATTCGCATTAGGTTTCTCTCTAAAGTTAAGTTTATCTCAGAAGTTCTGGCACAGACTTCATGTGAAAGCGTTTGCATTGGCTTCACTATAGCTCTAGTGTTCTCTAACCGGTGTCCTATGTGAAAGCTCCTAGGTCGTAAATGTGTCAAGAATGCTCTCTCACTAACCAGAGAGGATTGAATGACCTTCGGTCCAAAGTCCGTTCACTAGGTTAAAGTGAATTTGTTCTGTTTTCTAGAATCTTGACGTCAATGTGTTTCTTGCTAAAATGAATCTTCTCTACAATGCTCTAGAAGTTCATAAATGTCTTGCTATATAACTTGAGCAAGTAATCATATCACAATAATGCATCTAAGCACACTAATTGGCAAATGTAATTAACAGATATCACATATAAAGAAGTTAGCATGATTGCAACTCAATCCAGCAAAGGAGAGATTGATATCCCAATAATATCTTCTATACAACTCAACATAATAAAGCAAGATTCAATTTGCTCAAAGAACCAACAGTAGTATATGTATTCAATACTGGACATATAAGCTCTCTGTATAGGCTTATACTGCCAAACTCTCATATCATCTTCAATAGGGCAAGATATGGAAATAAAAGAGTGAAGAAGAGTGAAGAAGAAGAAGAAGAGGAGAGAGAGAGAGAGGGGGGGGGGGGGGGGGGGAGTCTCCTAGTGCATACACCAATATGACTAGAACATTATACATTCACGAGTGTGTACTCCACAATGTAATCACGCACAATGTCACTGATCAAGATGTTGTGAAAGCAGCAATGAACATACATCCTCAATTTGTCAAGTCTATCTTTTAACCAGCTTTTCCAACAAGTTCTTCTTATTTGTCAACTCAACTCAACTTAACGTCCACTCACATAATGTAGGAGCTCGATAACCGATAAACAATGTCATATCAACTAATCTGAGTCTGAGGCAGGTTTGAGCCATTCATTTCAGAAGTCAGATATATATGAATGACAATGAAATCTCATGATGTGCCCATGCACATTCACATCACACTGTTCAACATAACAGAGGATCCCTATTTCAACTCAATTTGAAATAGCAACAATGTTATCACTGATCTATAGCGCAAGTAGCAGCTCATAGATAATCCTAACACTATCTGGACAACATACTACTAGACTCGAACTAGCCTTCACAGTTTAAGCTTGACAAATGAGATAACTTACCCCTGCTGGAGACGAAGATAGCTGACTCTCACGAATTCTGCTCACAATATGTCTCGATGCTTTCCCGTTGTCAAAGATTCCAATATGAAGTGAGAAGAAAACTTCGCTATTTATTGGGTTTATGACCCTTCCCAAAGATATGTTTTAACTTTAAATTCCAATCCACCGACGCACAGTTCTACGTCACTTTTACTGCCACTTTGTTTGGGTGGAGGGCTATGTCTGGCTATGAGGTCATAGCTTGACCCCAGGAGGGCAGAGAGTGGACATTATGCCCAAATTTGGCAAGTAAAAGTGGAGAATGTGACCGGAAGGATTGGACTTCCTGAATGACGCAAGGTGACTCATTGTCCAAAAAAAAATGTATTTCTATGTTACTTTTTGTTTTAATTTTTGATTCTTAGAAATCTTTCTTTCTCTTTTGTTTTGACAAAAACCACAATGTTACATTCTCCCCTGCTTCATGTTGGCATCCCTGACAACATACCACAAACATAATTATTTAATATCAATTAATGATACACTTAATTTCTACCCGAAAGTAGAGAAAGGAGTAGCAAGTGCGACTTGCTAACATCCGCCAAAATCTCTTCAGTGACAGTTGGCGGTGGCTTTCCCTGCATCCTAGCCGAACGCCTTGGGAGTGGAGCTGACTTCGATCCATCTTCCGGGTGCTCCCCTGCTTTTTCCAAAGCAGGGAGGTCGTCCTCCCTCATGATGGCTGCTTCGCCGTTATCCGCCACTGGTAGGCCTACATGGTCACTGTCGTTCCGTGGTTGACGTCTGGGTTGTCATCTATACACGACTGCTCTGGGGACGTCAGGGCTCCTAAGCTATCTCCAGGTTCTCCGTCATCGCATCTGGGCATCATCCTCAATATCCAATTGAGGCCAGAGGAGGAACCACACGCATCCTCGTACAACAGCATTACACTCTCCAGATGAATTGGGATTGCCTGAAGATAGTTCCAGAAGACCAGTCAGCGTCCTTGGAGCTAGATGTCGCTGTTGCTGAAGTTTACCATCTGGACAGGAACTCTTCCCGAGGAGGGCACCCTTACGAAAGTAGGTAGGAGAACGAGTCCATTTGGTAATAATGAGGTATCCCTTTTCTCAACAACAGCGACTGAACGCTTCCTTACAGTTGAATAGACACGGCCAGAAACCATAAACATGACCGTTCTTCCACCCGTTCCGTCTTCAGCTTACTTCCGTTCAACACCTCGATCTCTGCTGATTTCTCCATGTCCTCCGGAGAGGGGGCTGTTGATGACCAGTGAACTGCGATCCTGTCCGTGACGCCAATTTTTTTGTAACGACAACAAATGGAGCCGGGACTCGCATTGTTGGTTACTGGTGTTCTGTATTATTCGCAGGTTCTGCTCATAACAAGCTGAACCCAAACAAGCCCCCTGCCGGAGACGAAGATAGCTGACTCTCACGAATTCTGCTCACAATATGTCTCGATGCTTTCCCGTTGTCAAAGATTCCAATATGAAGTGAGGAGAGAAAAACTTCGCTATTTATTGGGTTTATGACCCTTCCCCAAGATATATTTTAACTTTAAATTCCAATCCACCGACGCACAGTTCTACGTCACTTTTACTGCCACTTTGTTTGGGTGGAGGGCTATGTCTGGCTATGAGGTCATAGCTTGACCCAAGGAGGGCAGAGAGTGGACAGTATGCCCAAATTTGGCAAGTAAAAGTGGAGAATGTGACCGGAAGGATTGGACTTCCTGAATGACGCAGGGTGACTCATTTTCCAAAAAATGTATTTCTATGTTACTTTTTGTTTTAATTTTTGATTCTTAGAAATCTTTCTTTCTCTTTTGTTTTGACAAAAACCACAATGTTACATATATATATATATATATATATATATATATATATATATATGGCAGTATGTGATATAAAAGCTCACGGTGACCTTTCACTCTTTCCCTCAAATAAAAGCCGCGAAGCGCGAAATCTTACCGCCCGGGAGCGACTGATGCGATTTCGCAAAAATAAATTGAAAAATAATACAATCCTCCTCTCCTCGATCTGAAATTCAAAATCCCATGTTGTATGACATCGTTCTACTCGCTGGGGCTAACGAGAGCAGCAGCATCACCACAGCATACCTCTTTAACATATACCTATACCTGGTAAAAATACGTAGTATTTAGACGTCTTTTTACGCCTGATTCGTAAAAAATAGATAACTTCTCCATGACGTCTCTATGACGTTTCCCTTTATGCAATCAAAACAAGCATTCAGGCTGATAAAACTCACGTGATATTCCCGTGTTCTTAGGTAGCAGCGACTACATAATAAGTTTATGTATTGAAGATGTTATCGTGTAAGAGGTAATGTCCATAACGTCTATATTCATGTCTATAAGACGACATTTTGCACCAGCGTATAACCTTATGGGAAGCGTCATATTTGTAACATTTGTAACGTTTTCTTCAGCCAAGAAACACCCATTTCATACACTGTAATGCTGTTAAATGAAATGGGAACAGAAAAAATATGCAAAATCTGACTGACATGGTTGTCAGTTTATGGTTGCCATGGCAACCAGCAACATCAAATATAGCTAAATTATATATCAAAATGTTCGCAATAAGATTTTAGGAAAAGTCATTAAATTTGGTTGAAATCGGGCTTTATAGGGTTAAGTCTTTGAGTGCGCTTACGTAAAAGACGAGAAATTGACATAATGGAATGCACATATGATCACAGATTTCAGAACACTGTCAAAGCTATCCAAGTTTCTTCGCATTATCACATTACATAGGGAACCCTATGTGAAATGTATAATATAATGTTACATGCATAGGTCCTTTTGTCATCTTATGCAATGACGTCAATCAATAATGTTTTGTTATTGGGATAGGCCCGAAATGGTACAAGTTTCATGTTAATTGTTCTACCAGCAACCGCTGTCCAAATTCAGCGTAAATGTATTGAGACTGGTGAAATCTGTGTAATGAATGTCTCTGATGCTGCTAGACTTATGTAATAACATCCAATGAAAACAGAAAATTCGCCATCTTGGGATATTGTTTTGAGCACCGCCATAATCTACTATGATGTAAGAATATCAAACAACACGGAAGGATTGTGTCTCAGAAGAAGAAGAAGGTAATTTTCTCTTTGATGACTTTGCAAGTTTATTGGGATTTAGGGACAGTGTCTCACCTAGAGTAAAACCTACCCCAGGTTGACTTTTACTCGTCGAAATTACAAGGATTGCAAATCTACACCGAATTCGTAGAGCCGTGCCTAATTATGTCACAAATTTATGTAAACATTTCTCTGCCCCCCCCCCTTTTTAATTTCAAATGAATGGCTTTTCTCTGTGCAGATGGTGAAACAGAGTAATTTTACCATTAATAGTTTTACATTGCGTGTGTTGCATTGTGAACCACTGTATTCCTTATGCAATATCACATTAAACCATACGTATACACCAGTTGAAAGACTATCATTTGATATTTCATGTTCGAACAAGACTGGGAGCAGGCCAGTTTAGCAGAAAATACATTTTTGAATACTTTTACAATACTATGTCAAAGGAGGACTATCTATCTATTTTTTGTTTATTAATTATGCTCGACAAATGGTCATGATCTATGCTGAATATCGTTGTGCAATGCCTCAAACACAGTGGACACTTTTTCGTCTAGTGAGAATAGGTTTTCACTGAACGTTGTGCTTAGAAATGTATCACGAGTCTACATACTCCATCAAGCAAATCTTTTCAGAGCGCGGCAAATCTTCGTTAACGGTAGAATGCACAGAATCTTTCACATGAATATTTTACTGAAATGCACCAAATCTTTTGTACTGTTGTCAACAACTTTCTTTCAAATTCAAAACAATTTAATCCGCATATTTTCGATGTTTCATCCATTTCCGAACAATAAAGCGTAAATCACTTTCGTGTGATAGAGGGATAGATAGGCTCAACATAATTTGCATACCAAACGCCTAACAACTAAAGCATCATCTTACAGACTCGAAGGCAGAGTGCGTTATATTTATAACCCTTCGAGTAGCTTATATACCTTCAAGTAGCTTACCTGTTGAATATAATACCCCTTGGGAGCTGGAGGTGTTCTGGGCCGCGCTGATGCAAAGCATATGGTGAGCTGATAGAATTAGGAAGGCACTCGTCAACTTATGAGAACCGGTAGAACTGATTTCTCACTTAAATACCATCGTTTATACTAGACACAGCCATCGTGGCATGGAAGAGTGGGTTAAGAAATCTACGAAATCAATAGAAAAAGTGAATTTGAATTCAGAAATGCTTAATACGACAAGTGAATTGTAACCCGAAAAAAAAAACAGCAACAAGAGACGAAAGATGAGGAAGAAGGCAAAACCGACGTTGGACGAACTGGCATAAGACAACCGAGTGGTGTTCTTGATATCCGGTAGGGTATTTGCACATTTGAGACAATATAAAACAGATTAAATCGTCGAATGATCACGTAACTGACCCAGAAAGGGAGGTTTTTGAATACTATTCACACGTAACTCTAAACGGAGAGAAAACATGTTACACATAGGACATTTATATTCTCGTCACCGGCCGCCTGGTTGCAGATGATGTAAAATATTGTTACGACACATTAACTTCCCTCCCCTCCCCTATGCGTTGACACATACATTAAAAACATGCATACATTATGTTCACACTTTTCTAGGTTGATGGATGAAGATGTAATGCACAGTAGACGTTTTAGGAAGTTAGCGGTTTCATAATTGTCGGAGCCTAAAAATCAGATTTTATAAACGTGTTCATTCAACGCAGGATATACAGGGCTTATAGTTTGTAGTAATCCGAACCCTAGCATCTACATGTACAATATTATTATCGGCATTAAAACTCGCTCAATGTCATATCTTATGTTAAATCAATTATAAAGTGTTGCAAAGCCTTGCAGTGTTGGGTGTGTAATATGATTTGTTTCCAGTCATTAGTTTGTTTGTCTTGTCTGTTTGTAATGATTTCCTCTGTCAAGTCTTAATGCTGTATGAACTAGTCTTGTACTATATTTTAGAATAAAAATCAAAATAATTATATATGAGGATAAACTTGTGTCACAGAGTGAAGTGTTCTGTGCTTTTTGTTGTTGGTGGTCATCAAATATGAAATCAAGATGTATTTTGTATGAGTGTGTGTGTTATTACTGTGCTTCTGTAATCATAATTCATGATAAGAAATAGGAAAGTGTGTAAGCATTGGTAAGTGAGTACATTTTGATGTGCATGACTTGTGTAGTAAGTGTTCACAATATGTCCTTATTGCGTCTGCGATGAATTAAAAGTAGAATAAGCTAAATATCAACTTGCCCTCACAATCAAATTTTTCATTTCATTCCATCACAATCCATATGTACTTAATTTATGAAACATCATTTAGAAACTCAAAATCTACCCAAAGACCTCAGGGCTTTACATAATAATGTCTATATGTATTTACATATGCATAGATGGATGGATAGAGAGATTTATATATAATATATATATTACATATATATATATATGTATATATATATATATATATATATATATAGTTTTGTATGACAATGTTTATATGTATTCATATATGCATACATTGTATATATAGTTTTTTATTACAATGTTTATATATATATATATATATATATATATGTATATATATATATATATATATATATATATAAACATACATTTATTGTTGAGATTTCATGTATTGGCTGCGCAAAGAAATTGTGAAACAAACTGTTCAAGCATTAGACAATTTCAGTCCAATAATCTTATGCTTTATCAGACATTATGCATTACCATCAGTGTTTCTCTTCATATATATATATATATATATATATATATGTATATATATATATATATGTATATATATATATATATATATATATATATATATATATACTGTATTTATACAGTATATGTATATTAATGTAGCTATCTTTCCGAAGCGCAGCTCGGGAAAGGTGGCGGATATATATATATATATATATATATGTATATATACTGGAAGAAATTGGACTGAGGCGGACGTTGCTCTCGATCTTAGTCTCCCTTTTATTTGTCAAGCTTTCGGTCAATCATCTGGCCTTCCTCAGGATCTACCAACAGAATAGTTATTATATGAAGAACCTGATGTGTCATATAATGTGTAATACAATTTCATAATTATATTACCACTATTCTTAATCATTTCCTTTATATTCTTACGACCAAAATCACACTGAGAATGATCGCACAAAAGAAACCATTAACTAATGTTCAGGCGGTTTATTAACAGTGATATTGTGGGTACAGACTGATAATCGGTTTCACATTAGTACAATAATGATCAATAGAATCAATTACAAATCGGTAATGGAATCACTTACAGGCATCCAAATCTTAAATCACAAAGTCCCTACAGTTCCCTGGTAGTGTCCAGATACGCTGTTCGATGCACAGATGAATGATCCTTGACGCACCGATGAATAATTTTTCCAAAGCACAGTGGGCCAGAGAGATACCAAAGTACGCCAAAAGTCACTTTGGGCACTTGGGATTTTTTAATTTTTGACATGCGCTCTTGAGAGGCAATACTTTGAAGAATATATCATTAAAATATTTAAATCAGGTATGTACATTAAAGGGGTATATTTCCACCCTAAAGTAGCAAAATATAATATTTTAAGAGTTTCAAAGCAAATTGTAACCTCTTTAATAAATAAGTAATTTCAACATGTAGTTTTTGAGATATCAACCTGTAATTTCTCTCACATATTTCTCAGAGTTTATTTTATGTTATCAATGCCGTAAAAATGCAAAGAAACTTAATGTTCATGAATATTTTACGCTAAATATCCTGGAAAAGAGGCTAATTATTTGTCTTTTTAATATACCCTAATGAAAAGTTTAGATTGCCACGGATTTCCAACTAAAATCTATTACCACTATATTCCCTGATGTCTCAGCTTTTAGCTGATAACAGATTTGGCTTCCACCTTTTACCACTTTTTGTGTTAGAGCCGATTTTCCGCGACACGTTACGTCTATTTTGGACCTTGCAGCCGCTATGCTGTTATATCATACGGGGCCGCACGAGGGCGGCATCTTATCTATTTTTTTTTTTCTCGCACGTTAAAGGCACAGAAACATGAATAACACTGAATAACAGGCAAACCCTCATTGTGGGGGATGTTCGCATACAACGAATTTACATCGGCTGTCACTAGTAATTTAAGTATGCTTTCTGGGGGGAGGGGATTCTGGGCCAGATTCAGGTCATTTATGTGGTTGAGAAAACCAGTTGTGTCCCTTAGGTAAGAGGGTAATTTTTCGACCAGGGGGCGGAGGTGGAAGTCAAGGAATCTTGAAATTTGCACAGTGGGGCACGCACACACTGAAACAATAGGGCGTCCTGGGTTGTTGGGCTTGTGGTTTTTTTGTTGTTTTTTTTTTTGGAGGAAGTACATGTTTGGGCGACGTGGGTCCTTTGGAATTAGTTTTTTCTTTAACCCTAACTTACCTGTGGGGGAGGGGGCCATAATGCCCCCCCCCCCCCCCCCCGACGAAATCCGCGACCATTTCGGCGCGCATTTTTTTTTTTTTACCGCGCCGCTCCCTGACTTTTTACTTTCAAGTCTCGCGCAACTTTTGAGACCAAATTGTCGCGCCCGGGCATACCGTTGCGAAGCCACACCCCTTCAAAAAATTTTGGTCAACCCCAAAATTGCTCAAAACGTGATTTTGTGTGCAAAGTCAATACAAATATTATTGTGTGTTTTTTTTTCAATTAATTCATATAAAGACTCACATTTTTAATTGTAATGGCTGAAATCAATTCATTTTAGTATAATTATGATTCCAAAAATATGTATGACAAATTCTGCTGAAAAAAACAACAACCAAAATTTCGAAAAAGCAGAGAAATACATTAAACCATTATAAAACAATAAAAACATAAGAAATTAATTTTGATACTGATTTTTTTGTTACGCACAAAATAATGTAAAAAATGTCACTAGTAATATTTACACCAAAAAACAGCATTCCATAAGCTTTAATAAGGCAATTACAGACGAAAATGAGGTTTTTGCATATATTTGTATAATTAATTAATCTAAAATAGAAAATGCAAATTTCTTGAAAATTTAACTTAACAGTCTTATAGATTACATCTAGCTTAATGTTCATGCAAAATTTTGCGGCGATCGCGTGATCAACGGCCGAGATCTGAAGGGGGCCATTATGCCCCCCCCCCCCCCAGGAATTCAAGCTCGCTAAAGAGCCGAGGTAAGTTAGGGTTAAGTCTGAGTCTACGTCATGGTTTCCCACAGCTGTTCTTACCTCTTTTAGGTGTTGGGGTGTTGTCATGATCTTGGGCCTTGTATGTCCCACAGCTGTTCTTACCATTTGTATATATATATAAATATATACGTATATACATATATATGGAATAGAAACAAGACTACAAACAGGTTAGTCATCGCATTCTTCATCAGCGACCAGGATGCGATGAGATTAAATGTTGAAAATAAAAATTGGATTAAAGGGATTGGCTGGTAACTGATCAGTGGGAATAAGTGGAAATGCTGGGGAATGATTGTTCCAATCCTTGTGAGAATCATTCAAGAAGACATTACACATCTTTTGTTGTGTGAAAATCAGAAATCATTTTTCAGAATGGTCTCATATTCTAACAAAAACAAATTTAAAAAGATTGGAATGCTGTCAAAAGGAATATGCTCGTGTAGTATTGAATGGAGGTTATTACATGTCAGCGGAAGCTCTTACTCATGCTCTCAAATATGGCAGTCGAATGAACAATGAATGCAATATTATTATTACTGTTTCCTGGCGTACAAATTGTTAAACAATTTAGACCCTTCGTACTATTATAGTCAAACTTGTGACCAAACGCCCTACTACTTCTACCACTCGATATGCCCTTTCTTGCCTTTCTTGGCAATTGCATATACCCAAACCTAGAAATTAATAGACTTATGCTGCAAGCAAATCATATGAGTAACCTATTTCTTAATTCAAACAGCTTCCTCATTGCAAACGTTTAAGTATCGAGTACTCCAACACCACTCCCTCATATTTTGATATGAACCATTTGTACACACTTTGACCTATTCAAATATTTGTATTCTCCGCTCGTTTTATGTTCTTTCTTATGTTTTTATGTTCTCACGAACCGATTGTTCTTTAGCTGTGTCATATCTTTAACGGTTTTATCTTATTTATTTTATTTCATGGTTTATTTCATTTTCAAAAGAACATAAACATTTCACTTTCTTTGGTAACAAAGAATAAGGTTGCATAGTCAAAACAGAGTATATTGAGAAAAATATAATCGAGGAACCTTGGGATAACAAATACGTTGTAATGAAAACTTACTAAAGTGACAAAAACGATATAAATACCCAAAACATCGAAAAATGAAGGGGGTTATTAAAAAGACAATGCTTGTGGACCCCTACAGTTAAAAATGTCAATAGAAATTGAAGTGATGCAAAAAAGGAAGAAAGACTGGGAATAAAGTCAGAAAAAAAAAAGTCGGGAAGCCCATTAAGAAGATAGAGTATGAAACAGAAGTACATACGCAGACGAATAAACATAAAACGAGACTGGGACGACGAAACTAATAAAGGGAGACTCACAGACAAGACAAAACGAGACAAGACTATTCATAACAGGAAGACAATACAACGGACAGAAAGACAAAACAGATCCAGTGATCCTCGACAGAATTCATTGAAAAAAAATGATGGCTTGCGTGAAAATGATACGGAAATATAGAAAAGTATAGAGAAACAGATGCCGAAATGATATAAATGATAATCAAATCTACTCAGTAAGTGTCTCAAGACAAGAGGGACGAGAAAATACGTGACAGTAAATCATTTGTAATCCAAGTTCTTCGAAAAGGAATTGAAATAAGCCAACAGGCTATTCAAATCTGTGGGATCATAAAATTGCAATAAAAAAGACTTTAATCTTCTTTTAAATGAATATATGGAGGGGCCTTTTTTACATCATTATTCAGGAAATTCCAGTTGGGCCAGTGTAAGTAAGTGTGTTCTTAGGTTTTAGCAAACATCGTTCATGAAAAAGGTAAATGAAAGTCATTGGAGGGTCGAGTTGGATACTCATGGAATGATTGATTTATTTGAAACATATAATAGAAGCGAAAATGGACGGGAGTGAGTTGTTGCTGTACATAATAGTTCGTTTTGTTCTTGTTTTTTATTCTGTGCACATGACGTAATGTGATATATATCAACGCAGGGCTCCCTTGTAAAGCATGCCTTTCTGACTCTGAAAGGGACAACCCTGCTTTTAAAGAAGACTTAATGAATTAATAAAATTCAAGTAATGTGCAGTTTAATGCTTTAAGTAAGCATGCCTGTACAGTGACGGGGTGATCGTTACGTTGAATTGCACATCACTTGAATATGAGACCATTCTGAAGTAAATAATTTTCATACAAGAATAGGTATATTATGTACTCTTAAATGAATTCCACAAGGATTGGAACAATCATCCCCCAAAATTTCCAATGATTCCCGCACTCATCAGTTACTCTCTAGCCACCCCCTTTAAAATCCGTTTCTGAAGCAGACATCCACACAAGGGTAACGTCTGCTCCTGGTCGGACGGATTTCAAAACTAACCTGCTTGTGATGGAATGCGTCTAGTCTGGTAGTTGCTGCCACAGTGTTTGTTTGTTTGTTTGCTTTTATTTCTGCATTCAATCAGATGCAATTTGAATGCAAACTTCAAAAAGTACAAAGACAAAGAATAACAAGTGCAGTGAAATAAATCGATAACAGTACATAGATAGATTCACATAGGTGATTGCATTGAGCAATGTAGATACACAGAAACATAAAATAAAATATACAGTATTTTTCAGTAAACAACAGAGATAATTGAATGCAGGAGACCACCATCATAAGCGATTAAGCTTGAAATGGATGGAGGCCTCATAAAATGACTATCCAACGACATAACTCTCTTGGAGGAAGGTGATCAGGTGAGTGCAGTGCAGTTGCAGGTGAGAGTGCAAGATGCAGTTGAAGGAAGAAAATTGAGATTGACAATAAGATGACAATCTATACTATAAATATTTGTTAGCTCAATTGGTTTAGAGAATATAATTGTATCAAATATCGTTTAAGTGAAGCTTTCAAAGAATAAATACTTGAACAAGACTTTATATTATCCGGGAGATTATTCCAAATATCCGGACCCGAATGTCTTATAGATTTATGTGTCACTAATAATTTGGGATTCAAAAGGTGGAAATTTCTACATATACGAGTAGGGTACGAATGGACAGAAGTATTGAACGCAAACATGTTATCAAACGATGATGGAAGTTGATGATGTATATATTTGAACATAATTACTGCTACTTGAATAATATTCAAATCAAAAACCTTCAATGTTTTAAGCTCATGAAATAAAGAATCAGTATGAGCCAGAAAATGCGATCCTGTACAAATACGTATAACTTTCTTTTGTAATTTAAATATAGAATTTATTTTGGTAGAGCCGCAAGTACCCCATACAACATTGCAATAACTTATATATGGGAGAATTAAGGAATTATATAATAGAAATAAAGTTGAACGAGGAAGAAAGAACTTCAGCTTGGAAATTATCCCTATATTTCTAGAAATACACGTTGTAACATGATGTAAATGCTCATTCCAAGTCAAACTTTCATCTATATATACTCCTAGAAATTTTGAATTCATTTTCTTTTCTAATGGGATATCATCAATGTTAATATGTATCAACGTATCTTCATTATGAGAATGAAGTTTGAAATGAATAAAATGAGTCTTTTTTATATTCAAAGAAAGTTTATTAGACTTAAACCAATTTGATACTTTACTAATTTCAATATTTAAAGTGTCATTTAAAATCTTAAGATCTTTATGAGAATAAGATATATTCGTATCATCAGCAAATAGAACAAAAGAGAGAAGAGAGGATGTATTTATGATATCATTAACATAAAGAAGGAATAATAATGGGCCTAAAATTGAGCCTTGGGGAACACCACATTTAATTAAAAGGGGGTCAGATTCACAACCATTAAAAATAACATGTTGTCTTCTATTAGTTAGATAATCTTTAAGCCATAAAAGTGCTTGTCCTCGAATACCATAATGACTAAGTTTGGTGAGTAAAATAAAATGATCAAGAGTATCGAATGCTTTACTCAAATCGCAAAATATACCTGCAACATGTTCTTTGTTTGCAAAAGCACTCGTAATTTTATCATAAATTTGTATTAGTGCTAAATCAGTTGAATAATTTTTTCTGAAACCATATTGATTGGGAATAAGCAAATCATACTTATTAACAAATTTAAGAAGTCTATTATAAACAATTTTTTCTAAGATTTTGGATATACTAGGCAATAAAGAAATAGGACGATAATTGCTAATTTCATGAGGATCATCTTTTTTATGTACAGGATTAACTTTCGCTATTTTCAGCAGGTCAGGGAAAATACCTTGTGATAAAGAAAGATTAAATATATAACTTAACGGTTCTGCGAGTGGATAAACTATTTCTTTCAATAACATCATACTTATTTTATCAGAACCACAAGATTTAGAGCTATTTAAAGATTTAGTGATACTAATGATTTCACTGGGACTTGTTGGATTAAAATAAATAGACTCTTGATTTTGGTCAAAAAGATAATCTGTAAAATGAGCAGAAATATTGCTAATTTTAGTAGCAAGTTCCGGACCGATATTAACGAAAAATGAGTTAAATGAATTAGCATACATATTGGGATCATTTATTTTAATACCGTTTAATGTGATATCATCCGTTGGCGGAGAATCAGGCTTTTTACCCAGGACCTCTTTAATAATTTTCCATGTTGCATTAATATTCGAAGAAACCTTTTTCATTCTATCAGAAAAATATAATCTGCGGGATAAACGAATCAATTTTGTCAATTTATTTCGATAAACTTTATACATATTCAAATTAAATTCAGTTGGGTTACGAATATGTAACTTATACAAAAAATTACGAGTGTTTATGGATTTCAAAATACCTTTTGTAATCCAAGGATTTCTTGGTTTATTTCGGTTACTTTTTATTCTACATAAAGGAATATTATTTTCATAATAATACAATAATCTATCATTAAAATATTTATATGCCAAATTAACATTGTTAATACTATAAATATCTGTCCATTCCTCTAAAAATAAATTCTGTTTCAATAATTCCACATTACGTTTTGACTCTTTATAATACCATATTTTATCATGTAATTTATTACGACCCACTTTACATTCACAAATTGAAAATATTGGTAAATGATCAGAAACTTCAGAACATAATATACCCCCCATAATTGTATTATTATACACATTCGAAAATATATTATCGATCTGAGTGGACGAGTGTGGATTTATCCTGGTGGGTTTATTGATAATCGACATAAAACCATATGAATACATTAAATGCATAAAATTAAGGGAATTATTGTTATCGGATGTGGGGGAAAAGTTAATGTTGAAATCACCAAAAATAAAAACATGTTTACTTTCATTACCTATCTTATGGAGATATAAATCCAATTCATCACAAAATAATTCACAATTCAGATCAGGAGGTCGATAAATTAAACCTATAATAACGTTTTTAGAGATTGGGTTCTCAATTTCAATAAATAACGTTTCTGCATATCTTAACGTGATTTCAGAACGGATTTTGAACTGTAAATTTTGCGCAATATAAAACGCAACACCGCCACCCCTTTTTCCTTGACGATCAGCCCTAACTAACTTATGATTGGGTAAATTAAAGATATCTGGGGAGTTTTGATGTAACCAAGTTTCACTTATTCCAATAACAGAAAATTCAAAATTGTTTAAAGAGTGCAAAAGATTTTCCAAATATTCAAAATTTTTATTCAAACTCCTAGAGTTTATATGCAGAAGTGAAATATTATCTGAACTATACGATACAATATCATTAAATTCAAGGGGTGTGTAATATTTACTGTCGCGCATAGGCATAATGTCAGCAGGAATATCGGGGGTATTCACATGTGGCGCCATTCTGTAATACAGAAATGTAAATTACCGGAGATTTGAGAGACAACAACTGCATAGGTGCTAATGTGCATTTTGCAAGTGCATACTACTGTGCAGGTGTGTGTACAAAGTGCAAATGTGTGTGGGGTTTCAATATATAATACAAAATTTGGTACAATTAGACCCATCTTGGTCACATTTACAATAATTACTAGTACGCAATTACAACAGATCACCAGGGGATAGCCGGACCACTCAGTATAAAGGTGTTGTGTTTTAAAACACGTACAGACAGAGAATTCAAGGACCGTGACACTTGCCCAGTTAAAGTTCAGGGAGACTTTCCCGTATACAGGGGGGAGGGGAGTAAAGGGGAGTAAACAGTAAAGGTACATTTCTTGCAACATCTGTATTGGCTATTGAATGTGGGACTTTTAACCATGCACCCATTAACACACGTATCAGAGAAAAAAAACAGTACAAATACTGAATGGAAATCAGGGTGTTAATAGCAACCCGTTTAACATGCGTCAAACGCAGGTGCTACTTGCAGTGGCTTAATTACCATTGGAGATCAGTCGGCCGTGGCGCGAAAAAGCAGCCACGCCTCGTGTCGACACATAACATGTGAACGATTATACATTCATGGAAACTGCTTACTGTACATGTATAATACGGACGTCTTATCAATGGGTTCGGAGTTTCAACAGGTGATTCGTAGAACAAAGGGATTTTTTTTTTTTCGGACAGTTCACAGGAGGATAAATATCTGCCATAGCAGTGAGGGATGTGCTGTACTACTACTAATAATAATAATAAAAAAAAATCGGAGTTCAATACCAAAAAGTGTGGGAGGTTTAAAAGAACCATCTACCAGTTATAAATTGTGACAGTGCACCTCAAAACGAACATAAAGTCGCACACACTGATTTTGCATGAGGACTGAAAATAAGTGAAATGGGTCAACCAAGCCGAACTTGACTTTTTCATATTTTCTGAAAGAGCGAGTCTTCTTTTACATTATGCTAAAATTTGGTATCATAAAACGGGCAAGAAAGTGTGTTTTTTATGCAGTTAATCTCGAACATTTTTGGTAGAATAGTGTGATTAGGTGTGTTTTTAGAATCCCTTTTTCATTTCTGAAAAACCTTGTCCACACTCTTCACTTTCAACTCTAATAACTTTTGACAGAATAGTGCTACTGCTGTGAAAGTTGGCATTAATTATGGACAGAATGTGTTAATGAGGCATGCTTAATTTCAGTTTAATCTGATAATCCCTTCATTGTTGTTACTCTGGTGGTTTACTTCCTGTTTTTTTGTCCCATTCATCGCACAGCCAGCACGGTTTGGTAAAGATTAAGCGCTTGAATAGACACTGTACTTCAGAGCCTCTTTTCTCAGTTCACACTTTTCCTGAGTTTGTGCTTTATTTCCAATATTTAGATAGGTTAGGAGAGTCCATTTGATTTGAGTTATACATCATTTTAAAGCTTAAAGTCTGCTATTTCAGAATACGGTCTTAACAAAAAATTCATATCTGGCGACTTTTTGTTTGTTTTGAGGTGCAGGGTCACAATTAGAAGAGATTAGTGACTTTCTGTAAAAATTTAAAGTTATTATTGGTTCAAAAACATTTTGAAACTATGAAGTGAAATATGTGGGTAGAAATGTCTGGCTTCAATCAATACGTGAAAAAATGAGGTACTATAAACTGTCACCATACTGTGGAGAATGACCAGGTGGTGCATGAGCATAACCTTGCAAAATTGAACCGTGTATCCCTAAAATGATGACCGAAAAAGGTTTTCTTTTTTTCCCGTTAAACTTGTTTGATAACCGCCATCAAAAAAAAAAAAAAAATATATATATATATATATATATATATATATACATATGAATGTATATAATAGGAAATAAAAATGGTTGAAACAAGCCATGGTTCTATCATTCATTACACACAGCGTTGGGAGTCACAGTGGATCAACAAGGAGTACAGATAGCAGAGGCGTGGAGGGGAAACCTCGCCCTGACATTGGTTTACGCACAAGACACGTAATTAACAGCACATATATTTGTAATGATGTTACAGGGTACAATTGAGTTCTACGGTTAAATATCGAAAAAGGAAAGTGTATGAAAGCTTAGTTGACAATTGGTTGACTTTAGATGTTCTTGCTCAATAACAATAAGTTGTAAGAAAAAGGAAAACTGTCAACCAAAGAGCTCCGGATGGGAAAGTGCTTTGAATCCCACAAGGATTGGAACAATCATCCCCCAAAATTTCCAATGATTCCCGCACTCATCAGTTACTCTCTAGCCACCCCCTTTAAAATCCGTTTCTGAAGCAGACATCCACACAAGGGTAACTTCTGCTCCTGGTCGGACGGATTTCAAAACTAACCTGCTTGTGATGGAATGCGTCTAGTCTGGTAGTTGCTGCCACAGTGCATGGTAACAGAGCAGTGTATTGTGCGCGTTTGGAGTAGCAACGAGACATCCCTGGACTGGTTCCCTCCATGATGAGCCAAAGATGAAAGGATTTTGTTCTCTGTAAAAACAAAACAAAACAAAAAATGACAAGCACAAATGCCGCTGGTACCTGTTCATTTGAATTTTGTCAACGTTGTGCTCCTTTCACAAAGATAAACCGTTAAGAGACCCAACTCATTGTCTTTCACTGACGCAATCTCACACTAAAAATATCCGGCCCCCATAGAGACATTCCATCCACTAGTTGTGCCCTTTTCCGTGATAGAATTCTGTATCAGACTTTCCTGATAGTAAAACAGCCTTTCCCGGTAGTCACCGAAAAAGAACAAATAGAAGTGAAAAACCTACATTAAAACACTCTCGCTTGGCGAGGAAAGCGCATATTATAGAAAGAAGACACTAAAATGTTATTCATAACGGTCAGCTATGAAAAAAGAAAATGTTGGTTGTGAGGAAAGAGGAATTCTTCCTCTTTCTATATGGATACATAATTATATTGAAAATGCGCCGTGTATGACCGAGCACATCCAATCAACTTACATGCAACAATGACAAATTGCACCTTTTTCAAAGGTTGAGCGTTGTCGTGAAGGAACAACGAAAGTCTTGTGAATGACTGGGATCTATCAAGGAAAGTGTCGACAGGCCAGCCTGCATGACTACAGGTTTGTAATTAAGGGATTCTTCTAATCTTTTAAGTGTCACCATGCCTCCCTTGTTGATATGTTGGTCACTCCCACAAAGGTCAAACAATCCAAACTTGGATTACAATTTTTTTTTGATAGGCTCTCTGTATAATATTCACTTCAATTCGTGTTTATTAAAAAAAAAACAGAAGAAAAGTCACACATAGGAGGTACATTTATAAAGTCATATTGACCATACAAACGTTTAACAAGATGTGGAGGCAGCTAGAAAGATAAACTTTTATGAGTAGCTACTACCAGAACAAAAGCATTTATTATAAAAGTGATATTAAATTGGAAAAAGGGTAATACATGAGCATATAAACTAGAACTAAAGCCTAGTAAAGATTATATAAACACATGTTCAGATAACTGTCGCTTTACACAAGCGTTACGTTACTGTACGATGTGATTATAGTCTGGTAGGAATGGGGGTCCCCATGCACCCTCCGAACACATTTTTTTAACTTACTTTTTTGTAACCCTTAGGGTGTCTAGTTGATAACTTTTTTTTTTCCCAAGAAAAAATCGAGTAGCTCATGGGGGTCATTGGTCGCCATCTTGGCAGCCATCTTGGATTTTTAAGGAAAATCATTACCACAACATTTGAACTACACAGCATAAAATTACAAATAAAGCATTTCTTCAGGGTAAATGTTACATTAGCAATCCATTGAAATGGTTGTTTACATGATCAAAGCAAGTTTGAAACAAGAAAAGCCTAAAAATATGAAAATTTCAGTGTCATTTACACCGAAAATTATCCAAGTAGTTTAACTTTTGATTTACACAACATACAGGGACAAATAACTCATTTCTTCAGAGTTAATACGACAGGAAGAATCGTTTGAGATAATAATTTACATGATTCAAGCAAGTTTCAGAATTAAAGATTCAAGTCCAAAAAAGCGAGAAAAACCAGTGTCGTTTAGTCTAGAAATTGCCCAAATAGTCCATATACATACATTACAATCTCATATCTCATAAGAGTGACTAACTACTTTGTCTTAACAGTCTGGTAGGAATGGGGGGTGCACGTCACGAGACCGACACCCACGAGTCATACAGCCCACAAGTTATACAGCTCACAAGGCATACAGCCCACGAGTCAAACAGCCCACAAGTCATACAGCCCACCAGTTATACAGCCCACGAGTTCGACATCAAGTAAAATAAGCCCAGGAGTTATACGGCTTACCAGACCGACACTACGCACAAAAGACTGCTGAGACCGACACTAGGCAAACAAAGCCCACGAGACCGACACTACACTTAAAAGGCCCACGAGACCGACGCAACGCATACAAGGCTCACGAGACCGACATTACGCAATAAAGAGGTTCACGAGACGGACACTAAGCAAAGAAGGCCCACGAGACCGTCATGATGAACAGCGCCACCTATAGACCAATAAATTGTATAGGGTGTCCTGATAATGGCATAAGGAAGATACGAGAGATAGAAAAGAAGAGTTGCCAGGGTGTTACCCCATCAGTTGCCCCCCACCTCCACTCCCTGAAATGATCAGGATCTTTAATTGTGTTTGCGTGGGTGTGTGTTTGTGAAACTCAAGTGAACAAAATTCAGTAAAAGTGTGCAACAGATCTTTCCACATTAACTAAAGATGCAAAGACACCCTCGTTTGCATGTTAACCCTTTGAACTCTTTTACATATTCCAACTCCCAGCCCCCCCCCCCCCCCCAAATAAAGAGAGAGATAGAGAGAGAGATATCTGCCTTTGGTGATTGTTATTACATTCTAGTGGGATCATCGAGAGGCATTTTATAGAGTGAAAATCGGCATGATTCGAATATGCTTATGGGTTGAATAGAGAAAAAACGGCTTGTAAGAAAAATTGTTAGCGCAAATCAATCTAATCTGTATAAACAAAGTGGCTACCAAAATCATTACGTTTTTAATCTTGTAGGCGGTTGCTCGTAGAAAACTCGTCACAGAACTGGCAAATTAACATCACTTAAATTACATGATGTGAAGGTGGAGCTGCAGAAAAGAATTTAATACAAGTCAACGAATTAGGAAGAAAATGAAGCATATACATTTTTTAATGCAAATACAATACACTGAATTGATGAGAGATTAGTGGTTTTGCTATACTTCACGGATTTTAGGAACTTATGAGATATTGTTGTACTATGATGTTAATCTGCATTGGTTCGACGAATCACATTATCAAGGAAAAAAATATCACGAAATGTGATGGCAGTAAATGATTAAAAAATGACAATTTGTCATATAGGTCCTATAATATATACATATTTGATTTGGATTCGAAAAAAAAAAACAAGATGCATTCAAGAAAACAGCTATTGTATTTCACGAAAAATGTACTGTTTTGGAGGAGAATAACACAAGCCACAAATCGAGGTGAATCCCTGCGATATAAAACGTTTTAATCAGTTGAATTACATACATTATACTTACAGAGAAAATTACAAATAGATTTTACTCCAAAACGTCTAAGCAGGGGGGTAGGATATCTAATATAGCCTAAGAAAATAGTGAATAGAGAAAGGGAAGAGGTAAAAAGTACATCCTGTCCATCTTCTAGCTAAAAACTAGGAAAGCCTATCAAAAGTAACACGATGACATTATCAAAGCTCTAATATTAATCCAAACGTCGGTCTTTTCCTCTTTTATCAATTAATTTGAATTCATTTCTTCTCCTTTTTTTTGGGGGGGGGGGGCGGGGGAGGGAAAGGGCATGAAGAATGCAATTCTATTTTTCTAATTGATAACGATGTCGCTCCCTGACAGACCTGCCCCCTGGAAGTATGTGGAAATACATATTTGATGTCGTTTATATGTAGATGGTTACCATCTTTCACTAAACGTGATAGCGTGACGAAATTGCACCCGCCAGTATGTTATTTTTCCATTCATTGAACACACTGTACAGGTAATTGACATGTAGATGGCGCTGTTTATCTTGTCGGTCTCGTGGGCCTTCTTTGCCTACTGTCGGTCTCGTGGGCTTTCTTTGCTTAGTGTCGGTCTCGTGAGTCTTTATTGCTTAGTGTCGGTCTCGTGAGTCTTTATTGCTTAGTGTCGGTCTCGTGAGTCTTTATTGCTTAGTGTCGGTCTCGTGGGCTATGTTTGCTTAGTGTCGGTCTCATGAGCATTTTGTGCGTAGTGTCGAACTCATGGGCTGTATGACTCCTGAGCCGTATAACTCGTGGACCGTATGACTCGTGGGTGTCGGTCTCGTGGGATGATCCCGAAGGGTGCACGTCACGAGACCGACACCCACGAGTCATACAGCCCACAAGTTATACAGCTCACAAGGCATACAGCCCACGAGTCATACAGCTCACAAGTCATACAGCCCACCCGTTATACAGCCCACGAGTTCGACACTGAGTAAATAAAGTCCACGAGTTCGACATCAAGTAAAATAAGCCCAGGAGTTATACGGCTCACGAGACCGACACTACGCACAAAAGGCTCATGAGACCGACAGGATAAGCAAACAAAGCCCACGAGACCGACACTACACTTAAAAGGTCCACGAGACCGACGCTACGCATACAAGGCTCACGAGACCGACATTACGCAAAAGAGGTTCACGAGACCGACACTAAGCAAAGATTAAGAAGGCCCACGAGACCGACAGGTTGAACAGCGCAACCTATCGACCAATAAATTATTTAGGGTGTCCTGATACCTGTAATAGCATAGGAAGATATGTGATGGAAAAGAAGAGTTGCCATCTCCGGCAGGGTGTTAGCCCATCAGCCCCATTAGCCCCTCCCCCCCCCCCCCGAAATGATCAGGATCTGTAATTTTTGCATGGGTGTGTCTTTGTGAAAAAAAATGAACAAAGTACAGTAAAAGTGTGTAACAGATCTTTCTACAATAAACCTGCGAGGGTGTTGATTTAATATTGATTAAGAATGAAAAATAACGTAATCGTCTTTTAAGGTAGCATTAGGGATTCTGAAAAAAAAAAAACAGATGCATCCATGAAAACAGCTCTTGTATTTCACAATAAAATGTACTGTTCGGAAGAGCATAACACAAGCCACAAAATTGAGGTGAATTCCTGCGACTATACATCATAGTTACAGAGAAAATTACAAATAGATCTTACTGCAAAACGTCAAATCAGGAGGGTAGAATATCTTAAATAGATTAAGTAATTAGTGAATCGGGAAAAGAAGAGGTAAAATTTACATCTTGTCCATTTTCTAGCTAAAAACTGGTAAAGCCTGTTAAAAATAGCACGATGGCATTATCAATGCTCTAAACTAATCCACATATCGTTATTGTCCTCTTTTAAATTTATTTGTGTTTTTTGTCTCTTTTTTTGGGGGGGGGGGAGCGGGGGCATGAAGAATACAATTCAATTTGTCTACTTGATAACAATGTCGCTCCCTGACACACTTGCCCCCCCCCCCCCCCCCCCCGAAGTATGTAGAAATACATAGTTGATGACGTTCATAATTATGTAGATGGTCACCATCTTTCTATTGATAGCGTTACGAAATTACACCCGCCAATATGTTATTTTTCCGTTCATGGAACACCCTGTACAGGTGATTGACATGTAGATGGCGCTGTTTATCCTGTCGGTCTCGTGGGCCTTTTTTTTTTTTTTTTTTTTTTTTTTGCCTACTGTCGGTCTCGTGGGCTTTCTTTGCTTAGTGTCGGTCTCGTGAGCCTTTTTAGCTTATTGTCGGTCTCGTGGGCCTTTTTTGCCTACTGTCGGTCTCGTGGGCTTTCTTTGCTTAGTGTCGGTCTCCTGAGCCTTTGCTGCTTAGTGTCGGTCTCGTGTGCTGTGTTTGCTTAGTGTCGGTCTCATGAGCCTTTTGTGCGTAGTGTCGAACTCATGGGCTGTATGACTCCTGAGCCGTATAACTCGTGGGCTGTATGTACAGGTGATTGACATGTAGATGGCGCTGTTTATCCTGTCGGTCTCGTGGGCCTTTTTTTTTTTTTTTTTTTTTTTTTTTTTTTTTTTGCCTACTGTCGGTCTCGTGGGCTTTCTTTGCTTAGTGTCGGTCTCGTGAGCCTTTTTAGCTTATTGTCGGTCTCGTGGGCCTTTTTTGCCTACTGTCGGTCTCGTGGGCTTTCTTTGCTTAGTGTCGGTCTCCTGAGCCTTTGCTGCTTAGTGTCGGTCTCGTGTGCTGTGTTTGCTTAGTGTCGGTCTCATGAGCCTTTTGTGCGTAGTGTCGAACTCATGGGCTGTATGACTCCTGAGCCGTATAACTCGTGGGCTGTATGACTCATGGACCTATTATCGATGTCGGTCTCGTGGACCGTATGACTCGTGGGTGTCAGTCTCGTGGGATGCCCCCGAACAATATACCTATGTTTCATGATACAATACTACTTATATCATTTACATGTTCATTCCATGTATAAGATTAGCGCCAATAGTCACACTAAGAAATTGAGTAGACTTTTTTTTTTTCTACAAGGGGTAACCCATCAATATTACAAATTACATTAAATATCAGAAGAATTAACGTTTTTAACATGTATAAAACTAGTTTTATCAATATTTAAAGATAATTTATTGCATTTGAACCAGGAAGAAACTGTTAACCGATCAACATCATCCTTTCTCGTGTTTGCAGTACTGTGATTGGTGGAAAGTTAACATTTTATTTCACTCAACAACCCATATTCTGGGTATCAAAGTCCACCGTAAAGTCATATTTCACGTTATCAACTGAATAATATATACAAACAGAGTTGCAAGTAACTTTCGAAATAGACAAACTGACTATAATAAAGTGAATAAAAGTGAAATACGATTGATGAAAAGAACAAATACAATATACATAGATAATTATATAAGTCTATTGATCCACAATACAGTGAAAAAAAAAGGAAAATATTACAGGGGGAAAGAGGGGAAGGGGGAGAGTGAGAAGGACCCAAAAACTGATGGCACGAGTACAGCTGTCAAAAAAAAAAGAGAAGGAAATACTAGTCCCACATAGTCAACCTGACAGTTGAGATAAACAAAAAGGTGAAAAATGCAAAGACGTAGGGCCTACAGACATAATTATATAGATAAGTGAAGAAAGTATGAAGGGAGAATGAAGGAGAAATGAAGGAAAGAGGGGGAGAGTGAAAAGACATGATAGATAAAGAAGTCACAACAGTAAAAAAGGCTTAATGCGGTATAAAAAACTAAGAAAAGGACAAAATACTATAGCAAAGTAAACAAGTGTAATTAGGCCTATATAACTACAAAACTAGGATTAGTAACTCAAAAGGACTGCCCTGTTTTCACAGTTATTGATCCACCCTCATTGTATTTTTTTTTTTTGCTGTTCACTAAAGAGGCTGCAATGAAAAGGTAATGAAATCCATCACCAATATCATTCTTATTGCAGTTGGTACAGAATCTTTAATTTCCAGGAATGTGATTATATTATCTTCCAGAAACAATTGGCAATTTGGGATTAACACAACCGAATTTTCATTAAAATTTCTCTGAGAATCATTTAAGTATTGGGAGTATTTCTCAAAATAAAGCTCCTGCTTGAAAATTCGAGAGTACTAACATAGAGAACAAAAATTTCAACTACATCACTACCCCACTTTTGCTTGAAACTGCAATTCAATCTGGTGTTAAATAAATTTACGCTTCTGCAAGAGTGAAATAATGTTGATACAGGAATGTGATAGAATTCTGTGAGACCAATTTGTTTTTTTTTTTATGTCGAGGTGTTATATTTTCCGATATTTGTAATCAATTTAGGTAGTTTTCACGTAGGAAAACTTTTTGTTTTGGATTTTGCATTACTATAGTGTTTCGATGTGTCATTTTCCGATATTCGTGATAAATTTATATTGTTTTCACGTTGGAAAATGTTGTGACTTGGAGTTTGCATTCAGTATATTTCGGCGTGTCATTTTTCCGATATTTGTAATCGATATAGGTGGTTTTCACAAAGGATAGCGTTGTGTTTTTGAGTTTGCGTTGAGTTTGCATTAATTAGTATTTTGGGGTGTCATTTTCCGATATTTGTAATCGATATAGGTTGTTTTCGCATAGGATAGCGTTGTGTTTTTGAGTTTGCGTTGAGTTTGCATTAATTAGTATTTCGGGGTGTCATTTCCCGATATTTGTAATCGATATAGGTTGTTTTCGCATAGGATAGCGTTGTGTTTTTGAGTTTGCGTCGAGTTTGCATCAAGTAGTATTTCGGCATTTATGATCGATCATTTATATCCGTATTTCTGTGCATCATTCTGCTTTACATTTTCTGAATTTTGAAAGTGAAATATATTTAAAACGATATGTATTTGGTCAAGAATTTATGAATTTAATGAAATTTTTATAAAATGTTTTTTTTTTTCAAGTTAGTGTTGACTGTTGAGCAGTTGCGTTTAGTCATTCTTCGATGAAATGGATTTACTTGATCGATACTAGTTTTTGTTTCGAGAGGACTAACGTGAGAGTGGCCTCGGAAGAGCCAGGTCCAGGTACTGTAATTCACCCTAATTTTCACCGATAATGGTTTGTATTAGTTTGCATTAATTAGTATTTTGCATTAGTTTGCATTCATTAGTAGTTTGCATTGAGTTTGCATTGAGTTTGCATTGAGTTTGTATTAGTTTGCGTTAGTTTGCATTAGTTTGTATTAGTTTGCATTAGTTTGCATTAGTTTGCGTCAATTAGTAGGACCCTGCAAAAGCCAATAAATCCAGCAAAAATAGAAGCGTATGGGACTGGTACCTATAATGGATCTACATTTCAATTATTCGGACACGTTGCTGCAATTTTCTTATTGGCAAAACGCAATCGAAATAAACAGACTGTGAGTTATGTGCAAGCTACGAAGTTTGTGGTGACTGGAGTACCAAAACAAGTCTAAACAGAACAAAATAGTAAGAATACTCACCGCACTCTTGCGCTAGTCAGGACAAGGGAGCCTGCCTGGCAAATATGGTATCAATACGCAAACTCGATCCTACGCACGAGCCGCGCCTGCCGCCCGATCCCGTGCGAGGCTTCGGGTCGGCAGCAATCTTCGAAGATTCGGCCGTCGATTCACTTGAATAGGAAGCAGGACAAGTAGGATGTACCGGTTTGCAAGATCATTCACAAACATGATATTCCCTGGTTTAATTTGCCCTTTAAACCACATCTGTATTTTGCATCATCGTTTTCAGTCACTATTCCGGAACGGACAAAGAAAACAGAAACGATGGAAAATAAGAAGGAAGATAGAGAGTATATCAAAATCTTTGAAAGAAAAATTAATACAAGATGCTGAAGAATACTTAGGTATTATAAAAGATGATTAAAAAAAATAAGTATGCAAATGAAAAAAAAAAGTGAAATGGAGGAGAAAAAGTAAAAGAAGATTAAGAAGAAGAAAAAAGTATAAGAAGAAGAGGAAGGAATAGGAACAGAAGAAGGACACAAAAAAGAGAAAAGAATAAGAAAAAATGAGGCAAAGAAAACAAACACATCACTACAATAGAAATCAATGGATTTAAAGGTATTATTTACCTTTGGGAGCAGTAATTTTAAAAATGTTCGAATTATCACATTTGATGCATATGTGAAGGTCAATTGTATCACAAAACATCCTGCCATTTAAAGATTTTGCAATAAAGCCTTTATATAAGGAGATATTTTTCTCACTAAACTATAACCTGTAGATGGTTTAGTCTAGAATTTAAAAACAATTTCATTATAATTATTGTTCACATTTTGCATATTTAACAATACTTAACATTGATTATACTGATTAACTTTTTACACTGATTGTTTCTATCCCTAACTCGCATTTTAGAACTATTTTGAAGCACTATTAAACAAGCTAAATTTTTGTTTCATCTGCAAATGGTAAATAATGCCTTTAAATATTGAAAGCTACCATAGATTTTGTCGTCAAAATCAACCTTGCGGAATTTGAGAGCCACTCTCCACTTTCTGTCACGTTGTTCGGCACTGTGCTCTCGACTGAGGAAATCCCTTGTGTTGGGAATTTGCGAATCAGCTGGATATTGATCGGCGACTGACTTGCGCTGTGATGTGCACAACACATCAATACCGTCTCCTTTAGGAAGTTCGACGCCGGTTCATCACGTCTTAAAACAGTTCAGAAAAACCCGTCAACCATCTACTTAAACTGCTCTTAGTATATGTGAGTAAACTTTTGCCTTTTCTTTCGACGTATACTGCCTTATGCGAGGGGATTTTCGTGGCATTTCGAGGCAGAATCTACCCATTTTAGGTAGGATTGCTATGTGACCGCGATATGTCGGAGGAAATGTTAACAGCAAGCGCACAGCGAGTAATTGCTACTTGATAAACATGACGGGACAGACAGGGCCATGCCAGGGGCTTGCAAAGGTTACCGAGCATCCATTCGCTCAGCTACCCGTGAGCTCCTCTCACAGAGTTGATACGCAAACACCGGGCGCCAGGCCCGGGCGGTGGATGGCCGCTTTTGCGCACCAGTGCAGTGTAAACAGTGCAGCATGCAGCGCCAATCAGTTCCATCAAGGAGCCTCAAAAGCTCCTTGCAATTGGTTCCATGCAATTATGAGCGATTAACGTTACAGCTAAACATTTGTCAAATTGGGGGAGATTGGTTGCAATTGTTTTAGATTATAAAGACATGTAGATCTATATGATAGATTTTATGAAGATAAAGATTAGACTTAGAGTCAGTCTGACGTCAACCCCAGCCCAGGGCTATCCAGGGCCAGTTGCAAGTCCAAGGGCAGGCCAGGGGTTTTTAGGGGCCACACACAGTTTTGATCTCAAAATGACTCCTATTGATATTTTGGGTTAGATCTACAGAATTATATTCTCACATGTCAGCTTTTCCACGATGCATTACACTGCAAGTATGGCCATATTTACAGTCATGGTACCGTAGTTATGGGTAAACTCGGCCTAGCGGGTAAAGTCGGCCGCCAGCGCGCACAGTACATAAAATTGTACTGTGCGCGCTGGCGGCCGACTTTACCCGCTAGGCCGAGTTTACCCATAACTACGGTAGATAATAAACATTGCCAAGTGTGGTTTAAGCAGAAATTACATATGCCAGTTCGAGATTTGCTCGCTACTCATCGTGTACTTGCAATGTCCGTGCTTATGCCTGTCGGAGGCACATGTTCGGCAGAAAATAGCCAGCAAATGGAATGAATTGTAACTATGAGGGTATGCTGGGTAACTTCTGTAACGTTTGCGATTAAACACACGACTTCGAACCAAGATTTGCAGATGTGTTCTTAATCTTAGCTCTTGATAGATTACTGATAATAAAGTAGGGAGCACTGCAGGTAGAAGTAAATGATCTATGAATATGATGTTAAAAAAATTCATAATACGCTTGTATTTACCATTGTATTCTACCTAGACTCTATATCATATAATCATAAACTTATAGTGCCACGATCCCAATTACAAATTTCTTTGTGTGGTTAAATGTTTTGTGTTCTTCTTTGTATTTCATGCAGATGATTTTAGGGAGCAAGTATGATTTGACTACACCCACAACATTTTTTAGTCTGTGCACTGAATATGATACAGATATGAATGATGGTGACACATGTATACAGTCCTGAACAGGAAATATTGGAATCCTGTCTAATGTAAACATCCTTGGAAGGGATGTTGATATTCCCCATTTTGACCCAGATGCAAAAACTGGTCCATAACAATGCATGGCCCTTTACTGTATGAAAATAGTGCAAAGACCTGCAGAGGCTGCCCAGACAAGAGGAACTGAGACCATTTTTGCTGTTAGATAGTCTGAAAACTTCAGCCTGTCTCTTTGGTAGATATTTTGCTGGCAATTTTAGCTTCATCCCACCCCCTTGGACGTACAGTTTGAACTCCTGTGTGATATGCGGGGGGAGGGGGGGGGGGGGGGGGGTATGATGATACCATGAAAATATAACTTAGCCACTCATACTATAACATTATAGAGAGCCTGAAATTCATGAAGTTTGCAAATTTGAAGTTGTGAGACTCTTTTCAGGCATTATTTACCATTTGCAGCTGAAACAAAAACCCAGCTTTAGTGCTTCAAAATAGTTCTAAAATGTGAGTTAGGGATAGAAACAACCGACATAAAAATGTCAAACCGTTTCAATGTTAAGTATTGTCAAATGTACAAAATGTGAACAATAGTTGTAAATTGCTTAGTTCTAGAATAAACTGGCTACTGTTATGGTTTATTGAGAAAAGTCTATCTCCTTATATGATAGACTTTATTGCAAAATTATTATATGGTAGGATGTTTTCTGATACAACTGACCTACACATATCAGATATGCATCTAATGTGATAACCCCTAAATCACTGCTCCCAATGGTAAACAATACCTTTAATTTGTCAAAGTGAGCCTTGCAAAAATTCTTAGTACTTTATTTACTTTCAGAGAACAATAAAAGAGAAATTGGGCTGGTACATTGTGCTGCCATGGTCCTGGTGAAATTTCACATTGGTTTCTTGCCATACTCCAAGGGCTGGAGTGCCTTGGTCATACACGTAGGTTTATGTGTGCATGAAGTTCACATGCACATCATGCCCCACACAACATCGATGGCAGAGGTTCAGATGCCGTTTTAGGGGATTCATGAAGCTGTGTTGGATGCAGCGAGACTTATCAATCTTTAGAACATCCCATGAAGAGTGTAGGCCTATACAAGCTTTGAGACTGGTCACTGAGGACGGATTGATTTTGCTACAGCACGCATTTCCCATAGACACTTGCCAGATATACTCGGGACTCATCCTCAACGGGTTAACAAAAGGTGATCAGGACAGTGTAGGGCATTAATTTCTTTTTGATATAGACAGTAAGTAAAAGGCATTTCAGCATGGCTGGTAGACATACCTGCATTTATCATGCACTAAAAAAAAAATGAGTCTAATATTCCCCAGGGTTGGCTTTGCATAGAGATGAGTATCGGTCTGTACTGTTGGATTATAAGCATTACGTGAATATGTGCAGAGATGGAGTCTGGTATCAGTTTTTGCCACCCAGTAAATGTCATTAGTGTATTACATTGCAGGGAGATAAGAGTCTAAGTAAAGGTCATCATGTCTTCAACCCAACATCTCCCTCCTTCTCCTTCATGCCTTCCCTCCTTTCTCCTCCCCCCCCCCTCTCTCCCTCCCTCCCTCCCTCCCTCCCTCCCTCCCTCCCTCCCTCCCTCCCTCCCTCCCTCCCTCCCTCCCTCCGTCCCCCCTCCCCCTTCCCCCTTCCCCCTTCCTCCCTCCCCCTTCCCTCTCCTTCTCTCTCTTGCTCCTAATTTCATCAAATTGTAGTCTAGATTCTGGACTGTTTCTGTATCTGCCTGCTGTAATGACTTCCTATAGTGTGACGTGGGAATTTCTTGGATGATAGTTTCTTGAGGTACACTAACTGCCGTTTTATACATACCCAGGTAATCAGTACACATTATACAGTACAGTGCATGTTACACCAGTGTAAGAGAAATGAGAAGAAAACATTGACAATTTTTTTTAACAAGTCCAGAATCTAGACTAATCGAGCAGGGCTCTCTCTCTCCCACTGTCAGTCTAACTGTCTTTCAATCTGACTGTCTGCTTTTCTCTTCCTCCCCCTCCCCCCCCCCAATTTGTCTTGGTGTTGGTATAGGGAGAAGTGTGCTTGCATTTCCTCGAAGGGGCTCGTCTGCCCAGGGAGGTTCCTCCCTCCTTCTGCCAAAGCCTTGCACCTTGCACCAGGGAGGTGCCTTGCACTATAAAGCTGCCAGCAAATGTCCTAACTAGTGCTCATTTTTTGGTATAAGAGTGGGCATCCTACCAAAAAGTGAGCAAAGATGTTGATAGTGCTCACAGAAAATTAAAGAAAAAAGAAGAAAAGATCCATTGCTAACTTCCAATTTGCCAGACAAACCCAAATTTCCAAGGGAAAACTTTTTTTTCCCCAAAATTCTCTATATTACTGTATGTTCAATTTAGATATTGGATGTAATGAGAGAGAGAAAGAGAGAATATATTAGTGGATTGAGTGAATGCAGCAATATTAGTTGAACACATCAGTGAAAGTTGGAGGAAAGTCGGACAATCCATTGGACTTTATTTTTGAGTTTTAGTGCCACCATCACTGGATGAGAAAACTTCTACAGCTTTTGATGTCACATGTGAAGAACAAGATAAAGAAAATATAAAGAAATTTCAACATATTTTCACTTTTCTCGCATAATACATTTTAAGAACACAACTTGCCTCTTTCAGAAGACAGATGGAATGATATTACATCAGTGACAAGTCAAGAGAATGCGTACATTTCTCAAAAAGAAATTTTGTGAAATTCTCTTTATATTTTATTTATCGTTCAATGCAGACATCATAAACTGTAGTAGTCTTCTCATCCAGCAGTGACTACGCAGAAACTTAAGGAAATTCTTAACTTTTGCATCAATTTTCTGATTTCCCCCAAATTTTCACTGATCTGCATTCTACTAATATTGCTGCATTCACTCAATCCACATGTATAATGAAGGTGAACTTGTCCTTCAAAAGTGTGAGAAATATCTTGAAAGACAAGCAGAAGTACATGCAAATTGACGTCATGATGTTGATTTTATGTCAGGTGGATTTTGTAAAGTCAATATTTTACACCTCTACTGCGCATTCAGAATTACATAGATAAACAACACACCAAGGTCTTATCAATTTGGAAATTGATCATGGGAAGAAGAAAGGAAAACAAACTTTGCACAGAAAAGAGTGAGAAAGCATATATCTAGGTTTTGCAAACAAAATATGAACAAAATGACATTGACAACATGTCTTGTCAATGAGGCCCTGAGAGCAATAATGAAATATCAAGGTTTGTTAAAGGGAAATTTGTATATGACAGAGAATCGAATGTTGTGTTACATACAAAAACTAAAGCTACAAATAATACAAAATTGTACACACATGTTTATGGCACTACTGTTTGGTGCATAACTGATTTCCTACAAATTTTGTCGCTGCTATTTTTTCCTCCATTTTCATCAGTGGAAGTTTATTATACCCCCGCCAAACGAAGTTTGAAGGGGGTATATAGGAATCAGCGGACGGTCGGGCGGTCGGGCGGTCGGGCGGTCGGTCGGGCGGTCGGTCGGGCGGTCGGTCGGGCGGTCGGTCCGTTGCAAATCTTGCGTCGCGAACTACTTCCTCAGTTTTCAACCGATTCCCATAAAACTTGGCACAGATGTGTGCCTTGGGTTGTAGATGTGCAAGACGTATTTTTTGACAGTACCCAAAAGTACATTGCCATGGTAACGGCATATTATGGGCAAAAATGGGTACAAATCTTGCGTCGCGAACTCCTCCCACAGTTTTTGATCAATTTTTATGAAATTAGGTACAGATGTTCATCTGAATATGTTAATGTGCAAGACACATATTTCCGCAGTGGCAAAAAGTGCGTTGCCATGGTAACGGCATGTTATTGGTAAAATATAGGGCAAAATGCTTCATGGCAAAACTGCTTCATCAGTGTTCTTCCAATTCTCATGGAATTCATATTGAATGTTTGTCTTAGGATATAGGTCAGCATGACACATTTCTTGACAGTGACAAAAAGTATGTTGCCATGGTAACAGCTCACATATTATGAGCCAAAATGATGGAAAATTTTGTGTTGCAAACTACTTCCTCAGTTTTTGCCCAATTTCCATGAAACTTGGTACAGATGTGTGCCTTTGGTTGTAGATGTGCAAGACGCATTTTTTGACAGTACCCGAAAGTACGTTGCCATGGTAACGGCATATTAATGGCAGAAGATCAAGGAAAGATCTTGCGAATTTAACTACTTCCTCAGTTTTTTGACCAAAGCTTATGAAATGTGGCACACACCTTGATCTTGGTGGGAAGATGTGGAAGACATATTTTTCGGACGTGTCGGAAGCTGCATTGCCATGGTAACGGCATATTAATGGCGGAAGATCTAGGAAAGATCTTGTGGATTGAACTACTTCCTCAGTTTTTGACAAAAGCTTATGAAATGTGGCACACACAATAGTCTTGGTGGGAAGATGTGCAAGACATTTTTCGGACGTGTCGGAAGCTGCGTTGCCATGGTAACGGCATTTAAATGGCAGAAGATCAAGGAAAGATCATTCCTTGGGTAAGACTGTCGTCACGGGGCGGGGGTATTAATCACCTTAAGTGATATTTCTAGTTTTATTGTGGATTCACTGAAATATCTGTTGAAATCATGAGGATGCTAATTTGTAAAAGTTTTTTTTTTAGTGAAATGTATTTCCATTTATAAAAGTAGAAAAACAAGATAGATTCTGTATTTCATATTCCAATAAATGTGTGCATTATTAGAGTACTACATGTACATTGTAGATCTATATGAAAACAAGTGAACAAACTGCCACAGACATCATTGCAAAAAGAGGCATTTTTTAAAGATCTTTCTTATTAAAGACAAAATGTGTTGTTACTATAAGAATTTACTTTCCTTAAATGCAGTTATCCAGTAGCATGATATTACCCAAAACATAGATTTGTCATTCATGTAGGCCTACATTAATATCAGTATTTGCTCCATTCTATGTTCTTGGCCCACAGTGAGATTTACATGTAGTTTTCCAGGGTTAGTGTGCAAGTGGAATTAAAGCACCCAGCCTGCAAAGCAACAATGAAGTGAAAATGTTAACAAAATCAGGCATTTACTGGTATTCCGACTGCAATAAAATCATAAGGTACTCTTTGCATTTTGTCTGATGTTATGGTGTTACTAATGTGACACCATGATATAGTGCTTCTAAATGTAGGGGTTTCTGATCAGTGTCAAGTCTTTGAGAGTGGGTGTTTGGTGTCTGTGTAAGGACATTGAGTTAACCATTATGGATCATGCAGGAAGCTGTTTAGCAGGATACTAGTACCGTAATCTCAAAACAGCCAATGGATGTACAGTAACTGTCAGTGGTGGGATGACATGTCGCCCTAGCATGCTTCAGTTCACCCCATCTTATACACCCTTTGTGGCACTTTAAATATGCAGTTAGGGAAATAATGTGTTCATGGGGGCGTTGCAAGGACCCCCCCCCCCCTTTTTCCCCCCCTGAAGTCCCCAGTGGTAGATAGTTTTGGAAAGAAGTAAGATGGTGTGAAGAGGATTTAGGAAGTGGGAAGTGAACTGGAGTTGAAATCCTTGCAGACAAAGGGATTAAACGTGATACCCATAAAAGAGACTGCACCATAGTACAGGTATAGCAAGTGAATTTTGTCACGCTGCCACTACTACTACTAGTACTAAGTACTATCTTGAACAGAAAAGCGGATTGACTCACATGGGGTAAGTGGAGAAGTTGATTTAGGAATTGCTTGGTGCATGAAAGCAAGAATAGTGAACAGAGTTCTTTAGTTTCAACCCCACATGTTCATATTGTAACAAATTTGGGTAAATGTGTGTATACTTCATGTTATGTGTTTCAGAATGATTGTCAATACCTGAGTACAATTGTATGTTTTAATACTATTATGTGCTTCTGGCTGTAGTGACATATTGTTTTTTAAAAGAAACGTATGGTATTGAACAGACTAGAGTCTCAATCACCATCATATTGTGTTATGCTGTTTCACACATTTGTTTTCTTTAAAAAAGAGGTGCATCATTTAGTGGTTGTGATGATTACTTTGTTTGTCAAATATATCTTAGTATGTTCTGAGTGCTGTATTAAAAATATTCATGAGCAACTTTTACAGAATTGTAAATAGGGATATAGTTTGTGTGTAAACATATCACATAGCTTTCAAAACCATTTGATATCACACCGTGTAAAATGGATGGTGAATAGAATTCAGCTTCATTCAAACAACTTTTTCTCTGTAAGGGAACCCCCTGTAAAGTCATTTATGTGCGGGGGGGGGGGGGGGGGGGGGGGGGAGGGAAGACACATGGTGAAGGGATGTGTTCGGGGTAGGAAGATTCCACAAGCATGTTTAATTACGTGTGCTCACATGAAATGCTATGGCTGGTCGCACCTTGCGTTATGTTTCGCGGAGTCTCTCTGTGATTCACTTCCCCCCTCCTGCTAGCTTCAGCCTTGTCTGAGGGCCTAAGCCATGGGCTTCCTGCCTGTGTGCATTTTTCACCCCACTTAAAGACAGTTTAATGCACCCAGTGTCATTTGACACCCCCCCTGTATCTCTTTGTCTCTACACTTGCAGTCTTTGTGCGTACCCATATCTCATTATGATGATGATGTTCCAAGCAAAAATCTAGGCATACAAATGTATGCCTTTGTTCACTGAAGATTCAGTCAAAAATAAAATTCCTGAAAATTAAGGATGGTAAAGTTTTGGTTGAGATGGGGCTTTAGGTTTCCAATTTTTTTTTCCCCTGAGATTATGAGAAACTTCGTATCAAGTATGAAAGAACATGTAATGCTAAGAGGAATTCAAAGTTTATTTGATGAAAATTGGTTTTGAAATGGCGGAAATATCCCAAAACAAAGTGGTCCTAATAAATGGTGGGTCCCACCTGATTAATATGATTTATTATGACCAAAGCGGTCTTAATAAAAGGTGGGACCCACCATTAATTAGGACCACTTTGTTTTGGGATATCTTAGCCATTTCAAAACCGACTTCCATCAAATAAATTGAATTCTTCGTAGAATTGTATGGTCTTTAATATTTCATGTAAGTGGTTTCTACTTATCTCGCAGAAAGGTAAAACCCGAATTCCCATCTCAACCAAAACTATACTATCCCTTGAATTAAACCTTGGTTATTGACACACAATGACTGTATAGTAACAGCTGAGTAGTGCAAACAACCGCATTTGAGGAATGCTGTTCTCCAATATTGTTTAGTTGTGGTTTGGAGGTGTATTGTATGCTGTCTTCATTGAAGGTGTTGATTCAGCAATATTAAAGGATCCCTGCAATCCAAATGTATGTTGACCTCTACTGATGCCTTTCTGTCTGTTCATACATTTGTAAACAAAGCATGAGATTCTTCAGGAGATATGCATATTTTTAAGCATTCAAAATTTTTTTTTTTGGACACCTCATCTCTAAATATTTCCTGCAGATGGCAAAGATAAAACAAGTTACACAATTGTAGGTTTATAATCATGCCAGTACTCACTACTGATCACCATATGAAATAATAATGAAGGAGAAGCAGTAACAAAAACAACAAAAATGTGCTTCATACTGTAGTTTATTTTATTTGGAATTGGCAGTTTCCTGGTTTTATGTTCATGTGCAGACATGCCAGAGTCAGTGGCAAGGAAATGATGAAAGATGATCTCACACATTTGATGCATCATGTTTTTTTTTTTTTTTTTTGGGGGGGGGGGGGTGAGTGGTAGTAGAAGAACATTGGAATTTTGACTATGTGGTATATTTGTAAGTGGTACTCATCTCACATGAAGACTGCATAACATTGCATCATCTTCGCATGAGTGAGCCATTAAAGTTATATATGCCCCATGTGTTCAATATTCAATTTGTTAAAGTCATTTTCCAGTTTTAATATTAGCAAATGATCTTTTTTTTTTTTTCAGGATAGATATTACGCTAATACCACTAATGGGTTATAGTTGAATATGATACTGACATGAGTAGTACCATAAGTGTCCTGGAAATGCTGGTTATGTTGCACCTACAGTTTGTATTCAGCAAGATGGTTCCATGACATTTCCTCAGTACTGTGACAATTACTCCTATGAAATATCTGCACCATAAGCCAATCATAAATTCTACCCACAAACATAATCCTAACCCTAATTCTAATCCTCACATCAAACTAAACCTAAAACCCTATCACAACCCTAACCCTAAGTCCTTGGAAAAAAAATAAGACAGGACCAATTGTTACAGGAGCTACAATGTATTGTCGTGCCAGTACCAGCCAACGAGATATACTCTATGTGGAAAAAAAAATGCTTTGATAATAGAGAGGAGTACTTTCTTTATGTATTCTTCTTTAAAGACCTGAACTTGGAATACATGTGTATTTTAAACGCTTCCAAGGAAGGAACAAGTTTTTGATTAAACCATGTGTAGACTGGATTCTTAAAAGATTATGACATACTTTTACACTTTTCACATCCTGTAGGCCTGACCGCGCCTGTCTTCTTGCTTAATACAAAACTACATCTTTAAAATTGAATTACAGTATTAAGCATTCATATGATTTTTATCAAACAGTTCACATTTGAATCTTAGATCATGCTGCTGCTGATAGTGTTTTTCTTATTTAATGAGAACTTAAGGAATTTAGCATCCATTTTCCTTATATGTTTGAGTATAATGTAAGACCTTGGCTTTTCAGTTGTGAATCATGATCATGCATGACAGTGTTTGTACAGCCAGGTGGACACTTTTCACCAAGTTATGATACCTTGTACCTTTATGTTGTCTTCTTACATCAGATGCTGTAAGTTCACAGTCAGTACAGAGTTCAGTGCAAAATTTGTGTGCACTTGTGATCATAAATTTGATATGTGCCCTTTGTAATTTGAAATTATCTTCAATTTGTACTGGCAGGACTTGTAAATGCATTATATGTAGAAGACTAATCCATTTTAATATTGAGCAAATCAAAATGTGACAGCATGGCCAACATTGGCCTCCCTGGAAATATCACAGCACTTGACACCGATTTGTGCTTCACGTTTGTCTTGACGGCGAAACATACACTGCCCTGTGTCAGCTTAGGTGTTTATTGTAGACTGATGCATGTCTCAGACGGATAGGGGTGATGGGGGGAGTGGGGAATGTGGGCTATGGGTATGGGGACAGGAAGATGCAAGGGGGTGGGAAGATGGGGGGGGGGTGGGAGAGAGTGGGGAGGGGTAAGTGGACAGAGGGGCCCAGTGCTTGGCTGATAGAATGGAGAGTGGGATGAAAGTGTGAGGGGGCCGGTGAGGTTGATGACGCATCCAAACGAACTTGGATTTCCAGACTGAGGTGACGATGCCTCCGTGAGCAAATGTTCGCTCGGTTGTCCTGCCCTGAAGTCTGTTAGCGCTATGAACTTTGCCTCGTCTGTTGGCACCTACTGTTGCTGTGGTGATGAAGGGATGGGGGAGGGGGGATGTGGAGGGGGACGAGGGAGGGCTGTGTGGTGGAGAAAGGGGGAGGGGGTTTAGGGGGATGGGATTGAAGGATGACATCATGCTGTATGAATGACATCACTGTCAATGATATCTTCCTCTGTAACCCCCTTTCGCTAGTCTCCATGGACAGCCTTTTCCTGGAGTTGAGTGGAATTTGCTAGTTTGTGTGTAAAGTTATTTTTCCATGGGGAAAGCAAAGACCATGCTAGAAGAGGTAGACAAATCTATCATAACCTGCTGCATTCCTGATGTTCTGCGAGCTATCAACATGATTATTGGTGCCTAGAATAAAATTTCTATCATGGACTATAAGTTAAGGTAAAATTGTCATTTTTGCTCTCACTGGTTTGAATAAAGATTTGATTTTGTCATATATATATTTATGGAGCATGATTTTATTGTCATATTTGTAATTGTTTCAATGACTCACAGAATTTCATAAAAAGTAAAAGACAATAATGATTTCCTTCTTTTCTTATCATTTTCATAAACTGTAGGCCTACAAGAACGTGGTGTTACAATCCTGTGCCACCTTATGATTGCTTCATTGTTCATATGATTTTGCTGAAACTGTGAATATGTTATTTTTGTCCCGTCAGCAATTGACCCTGATAAAATCACAAATAGTAAAAGAAAGAAAACTGTAGAGAAGTTTAATGGAGAGAAAATACAATTGATACAATTGTTGGATATCAAAAAGTTTGATTCTTATCTATCTCCTGTAAGAAAGTCCAAGAATGATTTAGTTTTTTATATATTTTTGTAAATATTAAAATACAAAATACATGTATATCATTCAAAAAAAAAATACAAGGAATCATATCACTTGGTTGTGTATGGTCAAATAAGTACACACTTACATGTATAGGATTCTAATGACAAGAATTCCTTGTGTAGATGTTTGATTTATCTTCCATAATGGACAGCCTTTAGCAGCTTTTGTTGTTGTTCTTGAATGATTTCTTACTAGCAGGACACTGTGCTATTAGTTGGGTATTTTATTGATTGAATGATGGCCATTATGATCTCGTGGCAAAGATAACATGTTCTCAGCCAAATTTCTTTGGTTTACTATTTAAAAAGGTCAGTAATTTCTCGATGTGACGGCGTCATTCTTGTCAGTTTTAATAATATGAAATACAGTCATGTATGTACAGGATCACAGTGAAGATGTTTGCCTAGAATGTTTTTTTTTACTCTCTGATATTCAATTTAGAAGGCAGTTAAGCCACAGAGTTGACATGATAGATAGACCATATGGGGTGCGTTTATCTCAAAATTTTCTGAGGCAGAATCACCATCCTAAACACGTGAGGTATTTTCCGGGGTTACAAAGTAGGTAAACACAACCATGTTTTCAAATGCGTGTAGAAACGCCATTTTAAAACATTATTCAAAGGGCATTTTGAAATGCGTTTGAGACCATGATCACCTTTCTGGGAGTAGATAAACGCAATACCATTTTGAAACGCGTTTATATCTCAATGTCAACTCCCAGCCATTTCCGGTTATGTTTTCTACCCATTATTTGTGAGTGAATGATGAGGCATGTATGGTGGTACAATGTATGCAATTGACCTTTACTTCCTGGGTCGAACAGCGCAAAGCAGCCGCGCAGTGACAATTAACACCCAAATCAGCGATTGTATGATGGATAGATAAACGCTGCACCCTGAGAATCGCGTTTTGAAACATGATTCTCTCTCTCAAGTTTTCAATAGATCTTAATGCAGCCCATAATGCAGAGAAGTATACTGATGCTGAATAGAACCCCTCAGACTCCACATTTAAAGGGAATTATAGTTTTGGTTGAGACCGAATTTCAGGTTTCTAACATTTTTTGGTGAGATAATGAGAAATCTCTCATTGAATATGAAAGAGCATGTAATTCTATGAGGAATTCAACTTTTATTTGATGAAAATTGGTTTTGAAATGGCCGAGATATCAAAAAAAGAGCGATTCCAATAAAGTGTGGGACCCACACTTTATTGCGATCGCTTTGTTTTACTTTGTTTTTGGATGTTTCAGTCACTCCAAACCAGATTTTCATCAAATAAACTTTGATTCCTCTTAAAATAGTATGCTCTGTACTATATCATAAGTGTTTTCTTGGTATCTCACAAAAAGTTAAAAGCCCAATTCTCGTCTCCACCAATACTGTACTACAAAATTGTATCCCTTTAAGCTAGTGAGATGAAAGATTTTAAACTTGTAGCCTATGAGAGTGTGTGCATGTGACACACTTTGTTTCCATTAAAAGTGGATTAAAGGGAAATTAAATCCAATATAAGTGGATTGAGTGAATGCAGAAATATACTAATAGAAGACATTTGAAGTTTGAGGAAAATCAGGCAATTCATTCAAAAGTTACGAATGTTGAAAGTTTTAATACTACCATTGCTGGCTACTGAGTATTAAAGATGACTACAACAATTCGTGATGTGACAGTAGGACAGCGATATAAAAAAAATTAAAAGAATTCAGCATATTTTCATTTTTCTGTAAAACTATAACTTTGTTTGTCTCCTCACCCTCCTGAAGACAAGTGAAGTATCAATGCAGATTTGATAGTAGACCTTTTCAAAGTAGGAACATTCTAGGGGCTAAAGTAATAACAGATGTACAAGAAAAAAACTGAGCCAAACTATGATTCCTGGAAGTTCCTCCAAGTTGCTGTAAAGTAAGATATTTTTGTGGCATGAAAGTTTGCTTGTGGCATTCAATGCATATATAGTACAAACAAGAACTTTTGGGTGCATTTTAGTTTCATGAATCTTGGCTCTTGCAAAATTTGCAAAATTAAAATGCATGTGAACATTTTTGGCTTTACAGTAGTGCCAGAACTTGGAAGTTGTTGGAAATTTTTGCAGTGTCGAAAGTGACTGTCACTGAAGTCTAGACCCTTTTCAAGTGATAAATGACAGCTGTGGAGAAAACAGGGATGTCATATCTGGGCCTGATCCGCCAATGACTGCGCATCTCCCCACCGACCTACTGCTATCAAACACACTAGGCAGTATATCGGACAGCAGCGACCAGAGAACACACACACACACACAGACACATACCCACACGTCAAGCAGGGACTGGCACAAGTTTGTGAAGAGTGGAAAGGGATAGGTTGTGATGCCGCACGCGCAACAACTCCGGCAGTAGCATTGGAATTGTATTCATAATTCTCAAGAGCTGAGGTATGTCTGTCTAGCCTGTTGCAGTGTAAAACAGTGTAGTGGTGTGTATGAGTACAGTTTATCTATCTGGCTTCAGTGAAAGGTCCTTGAGGTACTCATGGGTGTGAGCCTTGCATGAATTGTATTTTTCCATAACCCTTTATCTCTTTGTGTCATTTTCATATTTTTCTCTCAGAGCTAGTCTTCAGAGGATGTTTTCTCTCAGAATCTATAAACAAATCTGAAGTGTGTGTTAGTTTGTCATTTGTTTTGTAGTGTTATTTGCCAAAACATGAAGCCAAAAGAAAGCTATGTTTCATGTTTTCCTTGTTTTTTTGTTGTTGTTGTTATGATTGACTTGTCTGTTGTATATTGTGTAATTGACATCAGGTTCCACAAAGCTTCTGTTTTCTGAGGATATGGATGAAAGTTAATCCTGAGCTGAGAATCGAAGATATCAGTTACTGTTTCATGAAAGTAGAATTGGAGAGTGCAATACACAATCTCTCTCTCATCTGTCTTTGATGCTGAGCAGTGTTTGTAGCTCTAGATTCAACATGTACTTGTAACATGAGTTTTGTTTTGTTTTTTTTAACTTCTGATGATTTACCGGTAAATTGGGTAAATGTCATCTTCAAATGGAACAAAATTAATGCATATAGTTGGGTGACATACTGTAAAACGAGGAATTTTCGCGTGCATTTTAATTTCGCGAATTTCGCAAGCGCCAAGATTCGCGAAATTAAAATGCACGCGAAAGTTCTTGTCTACACTATATGCATTGCATGCCAGTGGCAGTTCACGAAAATTTCATGCCGCAAAAAAGGCCGTCGGCTCCAATTCGCGAAAAATTCATGCCGCGAATATATCATGTTTTACAGTACTTGTATTTAGTTTGGAATCGATAAGTGCAGTGAATTTTGTTGTTGTTATAGATGCGTGATGGTAGTTCAACTTTTCTTTTTCTTATTAAAAACAAGGTTTGTTCTTGAAACTTCTTTTTTTTTTCAATCTTATAGTTTATTTGTGGAAATATGTGGGCTTTAACTACAGTTGGATGTAGGTACACGTACATGTACCTACAAAGTATTTCATTTGCTTGAAAATTGAATACAACCTCAGCACAGCAAATGCAGTATATTAAAGGACAAGTTCACCTTCATAAACATAAGGATTGAGAGAATGTAGCAACATTAGTAGAACACATCATTGAAAGTTTGAGGAAAATCGGACAATCCGTTCAAAAGTTATGCATTTTTGAAGTTTTTGTGCAGTAACCGCTGGATGAGAAGACTACTGCAATGTGTGAATAACTTAGATGTCACATGTGTACAACAATATAAGGAAAATATAAAGAGAATTTCACAAAATTTCATCTTTTGAAAAAAGTACACATTCCCCCGACTGGTTATCGACAAATGTTATGGGCAATATTATTCCCCCTGCCTTTAGAAAGAGGCAAGTCAAGTGCTCTTTTATAATGCGAAAAAAGTGAAAATATGTTGAATTTTCTTTACATTTTCTTTATACTGTTGTACGCATATGACTCACAAGCTGTAGTAGTCTCTTCATTCAGCGGTTCCAACACAAAAATTTAAAAAATTCATAACTTTTGCATCGATTGTCCAATTTTTCTCAAACTTTCACTGATGTGTTCTACTAATATTGTTGCATTCTCTCAATCCTTATGTTTATGAAGGTGAACTTGTCCTTTAATAACCGTAGAGGTATGATAGCCCTACAGTACTACATATCGACAACCTTCTTTTAAACCGACCGCGTTTGATTGGCGCACTGAGTGCTTAGTACGCACTTCACTGCGCGCAAAGCACATAAAAATGGATTGGCTTTGACTGTTGATGAGGATGGTGTGGGAAAACGTGAAAATTCACTGTTCATTAATGGTTTTAATCAAGGACAAAATTTCGAATGAATATTTTCACCACACTTTACACTGAATCGTAATGTAATGTCTATGGAAGTTTCTAAAAAGCTTCGTACAACACGGTGTTCAATACAACTCGGTTTGCGTGCATTGTCAATGCAAAAACAGCGGTCGATCCTTATAACGAGCGTTACCGCGGGGAGCTGAAACGAGGCCAGGCAATTTCGTCGGCGATATTTTTGCACTGAAACTTCGAATCGAAAAGGGAACAACGACATTTGATAGAGCTGGATTTTCTCAATCACGTAGGTCAAGTTTTTTACATGAATTTCAGTGTTAAATATTCTTATCAAGCAAATAAACATTAGGCGGTCGATGAGTAGTAGGTCCAACCATACATGTATATTATCTCAGCTTGCTAGATTTGAGCCAGTGATGCACAAACTCTCTTGTGTGCCAGAAAGCAGAAAACAGAATTCATAGAAAATATTTTTACTTCATGTCCAGACTACTTGTAAGCTCTTCCTACTGACTGAAAAGGAAATAGGAAATAACTGAAAGGAAACTATTCCAATTGTAAAGCCTTCGTGGAAGTTATAACATTCTATATTCATAAACTCTTTTCAACAAAATATGTGGCTAGGAATACCAGTGTAAAGTTAATACAATTTTGGACAATCCACTGTTGACATGCATTACCTTTATTTGTGACAGTCTGTAGTTTGTCAATATTGACAAGAATGGCTTGACTAATTCAAATGTCTTCAGGGTCATTCTATTCATAAACTCTCAAACTCTCTTTAATAGAATAAATGGCAGTTAATACCAGCATACAAGTTTGCACACTTCAGGACAATCCATTTTTTGATATTATCTCATACCTTTTTTTTGTGATACTGTAAACGTGGAAATTTTCGCGGTACATTAATTTTCGCGGATTTCGCGCTACGCTCGGCTAGCGCGAATTCAAAAACGCGCGAATATATCTTCACAATTTTCTACGCACATTTTGAACGGGATGAATTGTGTGCGCTTCATCGATGATACTGCTACGTAGTACAATGTACAGGCATGTTTACGCTACTAGTACATTTGTACTGTGCGAAGAGACGATACCCTAGATTGCTGTGTATTATAGAATGGGTAGCGAGAATCCTGCGATCTGATTGGTCGAGAGCTATGTGTTCATTTTTACTGGCCGCACGCTGAGTCACAGTGGTAAACATGTTATCGCGCACTTAGCAAGAGTACGCGTACTTGTAACAAAGGTTCGCGCACTAAAGCAAGCGTTCGCGCACTCGGCTTGGCCATGCATCCAGTAAAAACTTATGCATGGCTGGCCATGCATCCAGTAAAAACCGTAAGTACGGGTATGCATGCCCTTTACGGAAAGCCAAAAGGAAATGCATCCAGTAATTTTGTCATCGGGTAACACGATAGAAAACTGGGTTTTTGACAAGAAAATTACCCATTCTATAAATCAAATGACGCACATGTCTTTTCGTGCGTCAGTCGGAATATAGTGTGCATGCGGTAACTATGGAATTTAGCCTAAACCCACTCGGCTTCGCCTCGTGGGTTAAGCATTCCATAGTTACCTTATGCACACAATTCCGACTGACGTACTCAGACCTGTGCGTCATTTGTATACTGTAGCATGCATGTATGCACCGCACGTACCGATGCTACAGTCCCCCGTGACTATACAGTACTACAGTCACAGCTGTATTACGTATTTGAGTGCTTGTACTCGCAGTCGAGCCGCTCGCTACGTCGCTTGTCGTACGCTGGCATAGCAAGCTATGTAGCAGAGGCTTTGGATGAAAGCAGTGAATGTGTACTACAGTAAAGTAACCTGCTGCGGAGCGCGAATTTAAGAACCCGCGAATACGTTTTTGAGCCGCTCAGCGCGAAAAATTAATCGCGCGAAAATATTGACGTTTACAGTAGTCTGTAATTCATCAATATTGACAGTGCTGGCTTGGCCAATGCAAATGTCTTCAGTGTCATCAAATCTCTCCTTTAAAATGGGTCATTCCAGAATAAAAGTTGGTATGTACCAACTTTTATTAACTCACACTCTTTGATCTCAAAAGAATAAAAATCAACTCAATATCCTGGCAAATCCCATCAGCCAGACAAGTTTCTTGGTAGATCTTTCCTTTGTGAGCAAGCAAATTCCAATTGGTGGAAGATGAATGTGAATGTCCTGCCTATTTTGATCTATGTTTTAGCTTTAAGGAGGTTCACATACAATATACATTGATACCATAACCCTCTAAACCCTCCTGCTCACAAATAGAATACCTGTAAGGGGCTTATTTCAGGGTTGGGTAATCACAAGTGTCAGAAATGCCAATCTGTAAACTTTTTTTCTCCCTCTCTGTTTGAATAGCTTCTTCACGTTCTCATTGTTTGATGCAGGGCTTTGTCATCTCCTTGCTTCCTTGAGTATTGTCTGTCTGGATTTAAAGGGTCAGTTGTTACGTTTAAAAGGAGTCTGTTACCGTGGAAACTGCATTAACAAATGACGTAGTACATGCTGAGTCTGTTTTGTAAAAATTCTTCCTCAAGTAGCAAGTACAAACAGAAATAACATCCTTATCCAACATTTGTCTTTCTATCATTTGCAGCTCTTTGCACACATTTTCTGTTCTTCAGAAAAGAAATAGAACAAAATATTGAAAGATCACAGTGACCCTTGAACCCCATCTGCCTGCAGCCTCCCCCCCCCCCCCCCACACACACACACCGAAAGCGTTCGGCTGCCCCTTACTGCACAGTGCTATTCATGCAAAAATTTCCGTAGCATCATTGTATTCTATCAGAGGGTATCATTTTGCATCCATACTTCTGGAGTGTCATCGGGAGGCTGTCCCTGGTAGGGGAATGCACAGCTGGTTTTTATTTTCTATCCTTCCAGAGTATGGACATCTTTCCATATCAGGGCCTGGCATTCTCCAGCTCAGCTTGTAATTTTGATGTGACCTCTTCTTACAAAAGCTGCCCTGATATTGCTATCATTCTAATGATGGACATGGCAAGGGTGATTGTAAAAGGAGTGATGATGAAGATGATGATGATAAAGGTTTTAGCTAATTTCTTTATCATCAGTTTTTTTCTTGTTTAGAAAAGAAGAAGATTTCTGTGCAATGTCTTCGTGAAGTTGCTTCAACATTATTATCATTGTAATGGGGGAGGATTATGTATGGGACGGATTATGATAAAAGGGATGATAATGACTGACAAAAATTTTATTCAATATACGTTATTATTGTCAGCATGTATCAAAAATCTCCCCAAAGGAAAAGGAGAAAAAAAAGAAACCAGCCTAAAGTGTCTGTACATTGTCTTCTGCTGCATTGATATTGTGATTTTAACAATAATGATAATGATGAATGTAGTAATGAATAGGTAATGATAGTGACAGAGGATACATTTAGTATTTCCTATAATCAACATGTTCATCCGATTATTATCCCGTTGAGGACGAGTCCCAAGTATACTCGGGCATATGTCTATGGGAAATGCGTGTTGTAGCAAAATCAGTCCGTCCTCAACGTGTTAAAAGAAAATGTGGTACAGCTTGTAGCAGCAGAAGATCTCACTGCAGGATTGCTTTGTAATATCCAGAGATCTGCATTGGCATTATTTATCATCATCAGAACTTACGATTTTCCCATAATTTGTCACAAAACTGAGTGTTTATGACAATTGTTATCCAATGGGCCCCATTCAGATGGAGTGCTGTCATTGTGTGATGTCTGTGGAGAAAGGTTAATAAGAAGTATCCGTGTTACAAGACATCAAAGCAGAGTCCGCTGTTTTCATGCACAAGGTTCTCCTGACCTGGGACAGGTGAATGTGGTGACAATGCCGTGAGTAATAAGGTTGTCTTTTTCCTTATTTTTACTTTCCCTTGGAATGAAGACAAGATTTTGGCAAATTTGTCAAAAAGCAGTGATAGTTTGCCCTTGCCAAGTTATACTCTATGTATGGTAGGCCTACATTCTAGTCTGAATTCTGTGTGGCCGTTGGCCAACCTCAAACTCAAAGAAAGACATTTTCACATGTATGAATCGCTAGCTACGTGTATCAATACCCAACTGTACTTCTGTTTGCATTTTGTTCAATAATTAAGGGGTGTCACTGTGCTCTTACAAGAATTGAAATACAATACTCGGGGATATGAAAACAAAATCTAAAGAAATGATTATTGTCACACCTTTATCTTATGTTTGTGCCTTAAATTCAGAATTATGTATTTGAGTGTACCCTATTTAAGGCTGCGTTCATGCGAAACTAGAATCGAGTCTTCCGCGGAGACCGTGATTTGAAACGCCGTTTTTGAATCATGATTCAGGTTTGTGATTCTGGCTACGAAATCCGCATGAACGCGGCCTAAGTCCAAGCAATGTTTTCTGAGAGGTTTGTCTTGTTGCAAGGGTCTGATCTGTCAAATGAGTCATTCTTACAACTTTTCTTATATCCTTATTTTGTATACTGTGAAATTAAATTAAGTATCAGCAACAGGGTAACAATTTGATATTACATCCTTCTTTTCTGTGGAAAGGAGCAATATTCATGTAGATCTAAAACCAAATATTAAAAAGTAATGATACAACTGTATTCTGTATACGGTGGCAGATCGGGGGGGGGGGGGGGGGGGGGGGGGGGGGGCCACCGGGCACGCGCCCCATCTTTATTTTTTGTTAAAACAAAAGAAATAAAAAGGAAAAAATGGGGGGGGGGGCATGTACCCCCTTTAATTTTGTAAAGATGCCTCCCTTTACAGAAAATCCTCGATCTGCCCCTGTGCATGTCATTGAAAGATAATACAGACCAATCTCAGTATATTCAAATCTCATTGACAGGTATCAGATATGATATGTCAGAATTAGTGTATTTAATGACACAGTGTACAATGTGCAGGTTGCTGTTTCAAACTGAGAACTTTGATCTTTGCACCCCAGTACTGAATGTTTGATTTTTGTTTTATCATTCTATATAGTGTGTGTGTGTGTGTGTGTGTGTGTGTTGATTTATATTCTAGATACTATCTTACTAATCTATTCATAGTATACTGTAATCTTTATACTTGAGTAAGTGATGGAGTTGTGGAACATGTACATGTACACTGTACTCGTAGTTTATGTTACAAGTTGTACGTGTATAGCACAGTACACATATGTTTTAGCTGACTCACTGTATGTGTCACCATGTGATGAAACGATAAAGATGATATGCCTATCCATGGCATAGTACAATGTATTGACATTAACTTCTTATTTCTAGCATGTCACAAGTCTTCTCAGTTTCTCAATTTTCCATCTTTCCTAATTCAACTCAAATTTTCAGGGCAAGCATTCAGGTACAACAGTAATTAATTCGCATAGTGAAAGTTTCACACATGGGTTCATCATAATTTAAATATTCAGAAATAAAAATGTGACTCAACTTTCACTTTCTTTGAAAGGTGTATCATACTATGTATTCTTTAGGGCTTGCATTTCTAAATGTACATGTAGTCAGTGTGATATGTTTTAGGACTTGAACATACACCCAAATGCATAGAAAGTGGCTTTTAAAAACAAGTAACAATAGCATAATGTATTTCATTTCTTTTCATTTTGCTCTGCTTTGTTTTATATGTTCTCTTTGTCCTGCTTAGTTTGTTTGTCTTGTTTTTTAAGGGGGAGGGATAGGTTTCGGCAAGTGTACATGGAGATTTATTTCTTAATTCATTCAGCATTCAGATTAATTGTAACCCTCATTTTAGCCTGCATAAAAGGAATATTCCACAGTGTATTTTGTCCTGTAGCATTCAGAGCACAGTCCGAGAACAGAAATTTCATTTGTTGCTTCTTGGTAGTATTTATAGTCTGTTCATAAAAGAAACAAATTGGGAGGGATTAGGAAATACTTGCAATTCATACAGTACTCTTTTTCCCTAATAGGCAACCTTAGCTGTGATGAGAAGAGCGTTATTTATAGATGCCCTTTTTAGATTAAATTTACGGAATTTGGTAGGCCTCTTTTTGCAGGTTATTGCCATTAGAGCAGAACATTTATAGCTCAGTGTACTGTGTTGCGCACATTCTTACTGTTCACATAGTAGTGTCATTTCACTCAGACAAAATAGTGCAATGTCAATGGCGATCAAAATACATTGTACCAAGATTTGTCGAGCCCATTCAGATGGACAGATATATCCTGTAATTACTGATCGCGATAGTTGTCGACCAAACTGCACATGCCTGAAATCTCCTGAAGTGGTCACCCTTGCCCTTGTGTTTGTGCATTGTTGTGATGTGTGTTTTGAGTGATGGGATAAAAAAACCTCGAGATTATTTGCTCTTGTGTTCATGCAGTCCCCACTGTGGAAATTATCTTGCGTTTTCTCAAATTATCATAATATTTAAATAATTGTATTAAAGATTTCTTGAATTTGAATCATGATTCTGATCACACTATTTAGTGGATTTTTGTGTCCACACTGGCAAACACCTTAAGATTTAGATTGTGACATATCTTGAGATTTTATCCCACTACTAAAACCACTACCTTTTTTGTTGAAATTGATTTGGGCTTTTAATACATAGGAAATCAGGGATTTGTCAGATTGTCGCAGTATCGTTTGCCTCAGAAAGTACTACCGGTACTCTCAAGAAATGCATGCTATGGCCTAGTAAGTTGAAAGAGCATGTCTGAATAGATGAGAATAATGGATTATCTATTTCATATCAAACTTAAAGGCAACATTTGATAGCTCTTGGTGGCTGTCATGGTGCAAATGAAATGAAACATCAAAATGAAGCCAATTACACAGTTGTGATTAAGGGAATTCCGTACCATACAGTTGTACAAAGCTGCAGGATACTATACAAATTTTTTGATGATGTTCTTGTTTTTGCATTCAGGAGTCCTAGTTTTGTTGTCATCCATCCAATATTGCTTCAGAGTTATGAAACAAAAGCTACGTGTATGTTGTGTTGCATTTTCTTTTAATGTTTTTTTCCTGTATGACTGAGTGTCCCTTTAAAAGCAGTAGCCAGGAGACACCTCCCCCATATTAGGCTTCCATTTGTGTAGCACGTCACTTCCTCAGATGACGGAAGAATCCCCATGGTGCAACAAGGATCTCTTTGTGAAATGTAAACTGAACTTTGCTAGACTCTTCACTTGAACTTAAAGGGCCTGATCAGGTTATGTTTGTTTTAGAGAAAAAAAGTATTTTAGAAGAAGCTACTACAGAGATATTTGTAAGGCCTCAGGATTTGTTGTTTTTTTTGTATCATACTATTTGCTTTTGTTTGTTTTGGGTTTTTGAGTGGTATGAATATGATTGCTTTGATTATATGTCATGACATTGGTTGAAGATCTTTCAAACATGTGGTAAAGAGTGCATTAAATGTCAACACAGCTTTGATGAAGTGGTAGAAGAGTTTTTTGTTAAATAATCTTTTATCATTTAGATGTCTCTCTAGTGAAAAGGAGAAAATGGGGAACTGAAAATTAAGGTTATGTAAGGAAATAATGATGATTGTGAGAAAGTATGCTACGACTAAAAATGAAATGCGCTGCCTGTTTACATGTTGTAGATGTTTACAATTTGTTACAATAATGGATTTTGTCTATGATATCTGAATTCTACTGCACATTGTGTGGATGTTAGATGTGAGTGTGGATGTGTTTTGTGTACATCTGTAGTTTATAAAAAAGTGGGTGTATTTGAATGTCTGATATTGATACGTTGTATGTACTAACAAATTACATAGTAGATATGATTCATATTTCTGGTTGCAGATATAATATTGACAGATGAGCCAGCTCTTTGTCTCAGTCATAAACCCTGATTATGAGGTATGCAGAGAAGAATGCAGCCGTGTATTGAAACCATGAAATTTACACTGTGGGAATTGATACCAGCAGATGTATACCTTTGTGTGACAGATACACTTGTGCCCACCTCTGTCACAATGCATTGTTCTTGATCAGAGAGACAAGACAATCTCATGAACTGTAACTTCTGTGTTTGGATAGATTCCTTTGTCAAACTTTGGTTCCAGAATACCTTTTCTGCAGACATGCATTTTATGTCCTCAGTTTAGTGGTGGTTTTCACAATTGATACTCACTGACTAATTTAATTTTCCTCTCTATGATGGTAGATGATTACCAGCATATTGTATTGAGAGTACAATTGGGAGAGGCAACATCAAGGTCATTCTCCACTATGCCCTACAATAGATAGAAGTGACTTTCCAAAATGACCCTGTAGGGCCTACATTGTATGTGTACTTTTAGATTTACTTTCATTGTATTTGGTTATATGTTGCTGGTTGGTCAATTGCACAGGTTACGTAGCACCTCAGAACTGGAAGAGATTTTTCAGTAGCAGTTGGTTGTTGTTGTGAGACTAACTTTTCCCAATATCTGGCTTTACTCCCTCCACCTTTTAGCCAGTTTTGGGTTTAGAAAATGCATCTCAAGTCTAAACCAATATCTCAGCAGTAGTCTTAAGAATTATTTTTTGTTCTCTATTCCATGCTCAGTATTCAACATGGTAGCCCTACAGTTTTGAAGGCATGTTCTTTGGCAATATCTTATCAAGCATCCCCTCCCCCTTCCACTATCGCCATGTACCCATTCATATATATTTAGAAAAATGTATATGTGCTGTGGGACCAAAATTCTTGCCCTTTCAAAACATCTCTGTGTGTGTGTGAGAGAGAGATACTTCTGGCTTGTCTTGGCTCCCTGCCTGAAAATCCTCTGTCACAGCCTATTGCAGTTTGTGTCAAGCAAAACCTCTGTCCGCAGGGAGAAGAGGAGCGAAAGATGTGGGTTTTTTTTTTGGGGGGGGGGGGGGATGGGGAAGGGGGAAGAGAAGGAAGGGAACGGAGTTGTTTGGGATGTACAGGAGCTGAGCAGTGTAGTTCTCCCCATTCTGAAGTGCATTAGCCAAAAGTCAGGGTTCATAGCAATGTCACACTTTTCTGTACTTGCCCTCACCTAGGCTATGTATCCAGACCCTGTTTTTCAAAGAACCCTGATATTGACTTTCACTTTAAAACTCAGTAATTTTGTAGCAAAGTAGACATCTATTTCATTCTATGTGTCAATGGCCCATAGTGAGCATTGAAATACTATGGAAATTATGTCAATGTCAATCATAGTTCAACTTGGATTCTGGAAGATCTTGGGTATGTAACTTTTTGCACAATTCTCATTATTGCATAAAACTGAAAAACTCCAACGGCGGCAGCGCTATTTAATTATCATAACAATGAGTCAACAACACTGTGCTAGTGCAGAGCGTGAGCTGTAGGCCCCTACTTGATCGTACATGAACAGAATGGCGCACTATCTATTGTCTCAAAACTTGTACAATAGTTTTGTAGATTTTAAAATTATATCAACTGTTACATGTTGTGAAAAGAAGTACTTGGTATGAACTGTAAGCTCAGAAAATGCATTTCTATTATGATGAATGAAGTGACAATGCTTTAGCCATGATAAAAAGAGGAAAGTCGGATATGATTACTGAATATGCTGTTGTTTTCGCGAGATGTTGTTTTCACGAATTGACACCGACCTTTACTTTAGTGCTCTATTAACAAAGCGCATTTAGACATTTTCGTGTGTTGCTAAATTTGCGATCCAACTGTGATTCGTGAAATTCACGAAAATAAAACCCTTGCAAAAATAACAGCAGGGCTCGACACTAACTTTTTTGTTTGGTGGCCCGATGGGGCCACCAAAATCCTCAATTTCAAATTTTTGGTGGCCCGAGAGAAAAATTTGGTGGCCCCGAAAAAAACAATAAAAAACATTGAAAGTCCTTTTTTTTTAATGAGTCAAATATCTAAGTTTTATCCAGTCATATAAGAATTGCAAGTTGGACATACATCTACTCATAAATAAACCTCAACAAACTCGCAACACTCACTCTCAAGTAGTCATTCAGTCCTTTTCATCCATCCTTTAGACAAATAAAACTGCTAATTTCCGGCGCAAAAAGTTACGAATTACATGTAATTAAAGTATTTTTCAAAAAAAATTTGGTGGCCCGAGGCGGGCCACCAAATTTGCCCTTTTTTGAAATTTGGTGGCCCGACTTTCAATTTTGGTGGCCGCGGGCCACCGGGCCACCGTTAGTGTCGAGCCCTGAACAGCCTATACAGTATCCATTCGCTCTGTCCAGAGCTGCTGCACAGTAACTTGGCATTACCGAACACGGACTTGACCGCTATAGTGACTAAATGTTTACATTTTTATACATTATGGAAATTTTTTTGTTTGCTTCTTTCTACACTTTCTTATAAATGGTCAGTTACAGCAGGGAGGTGGGAAGAGACCCTGGTCACAGGGACAGTGGTCATTTGGTCATTCCTTGTCCTGTTTATCAGACTGAGTTTCATTTTCTGTTATGTCTGTTGCAAGGGAGGCAGTATTTTTTTTGCAGTATATAGTGAGAAAAAAGGGGGAAAAAATCTTTTTAGTCTGTTGTAAGCCCATCTCTCGTTTGTCAAATCACATCAAAATTGAGGAAGAGTGCTTCTTCCTGTTCACTCAATTTTATCATGTCCCAGTGTTCAGAAGTCTATTAAAAACAGCAAATGCAGGTTAGCTGAAAAACAAAATCTTTGCTTATAAAGCATGGAGCTACTTCTGTAGCTCCATGCTTGCAGCACAAGCACACACACATGCAATAATGATGAGAATCTCAAAGGATTTTTAAAACCAGGCTGCTAGTTTGTAGTGAAAGAAAATGAAAAAGAACACTTCATTCTGATTTCAGTCATTGTACAATATTTGGATTAATATAGCTAGTCCATCTTGGTAATAATAATATCGATAAGATAATGATCATCCCTTGTGGATAATCATTGAATGTTTCTGTTTTGATGTCAAGTAATTTTTTTTTTTAAGAGATCTATATTTACAAAAGTATCTACCCAACTATTTCTTCTCTCTTTTCGTTTACATTGGCAACATTATCTAGTGACCAGCACTTTCAATAAATGAATTGGATGCAAAACAAACAAACAAGCCAAGAGTCCCTTGCATCTTACAACTTGTAGGCACCTTGCCAGAGCTAGTTAAAAAGATTCTCAGAGGAATTGCTACTACAAATTTGATTACTTAAACTCTCAGGCATTTGGCGTTGGCTGTACTGTATGTCCCCCCCCCCCAAAAAAAAAAAAAAAAAAAAAAAAAAAAATTGCAACTGGACCCTCTGCACTGATAACTTTAAAAGTAGTGAATCAATTCAGATACAACTTTAGGGTATGAAACTATTACTCATTGCCCATATCTTACAGAAAACCCCATTTCATTTGCTTCAGTTGTCAAAGAGAAATGAGTAATTTTGTAGAGCATGTCAGGAATCTCTTCCCTCAAGTTCTGGCTATTGTGTTCACACATTAAAGGGACTGTACAGTAATGATTGAGGTGGGGGTTCGTGTTTTGAGCATTCTTAAGTGAGATAATGAGAAACCTCATGTGAAATATGAAAGAGCATGTAATTTTAAGAAGGATTCAACGTTTATTTGATGAAAATCGGTTTTGAAATGGCTGAGATATCCAAAAAAAGTGATAATATTAAAAGGCGACATGCCCCAACTTTATTAGGACCTCTTTGTTTCACCTTATCTATGGATAACTCAGCCATTTCAAAACCGATTTTCATCAAATAAACTTTTGATTCCCATTAGAATCGCATGCTCTTTGACATCTCATAGAGTGGTTTCTGAATATCTCGCAAAACGTAAAAAGCTAAATTCTCGCCTCGCCCAGAACTGTACACACCCTTTAATATGCAGTTCCAAGAGCATCCAAGTGCTAAACTTGGAAAAATCAGACTCATGACATGCTTTGCAACAAATCATTTTTCTCTGTGACCACTCAACCAAATTGAATGGTGTTTTCTGCAAAATAGAGCTAAGATGTTATATTTTAAGACCCTGAAGTAGCATTTAGACAGTTAAATCATATTGGGAATTTTTAATGCAAAAATCTGATTGTAATTTTTATTTTGTGGACATACTGTATTAACTGTAGCCACACAGACTTGTGCACATGTACAAATAACTCTCATATCATATGATGCTGTGGTAAGACTTGAACAAAATCATATTATATTTGTTCAGTTAACTCATGTTTAGTATTGGTGTGAAGTAGTTATTCCGCCACTGATAGCAGCTAAGTAAGCACTTTGTGAATGACTACCGTTATAGATAGAGGAATATTTCCACTGAATGTTGTCTCTACATTTTGAAGTATGGCGTGATTGTCGTATTTAGATCAGTACAGTTTGTCTGTATGATACTTCATGTGGTTGGATGTACAACGTACATAGCCCAAATCTCAACGGCACTGAACACTAATGTATCATGCGCATACCAGGTGCCGAGGGTGCCAGATGCATTCGTGTACGCTGTACATTCAGCATACCTTAAGAAGTATTTGGTCTCGCCAGTTGAGGTACAACAAGGCGCATTTTTGTTCCGGTGTAGCATTCGTCACTGGGAATGGATGGTGGTATGGTTATACATGCTGTTGGATTGAAGGGGGAAGTGTGCCCCTTTCCTTGCTTTTTTTACCATCTTTGCACATATGATATTACATATGGAACTTGGGCCTCCTTAGATGTGATGAGTTTAAATTTAATATGTACGGAAATCTTCGATCCTTAATTTTGCATTTTAATCATGCTTTGGATGACATATTCATAATTTTGATGTTGATGAATACACTTGAGAGATCCTCATGTGAGCTTTCTTATCATCACCATTTTTGTGAATGCTGGTAGAAGGACTTCATCGTTTCTCACTTGCATTATTATTAACATCATCATCATCATCATCATCATCATCATCATCATCATCATCATCATCATCATAATCGTGACCATCAGTCATCATTGTACATGTACCTGTAATTGCAATCATTAGCTGTATCACAATCATCTTGATCATTTTTTTTTTAGTCATTAAGCATCATACACGTACAGTACCTACATCATCATCATCGTCAGCGTCATAATTATCCCAGCTGCAAATTATCAGCAGTTTAGGCATTCAGGCCCGAATTCATGAAGGTGGTACAATCTTGTCCATGCTTTAAACCATGGACAAAGACTATGGGGCGCCAAGTGTCGCACAGAATATTTTGTTACGAAATCAGTCATTTCGTCAACGAAATTATCATTTTGTTTTGATATGAAATTATAATTTCATCGACGAAATGTTGTCATTTCGTTACAAAATAATCATTTCGTCAATAAAATGACTGATTTCGTAACAAATTATTCCATGCGACACTTGGCGCTCCATGGTCTTTGTCCATGGTTTAAGCCATGGACAAGATTGTATCACCTTCGTGAATTCGGTCATTTAATATTCAAGCTAGAGCACATACATACATTATCGTAGTTCATCCCAGTACAAGCATATACAACATTGTAGCTTCTTAGAGAGCTCTGCAAAAGGGATTATAGTATGAAGTACATGTATGAAGTATAAAGTATACATGTACATGTACATGTACATATCGTCGCTGAGGTGACAAGACCTTGTATCTGAAATTTTGGTGAAAATGACTTTTTTGGATTAATGGTCAAATAATGGGTTAAGTGATGTCCTGGCCAAATCCCAACGGTATACTAAAAAAATGAAGCCACCACGGCAAGTCAAAGGAAAGGCTATCCCATTCGATATAGTGCTTCGGCCGCCATGTTTTTTGGCTCTTCTGAACATTCGACATTTTGTAGATACGAGGTCTTGTCACCCCAGCAACGATATAACCTCTGCATCATGCAAAACATCACTCCTGTCACATGAAGTGATCTCCAAATCAGCCATGCTGGCTGTAGAATATCATCATACGCAACCAAGTCTAGAGATGATCATGTGACATTTATGTTAACCCAGTCTCTTCCTTTACCTCCTCTTTGGTCTTTCCTTGCTTCAGGGCTGGTGTGACATTCCCCGGAGGGCTTGATAAGCAATGATTCGTAGGGGGGACACCACGCCCCGCCGACTGCCACTCTCATCGTCCTTTCTCTCTCACCCACTCCTCCACATCTCAGGTAAGGATTAGAAGAAGATGACCAGTTTTCATCGTTTACTGTATACGCCGAATATTTCGCGAGGTTTTTATTTTCGTAGATTTCGCAAGTCAGGTGCTATTCGCAAAGTTAAAAACATGTAAAAATATCGACACTGTTCCTGACATGAATGTGACGTGCAGGCATACAATTTCTCCATTCAGTACTGTACTCCACGCTCGCAAATGTAAGCACTCACGAAATTGCCAGGAAGTCGCAATTCGTGAAAAATTGGACTCGTTAAATATATGGCGTATGCAGTATTGATGATTCTAGCAATTATTCAAACCTCATCCTCTCTGTTGACTTTTGTAAAGATGGAGGTACAATTACACAAAATAAATGTTAAGAGTTGCCATATAAACTGGCAGGGCTCAACACTAACTTTTTTTTTCTCTGGTGGCCCAAACCATTCGGGCCACTAAAATCTTTGAATATGAAATTTTGATAGCCCAAAAGAATGATGTGGTGGCCCAAAGTGATAGGAAATACAAACCTTCAATTTGGATTTTGGATGCCTGGTAGGACCACCAAAAGATAATCTTTTTAAAAGTTTGGTAGCCCGACATCTATTTCTAGTGGCCCTGGGCCATGGGACCACTTGGCCACCACTGATGTCGAGCCCTGAAACTGGACATAATTGTGAGATTGCAGTAAAGGTTTTCATGTTGTCATGAAACAATGATGTCAGTTCTCATCACATCATGCAAATTAGATAAGATGAGAATGCAATTGTCCCAGTGTTGGTGATTGGAAAAAGAAATAGCTGAAATGAAGCAAAATCCTATGAATAATAATATACCTCATTAGTTTTGGTCGGATGCTATGTATGTTATTTTACCTTGTTAATTTTGGTTGTAGCAAACTTTATTGAAGCACTGTACACATTTGTTTGTATACTACGTTGTATACTATGTGTGAATGCAAAAGACTAGTTCTTTCACTGTGTTCTGCTTATAAAGCTTTCATACTCTTCTCCATTGATTTTGTCTGATGATTTGTATATCATTGCTTTTTGTGACTGTGCTAAGTTTGTCAAATTGGTGTATGTTATTATAGTTATTATTATATATTTTTTTCTGTTTCTACTGCTCATCTATGTTGAAGATGTCCCAGGCAGTTGGACGGATGTACCACCCACCCTCACCACTACGTCGCGCCGGTGAGATCCAGCACATTCACCCTGCAGCTGCCCACCACTACCCCAGCAACTACAATGCTGTCCAGGTATCAGAGGACAAGTTCACCTTATTAGACATGTGGATCGAGTGAATGTAGCGATATCAGCTGAACACGTCAGTGAAAGTTTGAGGACAATCGGACAATATTTTCAAAAGTTATGAACTTCTAAAATTTCTGTGCAGTCACTGCTGGATGAGAAGACTACTACTGCTTGTGATGTCACATGCATAGAATGATAAAGGAAAATAAAGAGAATTTAACAAAATTTATTTTTAGAAAAAAAGTACTCATCCCCTCAACTTGTTACTGACATATAAAAGGTAATGTCATTCCCCCTGCCTTCTGAAAGTGGCATATCAAGGGCTCTTTTATCATGTTAGAAAAGTGAAAATGTTTTAAATTCTCTTTATACTTTCTTTGTATCATTGTACGCATGTGACATCACAAATTGTAGCAGTCTTCTCATTAATCAATGGCAGCACTGAAACTTCCCAAATTCATAACTTTTGAGCGGATTGTCCCAATCTTCCTCAAACTTTCACCGATGTATATTCTCTTGATATTGCTGCATTCCCACAATCCACATTTATATGAAGGTGAACTTGTCCTTTAAAGTGAAGGAGTGAAATGGGGGAAAAGGAGTAGTGTGGTAACACCATGTGTATGAACTCCTTGAAAAGACTGTTGCTTTTACTGATAGGGAAAGAAGAACCTAGAAAGAGAACAATGAAAAAGAGGAGTGACTTAGCAATATTCTCCTCTTTCTAGGGTCTTCTTTCACCAAACAATGGTCCTTCCAAGGACAACATACACATGGTGTTACCACAAACCTCTCTTCCTCATTAACATCAACATGCAAACTGTCAATCAATGCATTTGCTTACTTAGTTTTCAGGGTATGATCTTCTTGATGTTATATATTGCAATATATTCTGTACACTGAGGACCAACCCCAACTATATAGTATTACAAACCAGGAACTGCCATCTAGGAGTGTTTTTACTTACATTTTGTTGCTTTTTTTCCCTTGTCAGAAATAAAACATATTTCTGAAATGCAAAATGGTTAAATGGTTTAAAATGGTCAAAAATGATGCTACTTAAAATTTGTTGAAATTTAGTATTTTAGTATCCTTTTCAGTTTTGTGTGCAATTTGGACGAAAGTAAGATTTTGCCAGTAAGATATGTTTGTTTGTTTGTTTTTTGCTTTGTTTATCCATGTTTTTGATGAGTAGAGGTTAAAAGCCCTACAAAAACTTAAGGCACAATAGGGTCACTCAGAGATCGTACTACATAATGTAGGTGTTGTACATGGTATTATTGAAAGAAAGGGAATTATATGATTTAATATCTATACTTCTGAGCTTTGTTTATAGCAGTTTCATAATTGTCTCATTGTGAAAAGGTTAGTCTGGATAGATTGGGAATTTGATCAAATTGGTATTGAGAACAATGAAATGATTTTGAGTTATGAAATAGAAGGTGAGGGTGAATGAGAGAAAAAAAGAATCAGCCAATGCCTAGAAGTAAGAAAAATATTGCTAGTCACATGTTAATGTGGTAAAACATATTTTAAGATATTTCAAATGATAATAATGATTAAACAATTGATAACTGATTTTTTTTTTTTTTTTAAGTCTCCCGCAAGAAAAGTGCAATTGACCTTGCTGACCTTTGACATTTCACTGATCGTTCATTGCCTTTCCTGTATCGGTAAATAGGTGTACACTGTGACAACGAGAAACTCAAGCCCTCCACATCATCGTCCTTATCACAACGGCAGGGGGTACAGTGGCCCGCCCCCTAGCCCCCCTCACCACACCCCTCGGGGTGGTCGCCGGGGCCGCTACTCTCCTAACAGCTACTACAACACCCCGCAACAGCCCTACCACCACCCCCACCATCCGCAACACCAGTCACTCTACCACAGCAGCCAACACCATCCACAGCAGCAGCAACAGCAACGGCAGCAGCAGCATCCACCGCTTCAGCGCCAGTCGTCGTCCCCGCCGTACCACCACCACAACGGCCACAACGGCCACACCTACCAGCAGAACCAGAACCAGAACCAGTCGCGGTACCACCACCAGCGGCCGCGGAGCCTCGGCTTCTACGACGACCTCGAGTGGGACAACTACGACCTGAGCGACGACAAGGAGAAGAAGGAGCAGCGGAAACGGAACGTCGGCAGGGATGGTTGGAGGAAGGGGGGCAACGGACTGACGGCCAATGAGTCTGAGCTGGAGTGGGATGACTACGACTTGAGACCCAAGATCGAAGAGACGGAAGATGGATTGGAGCTGGTGCTACCTGAAAACTATCTTCCACTGGTGAGTCTGTGGGTCTGACTTGTAACCATAGCAACATGAGTTGCTCAACCCTGCTTTCATCTTCTCTTCATGTTTGAGTTTACATCCCTTCACCAGGAGCAATTAAGATTTGATAGGAAATTATTCAAATCAGTTGAACTTTTACGTTTTGATGTACCAGGTTGTTGCAACGTGTTCGTCTTTGGAAATTTTCAGAGCACTTCTCTATCACCCATACATTCTTTGCACTTTCCGTTTTTCCAAAGTGATAGTTTATTCTCTTCTATCCTTCTCTGTGAATTAAAAGAAAAAGAAAATGAAAGTTCTAGATTAAAAGCTGTGAAACTTGAAACTGAATGATAGGGTGGATACTGATGACGACATCACTACATATCTTACACCAGTGCTTCTCAACTAATGGGCAGTGAAGCTCTCTAAATGTAGGCCATGATGTCGGCCAAAAATTAATTTAAAAAGATTCATATTCGATCTAACTGGTCCTCGAAAAAAGATTGCAGGAGCCGAAATGGGCCTCGGGTTAGAAAAGGTTGAGAAGCACTGTCCCCCTTGCAAAATGAAAAAAATGTATCAGCCAACATTTGAGTGCCTCACAATTCCATCTAGTTTGTGGCATGCTTTGAAGCCTTGACAGAGGCAACATGCATGTCTTTTTGTTTTATTTTCAATTTTTTTAAAAACTCTTTTCTCATCTTTCTTGTCTCCATTTCTGTGGGATGCAAAGCATCACTGTGACATAGACATGTATGATGTATGATGTCTTTCTCTCAAGTGACAATGAGGTTTGAAGGCAAGCCAAGATGGATGCACTAATCTTATCATGATATTGTGTTTTGATGGGGAATTGTGACACCTTCTGGAAAGCTACGTGTTTGACAGGAGCAAATTAGGTATCCCCCTTTTTATGCCTCTGCCCCCGAAAGGTGCTAACAGGCATTACGTTTTTGGGTTGTGTGCTTGTTTGTCTGAGTGTGTGTATGCACCTGATATTACTGACACAATTTAAGAAATGCACTGAGGATGATGTTCTTGATACTCAGCCCATGTGTGCTGCATGAGGTGCACATGCGCTGAGTAGCTTTAGGGGCAAAAATCCCTGGAGGTAAAAGGTGAAAGTTCACTGAAATTAAGATATCATCCTCTAGCTGTTATAGGCTACAAAGTTTTGGTGGTGATATAGACTATATACAGGAAGGATTGACAATTAAATAGATGATTTTATGTGTTAAATGTTAGGGTAAATGGTCTTACATCAGGCCTTTGTGATAGAGGTCAAAGGTCAAGGTCAGAGGTCAGGATCCATGATCATTTCTAATACAGTGAAATGCTTTATTTGCTGTAGATTACAATGATTGTGTGAGAAGAAGGCATGCCATAGGCTTTACCATAGCCACTCATTCATTCATTCATTCATTCATTCATTCATTCATTCATTCATTCATTCATTCATTCATTCATTCATTTTTTCATTTCCAACAGAGACATACAATAAATACATTTTTACAGATGATATGTGCATAAATCAACAATAAAATGTACAATAAACAAAACATATAATTATGTTTTTAAATCATATGCCAAATGCTTTTTTTTTTTGGGGGGGGGGATGGAAGATAGGTGTTTTTATGTCATCCTTCTGTCCTCATTTCATTGTCAGAAAAAGGAGCATGTGTTATGACACTTTAATAATAGCTGTCTTTTCCCTGATAGGCAGGATGCTTGTTGGCAAGCAAACGATGGACTCACTTGTTTTAACACGTGTTGTTGTGACTAATTCTTAGCAGTGATTAAGTGATCACATCCTCTTATTTTGCCCCTCACTGAGATGATTTTCTATTGAGAGGTGTCTACCTGTCTATTTGGCTGCGATGTTGGGGGTGGGGGGTGAGGGGGATGGGTGAGGGGGGAGTTGTAGGGGGCTGAGCCGTTGATGGTTTGCATTATTCTGAAGAGTGTGACGAACAAACATGCTTGCTGGTTGCCCAGAGCTAGATACATATAACTTGCTAATGGGCAGTTACAATCTATTAGCACTTACCTGTATAAAAAAAAAGAAAAAAAAATCATGTACAAACTGTATGCAAAATTGGAAAGATATCCTTTGTAATGCCCTTATGAGTGAAAACATGAAGATGTGAGTAGCTGACAATTGTTTTTTATGCCTCCGCCACGAAGCGGTGCCAGAGGCATTATGTTTTCGGGTTGTCCGTTTGTCCGCCCGTCCTTCCGTCCGTCCGTCCGTCGTAGCGTCCTTCCGTCTGTCCGTCCTTCCGTCCGTCCAGAATGAATTTTGTGGACAGCGTAACTAAAAAAATCTTTTGAGGTATCCTTATGAAACTTGGCATGTATGTGTATTAGGGGGTGAAGTTGTGCCTATCAACTTTTGGGTGCACATGCTCAAGGTCAAAGGTCAAATACGTAGAATTTCACTATTTCCACCATATCTATGCATTGCCTGAAGATATTTTCTTGAAACTTAGTGTATACATGTATTACCCAATTAAGATTCTCTGGTGAAAGTTTGGGGGTCATGAGGTCAAAGGTCAAAAGGTCAAGTAAAAATATTAAAATTGTTCAAGGTATCTTCATGGAACATAGTATACAGTTGTATATACATGTCCTGACTGGCAGTGATTATCGAGAGAATTTAGGGTTCATGGGGTCAAAGGTCAAGGGCAACACTCATATATATATGCAATGCCAGCAGGATTATTTTTTTTTTTACACTTGGTGTATGCATGTACATTGTATAACCCAATAGAGATTCTCTTGGAAGTTTTTTTTTTTTCCTCAAAGGTCAAACGGTCAAAGATCAAGTGAAAGTGCTGAACTAACTTTTTCCTCCATATCTACATTTGTAGGAAGTGGCTCAAGTTATCTTGAAACTTCCTACATATTTATGCATGTTCTGCCTGACAGTGATTATCTCAATATGAATTTTAGGGTCAAAGGCCAGATGAAAATGGCAACAATATACTATTTGATACAGAAATTGCACTTTTTCTCCATACCTTGAAAATTACTCAATGCATTTGATAAACTTATGAATGGGTCAAAGTCAAGTTAGTGTCCTTAAATCTCCAAATACATGCTCTCCTATTCATCCAATTAAACCTAGGTCAAGGAAGGTGAATATTCAACACATTTGTGACAACCTTGTCATTTTAATATTTTGCCAATATTGTGAAAATGTAATCAGACATTGTCCACATATACTATAGACCTATTCGGAGAACCATGCATTATGACGGAGGCATACCAGTCGCCATAGCGACATTTCTAGTAGTAAATTAGCTCACAATGAACCACTTGATGGATACATAGAAGTGCTACAGACAAAGGCAAGTATTGTTAAATATACACATTAAGGTGATACAAAACATTGTAGGTGTATGCATAGATCAACAAATTGGTAGGGTGATAGAATGAATGTGTTTCAAAGAGCAAAAGACACAAGAGAAAAGAAAATAGAGGAGCTATATGGATTGATTGAGAGTGAGATACTACTGGTGTAGAACAGACAAAAAAAAAAGAATACCTTGCAGGTACTGTTTTAGGATATTAGGAAAGAACAATAACAGAAACTTAGATGTATGTAATCATTGTAAAAATACTGTGTACATCATATAAAAACATTAGTCAATTCAAGGTATAAACTTAAGTTAAATAAAAAGGCTCTTTTAATCTCTGGTATTGTATACAAAATATGACTGGTTTGATTGTTTCCACACAATTTCTGTAATGTTTCGCTCTTTTCGTAGAAACATCTTAGCAATAATTTCAATTTCAATTTTAGTATTAGAATATTTGTGCTGCCATTTTGTCATAGAATTTTCTGTGCCCTCTTTTTTATGTGCAATACAGATAGTTTACATATTTAGGAGAGTGATCAGTTGGCGATTTGAACTGACTTGATTTAGCAGATGTGAAAGCCAAGCAAAATTCAGCAGTTTGCTACTTTCAATTCAATCATAGTTTATTTCCAATCAACGAAAATCAAAACGTAGTACAGAGTATGCATGTCATGAAATGATATTGTTCAAACATTTGCAAAAGATTCATGTAGTATCCGAGATTGATTATATAACAACATATATTTATATATATCATATACAATAATTAGGAGGAACAATACATACTTTGTGGGCATGCGGAAAATAGATTCGATTATGGAAAATATGAAAACTTTATAACGTTCTCCATACAGGATTGCTTGCATTCTGCAAGATGGTTGCAATTCAAGTAGAAAGTGAGAATAAAACATGGGAAAGGGGAAAAGTTTACTATACCTATATTGTAGGTTTGGTATTTGAGCAAACTTAATTTACCATGAAAGAGCCACTAAGTTTGAAGCAGTTCTTTACTTTAGTCAAGTATTCATCATGGACAAACAAAATGATGCAAAACCGAAAACAAAAATGATGACTACACAGTTTGAACTGATACACTACAACTCAATCTGTCTAAATCTTTGTTCTACTTCAAGCTTCATGTTACAATCTGACCTCTCTGACTGTTTTAATGACCATAGTCTCATGAGATAACGCACACGCAGGAAGTTCAACGGGTTATTAGTTTAGCGCCGCAGCACAAAAGAAAAGCAAATCACCCTGCAGTATTAAAGACCAAAATAGAATACATGTTGAAACAAGGACATGCACATTGTCCATTGGGTGTCTACTGATATGAACCTGGGGGCATTGTTCCATAACACATGTACCTTGTCCAATCTGCCATATCACTCGAAGCTTACCTTGTACACAGGAAGAGACATGACATCCAACTGTGCTGTATAGTTCGAATCAAACAATTGAACATGACTTTCAGATTGTAGATGCAAGGAATGTGTGATTGTCACCATGAAAGGTTAATAAAACTCGCTTAACATCTAATTCAAGATCCCAGATAACTCATTGCCATGTAAAAAAAGATGAACATAAAATTTGCTTTCAGACATTTACCGTGTGCAGAGTGCATAGTACATCCATGTAATTCAATATACAAGACGCCATACAAGTGTACATACCATTTTCTAAAATTAACTTTTTAATATCTTTTTTTTTAATATATGTTCTGCAGACTCGTAATCTTTTGAAGGTGTAGAGTTTCATCTACATTTTTTCCAAAAACCTTCAACAGAAAAACTACAAAAGATGACTTCCAGGCAAGACAGATTTGCGAAAACTGGCTGTAAAATGTAGCTGCAGCCAATTAGCCAGGTGATAAATATTTAATCACAATAGGTCAACATTGAATGCCATTAGGTGTAATATCTTTCATTATGTCTTGAAAAGTTGTTTCTCCAAACATTCTTGGAGTCCGAAACTTTGACACATTGACTCAGATATCAAATTGTTTATAAATGATATCAAAAACAGAAGTAAAGTAAATTGAAGTATCTTTGTGAAACAGACTTGCAATCAGTATTGATCTTACGCTCAATTTATTGAAATTCATTAAATTGAGCGCAAGATCAGTCATAACTTTTTTTATGAAACATGCTCCTGATGTTTCAGCAGTAACATCACCGTATTAAACTACACAGTCCATTCTGCCCTTCCTATATGATACACCTGTCTCCTCCAATTAGAACCTAGTTAAAGTAGCAGTCATTTCCAGGAAGAACTTGAAACCCCTGTGAGTCAGACTGATTGTGTTATCAACAGTGACTCACCTGGATTCTTGTGCTAATATTACATAAATGTGTTTGATATGTTGTGCTTTCGGTCATGGGGGGTTCATTAGTTTCTTTGTTGTAGCAAAAATTGTCATTTATTGACCGTGATTTGATACAGATGGTATGTCAAAAAGGGAAGGTAGGGCTGTTTTGAGTAGAGTCATGAATGAATTCTATACTATTGTCCAGATTTGAGTAATATGGAAGAATATTTTGAGGAAAAGACTTGTACAGTATTGTTGGTCATTCAACTACATGTTTGTTAATCTCTGAATATCTTCTCTGTCCATGCTTTCTGTTTTGAAGAACTAGGGGGCATTTCATGAAGCATTTTGTCAGATATTTTTCCTGACAAATTGTTATAAGCTGCTGAAATCTAATTGCCAAGGGACAAGGCAGCACATAATGAGATGCACAATGGCACAGTCCAAGCGAGCCAGAAACACTCTTGGAATAAACTCTTAGAAACTTTCCTCTGTCAAACCATGTATCAAAGCCATGTTTCAAAACTGTGTTTCTCGGTACTCTAAATCCTATAAACACTGCCCTAGTCTTCTCTTGGGTGATGGGTGTGGTCCCAGGTCTAGGTTTGAAAGAAGAGGAAGATAACAACCATGTGTGCTGGAAGTGAGATCATTTTCATGCCAATTGCAATGAGATTACAAAGGTTGTCAGTAATAAAGGGTACTGTATTTTCCATGTTGGCGATATCTTCAGTCGATGATGGTGTTGCCATGAATTACAACCAAACCTTTTTATTATCTTTGGTAGATGTTAAGTAATGAATTCATGAAGAGTTGCCTGAATGGCAGCCTAATTTGTTTGGAGGAAATTTAGGTGCAGTAAACCTGACATGAGAGCTTCTGTTGTCCAAGGAGAAAACAGAAAAAAAACTTTAAGAAGTAGCAAAGATGATAACATGTCAATAGCAATATGTCACTGCCATTAACCATTTCAAACCACAGGATAATAAGAAGTTTGCAGGAACTCTTTAAGAGGTACCATGGTAACAGAGCACATTGGAAACAAAGCCCATAATATGCCTTGTTCTTGGAACGTGTCAGCTCTAATGAGGGTGATTAGGATCCAGATTCCCGGGAGTGGCTTGTTTTTGTGCAGAGGGGCGCAGCTCGGACTTTCCGACGACGAATACCTCTGCTTGGGGATGCATGAGTCACGTTGTCCAACAGTTAAACCCCCCGCTGTGATGCTAGGTCACTTAACAAGCATGCATGACAGTGTGATGTTTCCACTGGTTATATTTAGTGTCCTGGGCCCTGTTTCATAAAGCTGTTCGTAAAGTTACGAACAACTTACCAGCGACTGGTGATCAGTTCTGATGTGCTATACTTATCAGAATTTCAATAATTCAGCACAAGAACTGATCACCAGTCGCTCGTAAGTCGTTCGTAACTATACGAACAGCTTTATGAAACACCCCCCTGAACTGTGTGTTAACTTGCAAACAACACTACAAAGTTCTTGATACACATGATGATTTAATCATTCAAAGCCAAGAAAGCGTCAGTGAAAATGACCAAAACTAAAAAAAAGAAGCATTATCATTGGTTTCCTTATAAATTGGGACACCACCGATCAGTGTACAGAATATGCTGTGTAGATTATTGTCATAGATCAACGGATGTCTGGCTGTAAAGGCTGCATTGTGAATGAGTACCATAGCACTGTGATCAGCTTTTATCATGACAGCATTTTCATTATCCCCACCCCTTCAAATTTATATGCAGAAAAACAAAAGCAAGATACAAACTTAACTTTCCTTGAAGTGCAGACATGAACAACTGCTGTTGCTGTACCAGTAAAAGGCAAATGTGGTATTGAAATTCTGAAAATAGTATTTAAGTATAAAGTCAGCACTACAGATAACAACCATATTCTCGCTAGTAAGCAAAGAATCAACCTTGGTGAAGGTGATGGGACAAACTATCACTTCCGATGGATGTAGCTATCTTTCCGAAGCGCAGCTGAGGAAAGATAGCGTACACATTCAGATCGCCGAGGAAGTGATAGTTTGTCTCATTGCCTGAAACCAAAAGTTTATTATTTGCTTTATATTCCACATCTAGGGTCCTAGATATTCCCATTTTATTCCACATCTGAAACCATTTTAGCTGTCTTAGGGTATCCTCAGAGCTTAGGCTACGTAGTTTACTTTATGACGTATGCGCGTAGATGACAAAACAACAAATTTGCTCTGCACCCTGCGCGTGGCACTGAAATAAAAGTGCGTTGCACTGTGGTCTATCACTTGACCCAGGTCGAATGATAGACCACATTGCAACGCACTTTCATTTCGCGCGTACTCAAAATTGTAAGTTTTATCACGCGTTAGGACTGTGTGGACTTAGAGATCAGCGAAACAAAGACTATCATCATAGAGTGTAATGAACTATTCTTCTCGGGTGATGTGATGGGCAAAACTACGCTTTATCACGTGATCAGCTTTTGACCAATCCTATAGCAAGATTCTTAGTATGTGGAATATAATACAGGATAACCTCATTATAACAAAGACCTAACAATTATGACAATGAACCTGTTATATCAGGTTTCTCATTGTATCAGGGTACATAAACAAAACTTTGTATAAAAAAAGTTGAGATCTGCAAAATTGCCTTGTTATGAGAGGGCTTTGTTACATTCGACATCTCTATGGTGAGGCTCCATTGTATAGTGATCTGTATGCACTAGACCAGCAGTGTCAAAACATCCTGTCCAGAGTAGTATATTTCTTTTGCAAACCAGGATTTGACACAATGATTTTGGACTTTGCTTTGGCTGGACATGAGGCTAATATTGAGGCCATTATGTGTATGAGGGCATGGTCATTAAGGCCATGCTCAGTCCTGTTAACACTGTATACAAATATGTACAGCTGTACAATATGACTATTACTGCCTACTGCTGTAGGAATTTTGAGGGATTCATTAAAGGTGAAGTGTGTGGTGAGGGGGCTGTTAATGGCTTTTTTTTGGGGGGGGGGTGGGGCGGGTGTTTGTGTGTGTGGGTGTGTGTTTGTGTGTTTTATGTGTTATTTTTCTCAGCTCCCATGTACAAAAAAGAAAAAAAGAAGAACAATTCCTCGTGATGCCTTCGCCTTATCTAGTACACTGAAGGAAAGAGGGTGACCCAGAAATGAAAAGTGAGAAAAAAACTAGTTACATCGGTTCAAATGTCTAATGACATTTTGGAAAGTCTGCGAGTGAATGAAAAATGCAAGTAGTTGTTGTATACTGAACAAGTTGTGCATATAGCCCATACTTACGGTTGTGAGCTTAAACACCACATTTGTACTTGCTTTTCCAATTCGAGTGTCTCAAATGTTTTGAAAGAAGTCTGTCAGGGCTTTTGCAGTAATATGTATACTTGATTTATATGTAGAACAAAGCAGAAAAGAGTAAGCATAGTAGGTAGGGAATTGAAAGTGGGAAGACAGTACACAAGCTTCAGATGTCAGACAGAATGTAGTGTAATGTTAGCACATATAAATGGTGAGCGATACATCTTCATATAGAGGTCATGTTCTATGTTTTTACACTACATTTGTGCAGTTAGCAAATTGAGGTTCTTTTTCCTTGCCTTACTGGCCACTGAAGGAGGGTACAAAGCGGGGGGGGGGGGGGGGGGGGAACACTGTTCTTAAAGTCAAAGTCATAAAGCAATGAATTGTGCACTACCATAATGTAAGTTCACTGTGGACTGGAAGGCAAGCTCTCAAGTTTCATGTTGCATGTAGAATCATACTCTGCATATTATAATAGCGAGTCTAATTTCTTGCGAATCGGGACTTCCCAACAATTTTGCGGAGGTCAAATTCGCGACTGTGGAGTATAGGAAGGGAGAAATGTATTCACGCACATCAGATCGATTCATGTGAGGATCAGAGTTAATATTTTTGCGTGTTGTTAATTTTTGCAAATGTCACCCTTCTCGCAAAATTCGTGAAAATAAAAACCTCGCAAAATATGCGAAAATGAAAACCTCTCAAAATGTATGGCGTATACAGTATTTAGGTACGGTAGTTGTAATGGGTTTTATTTGCTAGACTAGGCACAGCTATTGATGAGGGAAGATAACGGTGGAACGGCAGGGATTTTGATGGGAGGCTATTCCTCAGCCTACGCTGGCTCCCCCAGCCTTCTGCATGGCAGTTAGGAAACAAGATATACCATGTAGTCATACTGTAGTGTGAAGCTGGTGAGGATTCACTGTGTGTAATGCATGACTTCAATTTTCGCTTTCTATTGCATGACATATTCTCATGCAGACCACTGAGCTGTCACAAACATTCATAAGGAGACATACCTATAGTCTTCAAACTTATGCCATGTAAGGGCCGAGTGCATAATAATTAGTTGGTGTTGTTTGAGTTCCATTGAACTCTCTTATAACCCTTTCTGTAGGGACTTTGGATAATGTGTACAATGCTATGAGGTTTTCTGTACTAAGTACTCAAAGCTCTGTCTCTTTTGAAAGTGGATATTCCAAATTATGATCCTTATCTCAAGATATTGTGTTACTGATGAAGATATTTTATATTACATATTTTGATAAAGTTCTTTTGATTCAGTTCAATAATTCAATGATTATTGTCCAATTCATGGAAATAATTCGTGCTTTTTATATGCATTTCAACGAGAAGTAACTGTACCATGTAGGCCTACATGTATCATACACAGGCATTTAAATAAATAACATACCACAATATTCTCATATAATGTAACAACTTGCATTATTTTTTTACTTCCTCTTAGAATGAGCTGTCAAAAGTTTTCCTATGTCTCATGGGCTATATTTGCTCTGACTCCCTAAATTTCCCCAAGTTGTAAAAATAATTTCAAAACACACACAGTACCAGACATACCCTTCCTCATACCAAGTCATATGTGGGATGATATAGTGGCTGATATTAAAGATGATAGAATTAAAGGCATGCTTCGTTGTTTCTTTTTCTTCTCAAGCCACTCTGGCCTGGAAACTACTGTTTATGCTGTGACATAGTTTTCACTCTGTGCAGGCACGTAATTTTACCTATGAAGCGTGCCCTAGCCCTCACCCCGTAACAAAATGAGCATTTTCATAGGGACTTTTGATTGCTAGTGACATGTCGTGCCATATATATCTGCCTTAGTCACTCACTCGGTCTCCTTGCGTTCGCACTTGTCTCGAAGCGTAGGAGACAGTCTGTGGATGGGAAAGATGCTATCTTTTAACAGAGAGCTGTTCACACTTAACCCTCTTCCCCCCCAAAAACACTACAGGGGCACAACTACAGGTCACCACGGGACACTCCTTAAAACATAAAGAATTCCATGAACATGTACCATGCCTCTGTACTCTGCACATTGCATTATTTTGCCCTTTCATTTGCACTTTCTAGATTCCTGGTACTTTTATTTGTGTTTGTACTTGTTTTGTTTCCAATGTGAACAGGGTCCACTGAGAGAACATTGCTTGATCACTGAAGTGGCTACCCTGTATAAAGGAGACTAAACAATAAATGTGACTAAATGACAATGTTGATGATGATGATGATAATAAGCAAGGTATAATCACAATCATGATCACGATCACGATCGCGATCACAATCACAATCGCAATCACAATCACAATCACAATCATACATCAAATGACAAGTGAGCCCAAACTCACCGTTATGAACAGATGTGATTTTGATAGTTGTTTGAAACACATCACGCCCTCTCAAAGTTATCTCCTGAACCATACAGATTTCTCCGAGACAGAAGAGGGTCACCTCCAGTATTCAGAAATAGAAAGTAAAGGCAGAATTAAATAGTCCTGGGGGGGGGGTTTCATAAAACTGTTCTTAAAGTTACAAACGACTTAAGAACGACTGGTAATCAGTTCTGATGTGCTATACTTATCAGAATTTCCATAATCCAGCACAAGAACTGATCACCAGTCGTTCTTAAGTCGTTCGTAACTTTAAGAACAGCTTTATGAAACACCCCCCAGGAAGGTTTTCTTCCGCATCCAGAGACAAGTGTGAACACAGCACTTTCTCCGTAAATTGCATTCCTCCCCAGACAGCCAGACACAAGATAGGGGCCTACTCCTAGACTGGCTGCTGGCATTTTATTGTTGTTAAATATCTCCTGAGGTACATGTACCTTATAAGACAATTTATACACTCACTGTTTCAAATACTGTGTGAGGTTGTGTGTATGGGGGGGGGGGGGGTGTTGAGGAGAGGGTATGGGGTGGGAATAAGGTATGAGGGGAAAAGGAAACTGCTGCAGATGAAAACTTTTAGTCCCAAAGGAATGAATTGAGGTACAGTACCTACAATGAATAACTGTTGACCAAAATCTCCCCATCACCTTGAGTTCACTGGCAATCTTTTGACAGTCCCATTTTGGGTGCATTAACCATGTAGAGACTTGATGTAATACCTCTATTTCATTTTCCAAAGTGAGCGTGTGTGTGGGGGGGGGGGGGATGGTTGGGAGAGGATGTTTAAAAGAGGGATGGACTGATAGAAATGTCTACTTTAGATGTGAAGGTGACTTTGTTCATCACAGAAGCTACAGACTTGTGGTAGTTCATAGTGACAAGTTTTCTAAGTGTATTATGCCTAGTATGAATCTTATGCTAGGATTTATGTTTGTTTGTCTGTGTTTGTATTTGTGTTTGTGTGTGTGTGAGGGTTGGGGTTGTGTGGGAGAAGGGGTATTGTTTGAAAGGATGTAGCAGGGCTGCCAACACTGGAAACTAGTTGAGAGTGAGACTCCCATAGGCCAATGCTATAATTTAGGATTCAAAATGAGTGAGATCGATAGAAATGCATGCAAATGAAAGTTTTAGAGTGAGAAAGGACCAAAATGCGTGAGTCTCATGCTCATTGCGTGAGAGTTGGCAGACCTGATGTAGATAATGGCTATACAATATCATAGTTGACTTTGTTTTATCTTGAAACTTTTCAGTTGATTTCAATAGTTCAAATTGCTATGACAACTGATATGAGATACATTTGTACTGTCCATATCTTAATTGGTGGTTGCATTGGATAGGTTGGGATTTATATGAGGAATGGATTTATGAATGGAATGTTTTCCCTTTTGGTGATTAATAGGATCTTTAGTTCTGACCAAAGACGCTTAACTGAAAAGACAGGAAAGTGCGCGCTAATCCTGTACAAAACAAATGGACAGTGCGCAGTCCTCAAGCGTATTACGCACATCACCAGAGACGTGCTGTCTTTGAAGTTGTTGTTGTTGTTTATGAAGCATCTTTGAGGGAGTGTAGCCTGAACTCTATTTTTATATCATGTTGTTGCCAAATTTTTACCTCCACGAAATAATCCTTATTACTTTAAAATCTCGTTCTTCAAAATAATTCCCTTAATCGAAAAAAAGCTACGACTATAATGTTTTAGTCTTTTTAAGATAATAAAGATACCACTACCTTTGGAAATGAATGATGTTTCTAGGTGTACTGAGTTTGTACTTAGCTCTCTTTTGTATCGTCATGTAGGGTAGCCATTTTGTTTTGTTTCCATTTTTATCACCCGCCTTCCTATCTTCTTGTTAACTATCTTTGGTTCTGACAGGAAATAAGTGCATGTCATAGCAGATGGGTATAATGAAGAGAGTCATACAGTCTGACCTCCATTATCCTGCCATCTCCTTTGTGAAATATCAGGGCCCTGTTGCATAAAACCCTTACCGCTGGACTTACCGCTCCTTTCTAGCGGTAAGTCTTCAAATTAGCGGTAAATTTATAATCCTTGATGCTGATTGGCTGTGACGCCTAATTTTGACGGTAGTTACCATTAAAATTCAACGGTAAGTTTTATGCAACAGGCCCCACTTCTCTATCACCTGGATGTGTTCATGCTGTGAAAATGAAAAAAAAAGTGATTTCAAACTCAATTAAAACTCATGCAATACTCACTCGATTTACCAATAATATTTCTAACACAAACATGTTATGAATTTTACATGAAAATGTTTTCTAATTTCTTAGAAAAAACAAACAAGCTATAATTCTAAGTAGGCTATGTAGCATGGATTACATCAATGTTGCAGTGTACGCCACATACATTTAATCTAGCTATCACTGGGTCGGCAGCTATACTGTAAATGCACATGTACATGGACATTGTTTGTTCCATAACTGGTCAAATTGTTTGTCTGGTTGGGCGCTGGTCCTGACATGGCTGGATAACAGAGGTCGGACTGTGTTTATTTTCAAACTGAGAGATGGAACTCAAAAAGGAGACTGCAACCATGAAAGGAAAACTTTGAACATCATATCCTCTCCCCCTCTCTCCCCTCACTCCCCTCTCTTCCTCCCCCCCCCCACACCCATCTCTCTCCCCTCTCCCCCCCCCCCCCTCCCCCTCTCTCATCTCATGATGAGTGGTCTGCTCTCTAGCTGGTTACTTGCCTACTCATCCCTCCCTCTGTCACTGTCCCAATTCATGACATATCTCTCACACCGTTTGCACTCCATGTCTGCACTTTCATTGGGCCCCTCTCTTCGGAGATAATGTTCTTCGCGTCATGTTACCAGTCAGGGAGACTACCTATTTTGAGGGAAGATTGAAATCCCCCAAAAGAGGGAACATTGAACCGCGAGTAGATGTTACGTAACGGAGCGACGCGATATGGTCAGAGCGAACCGTTACAGATGTTCTTTTTCCAGTCGCTATGAGAATAATTCACCGAGAGGGAGAGAGAGAAACACGTACACACACGCGAGCGTACACACACGGAGGGTCATCCGCATCGAGTTGGAGGACGGATCGTTGTGTGTAGCTATTTTTAGCGCTCCTCTCTCTCCCCCTCTCTCCCCCTCTCTCCTCCATCGTTCTGTTGCTGCGTACCCGTGATCAGTGATGATGCTGATAAGCAAAATCCCCAATCACTTACCTTTCGCGACCCCCATGGCAGAAAAAACAAAACAGCAAGTGAATTGACCATGCACATCGACATTGTGTTGTTGGAAGGCGGAGCATGGTCGTGCAGACCTATGTTTTGATCGAAGTTAGAGCACGAGGAAGAGACATGCAAGTTTGAAGAACAACAAAAACCTTCACAAGACAAGACTAATAGTGAGAGGTAATTATCATCTATTAACTCTATTTCAATTTCAACTATTTTAGTTAAAAGCATTTAAAAGCATATGTGATTGTGACGTGTTGATCAAACATTTCTAGAGACAAAGTGAGGGTGGATGTCGCAATATAGTTCCCTGGTTCATTACCGTGATAGTGTACGTGTGATGTTGCGATGATCTAGATGAGGTAACCTTGTGGTTGCATGAGGCTTGTAACTTTTAACCCAGTGAGCATTATGATCGCAAGAGAGCAAGAAAGTATGAGGACACTGATGGTCATGTAGCAAAAGAAAGAACCCCGGAGCTCCGGCGGTCCGCAGTTGACGTTCGACGGCTGTGCGAGAGCTCCAGCGTCATGCAACCTATTAGAACACCTACGGTGGCGGTCCTCTCTTGCTCTTTTCATTCGGACATTCCACAGAAATACGGGCAAACCAGGAGTTTAGGGGACCGGACTATCTAAGTTCAATACCAGTTCTCACCAATTCTTGATCATTTGACGAAAAAATAACTGAATTGTTGATAGAAATATCGGCAAAAGCATGACAGGCTACCACAATTCCCACAGCGGTAACAGCGCTCACGTACGCACGGTACGTGCGTGCACTGTGTTAACGCGATTCATGCATAGCGCAATGCAGACACACACACAGTCCGTCCCTGTGTTTCGTTGAATAAGAACGCCTTGAAAGAAACTATGACACGGAGATTCAAAAAATACACTTTGGATTCGCGTTTTCATCCTTCAATTACAAATTTTCCTCACTATATGTGAATATTGATTTTTGGAGGAGATAAACTTTATTTATTCATCTTTCATTGGGTGAAATTTCAATATCAACATTAAATGAGGATTTTTTAAGGTGAATTTTTAAAGACATGCATGTCAAAACGATGCAGTGATAGCCATTGACTTTGTACGCGTCGAGCTTCGGCCAGAGACTGCGGAAAGGTCATGAATAATTCATTAAGTCCAACTTTCCCGATTTTTCGCGAATATCTCCATTCCCTAAAAATCGGCTGTCTCCCTGACTGGTTACAGCGATGTCTTGTTTCAATGTGCACTTTCATCTTTCAGCCCTTGACTTGTACATGTACGTACAGATTGACCCCGTCAAAGCCTAGCACAGGTACTACAGAGCCATTCACACTGCTGGAATATTATGAAGTTGCTGATAACTAAAAGCTTAAAGCTCCCTGAAACCATCCTGAATCATTGCCAGAAAAACAAACAGACAGACAAAAAACAAACAAACAAACAAACATACAAACAAACACAAACCAGAGTGTAATTTTTCCAACTTTGCCTGATGTTAGTTAGCTGTGACATTCTGCAAGAAGAATGCTCACTGAAAAATTGAAACTTACATAATTTGTCATGTGACTTCCATTTGATGTTTGTATTTCTCCCTGCAGCCAAACACAAACCACACAACTAGTTGGCCAGGCTGTCTTCATGCCATAACCATATGTTACAATGTACCAGCAGCAGATTACCAAGCCAATGACTCATGTGTCGTATGGAGGCAAAAACTTTCAATATTTCTAAAGCCCCTTTTACACTTTCACAGACAGCTTCACGGATGACCATGGATCGTCATCCGTGGTGTTTCGGTGTGCAAAATCTCGATTTTCCTCTCAATGCCTGTGTGAATACAATCCCAACTGGGTGTCTAACAGCATATGAACAGTATGAGGGGTTGATGGCTGACCTGATAGGGGAGAGTGTGAGCAAATTTCATGGAATTTATGAGCTCGTATCGGCAAAATACATGAATTTTCATCCTGGATGGAGCCAACACTAATACGGACGTCCCGATGTCTTCATGGATTGTCCCAGAATGATCATAGGGAGGCAACACGGAGTAGCCGGTGCCTACAAGGAAGAGTTCGTATTGATTTTTATCCGTGATGTTCGGGATGAAAAATTAAGCAAGCTTAATTTTTTCTACGAACATGCTGGATGATCAAGATCATGCCGGATGACTTCACGGAGTCAACATGGTCATGCCAGAAACAGTACGAATGATCCCGGAATGATGATCCGTGAATGACGATCCGAGATGCGATCCATGAAAGTGTAAAAGGGGCTTAACCTGACAATCTGTTGTTGCAGTGCGAAGGGAAAGCTCAAAATGGGGAGTTTTAATAGTGTTGTGGTATTTCCCATCAAGAATGGGCCTTGCTATACTGTAATAGCATTCTCATCATGAACCATGGCTTGAAAGGATGGATAAAGGAAGAAAATCATAGCTGTGTCACCAAATTTAGACCATAACTCTGCAAAATATGCTTCTTGAATTTCTCTTTAATAGTCAAGATAGATATTGGTTAGTAGCATATTATCAGCACTAATTTATGAGTGATAAGGATTTTAAGTTTATGCTGCCAACATTGAAAACTTACAGCAAAAGCACACCAGAATTTCAGTACACTACTTCTCTCCCCTCCCCCTTTTTTTTTTGGGGGGGGGGGAGGGAGAGGGGTAGGGTAGAGATGGGTGTTTGGATGGAGAATATGATAAGGCAAATGCTCACTGCATTCTTATGCATTTAATATCTTGGCATTGTGACTGGGTGAAGTGCTTTGTCACACTCATTTCTAAGACAAAATACCCACAAACATTACACTTTGGTCAAAGGAACAGGGAAAAACCACAAATTGTTTTAACAAAATGCTCTCTTCCTTATTGAAAAGGATGATGTCATGAGATAAGCAGAAAATAGGGAAACATGTTTTCACAGCGTAGCATAACAGAAACTTTGCAGTAACTGTAAAATGGTGGTTGAATTCTCAACATCCCTACCTGTCGTACAGACAGCCTGTATGATTTCTTTTCCAACACTGTCTCTTTGTCCCTGCTTATTTCTCTCCTTCGACTGTTTGTGTTTGGTTTTTTTTTACAAGATCTAGATTAAATGTATATATTTGTAGAATGATAAGCCAAATTTTATGCTATGTAATATCTGATTATGACTAAAACACAGAAATCTGTACCAAAGAAAAGGTCTCAACTTTTCCATACAATCAACCTCTCCTGTAACTCTCTACAATTGTTTCTTTCATCTTAGTACTACACCACATATTACCTGCATGTAACACATACATGTACACATGTAGATAACAATTTGGATTCAAAATATCATTACAGACCCAAATATATCAGTGACATAACATGTGTGAAGTCACTAATGTGTTTATGACATAATATCTTACTGATAATACATTATCCCATGAATCAAAAGTTTTTAATCTTTTTTTTTTTTTGCTGAAAGGTTCTTTTGCATGTTTTGTAAATTGTTTTGTTATGATGTATACAGTCTTATGGATGTATTTATTCAAATTCTGCATAGAGATCTGTATTTACGATAAAAGTAATCATGAAAAAGACATTTTTTAGAGTTTTTATAATCAAATGTCACCAAAACTACATGGGGATTTAAATGCATTTGAATTTCATAATAATGAGTAATTGCCATGATTGTTCTGGCATTGGGGTTTTGCTACTCCTGGCATGTCTGAGTATAGTCAGTTGCGTCCAGTCTTGTCTATTTTTCTTTCATGAAAACAGATTTATAGGCACAACTGTCCAGCAGGCAGTTACTGTCGAAAGTGCAGTCCTAGGTTTATCAAAGCATCAGAGATTTTGAGTTATCCGGGGATTGCAGCTGTTATCGCTGTGAGGTACCCTACAAATTAATTCTGTCCCATTTGCTTTGTTATCTCTAGTTATCAGCCATTAGCGGTTTCTGCTCCTGTAAAAAAGAGGGAAAATGATTAAATGCCGAGATGTTTTTCTACAGAGAGTTCATGGAAGTTTGTGTGGCATACGTAAGACTGTATACTTTGTAGTGTTGTGCTATCTGACTGAACATCTATCAGTATTCTTTCAGAGCTACAAATTAAAAGCAGTACAGATATGTAGCTCCTTGTTTTACAATACAGTAGGATTGACTGATTAAAAAAAAGAACAACAGCACATTAATTTCAATTACAAGTACAATGATTTTATTGTCATGAAGCTTCATCTTATAGTCTTATATCATGCACATTACCTCAGACATTCCCCATTCATTTGTTTTGAAATTTTAATCACTGTAATAGCTTCAACATGAAATGTACAGTGTAAGTCAGTACACAGACACGCACATATAAATAAAGCAGTAAGCGTGATTGTGTATACATGTCCATTGACACGTTTATTGTGCATACAGTGTATCAATGAAGAAGTTGTACTGGCTGTGAGCATGTGAACATGCACAGGTTACTTCGTAATCAAGAACAGGAAACCAAACATCACATTATAATGTCCTCGTTAACATGTGATGTACACACAGGCTGACATATTTTCTATCAGTAGGCCTGATGCACTGTGTACCGGTTGTACAGTTTGCCCAATGTTAACGACAATATTTGTATCTGCGTTATTCTCTACAAGGCATGACTTGGGCCTCTACCTCTACCTACGTGTACATGCCATTAGACCAATTCATGTCTTCAGGTCCTTTCATTACTTTGCTGCTTTCATTTGTCAGATCTCTTACTTTATGTCTGTCAATGAGTGTAACCACTCCCCATAACTTTACTGTTACATTGTCTTTCATCCTGTGCTTCAAATTGCACATGAGTGCCCAGAAAAAAGAAAAAAGATAATGTGCCATAACAGGCATGTTAGTTCTTAGAGATTTTAATTGAGATCAGCATCTGAGATGTAATAATTATTCATTTAATCCTCATAGATAATGCTTGCCAGCACATAGATCTACTGTACATGTAACTGACAGCAACAAAGTGTTCATTAACACCTAGTATTTAGCAATAATAGTAGAAATTCTAGTTTGTTTCTGCATTCAATGCATATGAAGTGATGCTTCCCAAGTTGTTGATTTAGAGGCTTCTCAGGTCACCTGGTCTATGCAAATTCATTTGTTTGTCACATCGGGCAACCTTACATATTACCTGGTATGTCACTTTGGAACAAGTGAAGTGCCTACGGGTAATCAATTGAGGAAAAAAGGAAGGTCACTCTAAGAAATGTGCACATGAGCTCATTACAAAATGACTTTATATACAATGTGCCTCAAAGTGATTTTCTAGAGACTATCAATTCACTTTTTCTTAATATTGATTGTCAAGAAATTGAAATACATTAGTGGGCTAAAACCATTTTCACATTTTTTTTTTTAAACTGTTGTCACAAGAGTGGATATAAAAATTTAGCAATACAGGGTATTGTGATTATTATCTTAATAATGATTTGACCATTGAATATATTTTGTGAACTAGGTATTGTGATAATTATCTTATAATTATTTGACAGTTAAATGTATTTTATATGTTGTGTTCAGTGCCAGTGTTTTCTTTCATTCACTTATAACCTAATTATTGAGGAAATACTGTAGTTTGTATTATGTGTGTGTGTGTGTTATTACAAATTACATGCATTTCTCTTTCATAGATTATAGACTGTTCTTTTAAATCATTTGTTGCTGCTCAATACTTAAACCTATATGAAGACTCTTTTTGGTACTGTGAGGGCATCATGTACAATTTACACGTGTACGTACACGTATACAAAATGTATCTGTGCCACCACTATTCATAGTGTGCACACAGATACCCATGTCAATCCACGACATATTGTCTGCACTTACTAGGCCCGGCTACCTTTGACATTTAGATGGTATCATTATTGGATGACCTAGACTGAGACTCAGCTTGCTGTGCTCAGCTAATCTGTGTGTTTATGACTTCTTGATTCATCAGCTGACCTCATCTCTCCCTCTCTCTCTTTGTCTCTATACGTTGCTTTCTCTCCTTCTTCCGCTTCTCTTTGTTTTCTTTCTTCTATCTTCCATCCGTCTTCCGTCACAGCTGAAGGCTTCCAATAAAGCTACCCTGTCTAGAGGCCACATACCAATCAGTGCCATCCAAGTCCGCCGCCTCCCCCACATCTCCTTCCTCTCGGCGAAGACCATCGGCTTCAACAAGGATCTCTTGGTCCTTACCACCGAACTCCAGGGCCTCGGCGACTCGCCCAACGAGACCAACGAGCTACTCGAGGACGCGCTCGGCGTCGACGACCAGGAGCTCCTCATTGCACAGAACAACAACGGCCCCGAAGCCCTCAAGAGTGGCTCCTCCTCAGACATTCCAGGCCGGTTGGAGGGGGAATCGGTCACCGACAGCGACAGCATACGGGACCGCAGCCAGGAGCTGACGGACTCGGACGAGCAGACTACCAACGACTTCCTCGACGACGACTACGAGCTGCCGTGCCATGATCGACTCGCGGACGTCGACCTGTACGCCCTCTCACCGCATGACTTTGACTCACCCGATTCTATATTCAGTCGCTCACTAGCGGACCTGACCGATCTGAGCCTGTGTAAGTGTTGGATTGATTTGGAATGCACAGCCTTGGCTGCATGCGGTGGATGAACTAATGATTTCTTGAAGCAAGTTTTATGTTGGGAGTGGAGTTTAGCTATTTACAGCGTGACTGTTTTTCACATAATTGCATGACTTGTGTACTGTATATAGCAGACCCATGTATATCCTGCCATTCATCCGTATTATATCTGCGGGGATTTATATGAGGAATCGTGGAAAGACCATCTTAACATTTGCTCATGTGTACTCCATCTCACCACCACTTCATCACACCCTAGATACTCTTCACTCTACTAACAAGCTGTTGTTTAGCAACATAGAACTGACAACCAGTCTGGAGCAGAAAGTAGTTGCTTTGAACAGCATCATGTCTAAAAGGCTCGCTGAAACCGCAAAAGGCCCCATTCGCAAGCGCAAACTAGATGAATGGCCCGTGGAGTGTGACAGTGGGACAGCCCAGGTATCCCCTATTCATGCTGCAGTTGCCACGGCAACCAGTCCTCCCAGGAGTGCATCGGATGATGATGGTTCCATTGAGATTGATTTTGAGTGTGGGAGTGTGTGGTTCCATGCAAAGCGCCACAAAATGACACCGCTTCAAACGCAAAAAGAGTTGCACAAAATTGCTGATTCACCCGTCGGTTTGGATGATGGCGATGCCTCCAGGTCGTCATTGGGAATCGACCCCACAATTGATGCATCCCCCAGGTTTGGCCAGTGGCCAGTGACCACGGCATCGTCAGGAGATGGGCATAAAGCCTCCACAAGTGCTCTCGCAATGAACGCATCTGCTTCCTCGCTAACATTTCATGCATCTCTGTCCAGTGGGCAAATGCCTTGTAGTGGTTCACTAACAAATAATCGGCAATGTGCTATTTTGCCATATGATTCGCAACAGCAGCTAACGTTTGTTCCCCATGATACAGATGCTCACATACATGTAGTTCCATCAGTCAGTAGCCATGGCAACGCATCACCAGCTTCCAGTATCAGTGTTGCACAAGTGCCCAGTTTGTTGGTAGGAACTACACTGCCTTTTACCAGCAGTAGATTTGCACAAGAATCTGTTGATAGAACAGATTTTGTAGAAGAGCATTTACAAAGTGATTGTGAGGAGTTAACTGTGGAAGAAAAAGATATTAATGTGAAGGTAATGGCAGTAGAGGGATATATTGATCCATTAGGGAGCTCTGTTAAGACTCGTACCTCAGAGGAGGGGAGGGGAGAAGCATGCATCTCAGAGAATTGGAAACAGGTAGACAGAACAAAGACTGTCACTGCCACTGAAAGCACTGCGTCTTCTTTGGGTGTGTCTGGTGATGACAATGTCTCGCGGAGCAACAAGGCGTTCTTTAGTTTTGGAGGAATGATTCCGAGGAGTGTTGCTCTAAGTCAAACTGATAAGTCAGCTGTAACAGTGATGAAGAAGAAGAAGAAAAAGAATGATGATGCCGCTGCTGCCGGTAGATTCAAAGACAATACCACTGAAATGGAATGTGATGATTTAAGACAGACGGAGGGGGAAGATGATGATATGCTTGATACAGGAAGGTTGTTAGGAGTTAGCGAACCTCGCTTCCAAAAAGAAGGAATAATAGCTGGGGGTGCATGTGATACTCAAAGCATGTCAGGTAGGGAGCATTTAAGGCATGCACATTTTGATGAAACTGTTGATATAACAGGTGATGATAGTGAATCTCTTAATACCATGATTGCATCATCGGAGTCCTCCAAAGAGATGCCATCACCACCTCTTCTTCCATCCACATCCACAATTGATGTGTTGCCCCGGTTACCGGAAACATACTCTGAGCTTGAACAATCTGGCCTCTCAGCTATTGATATCTTTCCCACAGATGAAGAGTTCGGAGTCGAGACCATCAGACGAAGGAGGGCACTCCTGAGCGCAGATAAAGAAGGTGAGAGAACACTTGGCATCTTTTAATTATGTAAGAGGTGATCTTTGGTTAAAAAGAAGAAGAGTATTGACATGCATTAATATGACAAAAATTCTATGCTACTTCTAAAACATGAAGCTGCAGTATGGCTTTTGAGGTAGCCCTCAGTCTGAACTTTTGTTCGTAGCATAAGTCATTTTATTCAAAGAAAACAAAATGGATTCTCCCCGCAGTGCTTTTTTTTTTAGAGAGAATGAGAAAGTTGAAATGAGACTGCAGTCTGTGAATGTGTTTACGTGGTTCAGAGTTTCAATAACGTTGAGTTAAGCAAGTTATGATTTGAATTATGATTGGTGTTGGGTGATGGCATCTCCAAACAGTGGCAACCCCAAACATGCTTTTCAATACTGTAGTTGTTGCCATTAGCAACCGGTGTGTTTGCAGCATCAGTGACATTTTTTGAGATGATGGTTGAGAGAGAATTATTAGAAAACAAAATCCTTTTAAAATGAAAAAGCAGTGTTGTCTGTGAGTGCATGCATCATTTATAAATGCTAAACACAAGTCTATGATGGGTATAACTATAGGCTGTCTTTTTTGTAAGAAATCTGACACCTATTAAAACTTATAATGCTAAATGTACAGTTCAGTAAACAAATGTGCTTTGAAAAGAGCCAGAAAGGGACAAAAAGCTATGACATGCAGAATTTAATCACAAACTGAAGAGCTTTTGTATTAAATACAGACTACAGGTAGTCAATTTTACGTACAGTTCCAGTGGGGCTGTTTGCTTGCAGCCGTAAAGGAAGGAAAAACAAAAACAAAAAAATGACCTCACATTCATCAAACCGACAAGTGCATATTAAATTCTACAGTATTTTGTGTATCGAATCAAGCAGCTACCTAACAAGATCGAAACTGGTTTTGCGTGGTATTTGAAAAATTTTAATGATGGTTTCAAGAGCCTTGGCAAAATCTACCAACTTTTTTGCCTTTCCATCATCATGAAAACTGTATTTGTAATTCTTTCTAGTGCCAGCAAAATTTCAAGTTGTGTATTTCATATGTTGATACTGCTGTGTTATTGTAGAAAGAAATGGCTTTCATGAGAGATCAAGATATGGTTTTCTCTGCTAGAAGGCCACTCTTGTCAAAATGTCATACTTGAAGGGGAATTTTAGCCAGATGTACAGTGTGTGTAGATTTGGTGAGTGCAGAAGGATTAGTGAAACACTCAGAATATGAGCAATATCAGACAGTGTTAAAAATTATCAATTTCTATTGTTTGGGTTCAATTCCATGTACAGCAGAGTTCTCAGGTAGAGAGCACTGTGGGTGGGAATTCTGCAGCAATTTCTGATGTTATAGTACCAAAATATTTTAAAGAAGATGTTTTAATAAGGAATTTCATTAAAATTAATCTTCCCGGGACAACAAGCAAGCACTTGGCCTAGTTCCTCCAGAAGGCAAGGAGAGTAAAATTTACCTTAAAAAGGATAGCATAGTTTTGGTTGAGATGGGGATTCAGGTTTTCACTTTTAGTGAGATAAACTTTGTATGAAAGATCACTCAATTCTACAAAGAGGAATTCAAAGTTTATTTGATGAAATTTTGTTTTTGAAATGGCTGAGATATCAACAAAAAAATTAAAACAAAGTGCTCCTAATGAAAGGTGAGTCTCACTTTTCATTACTTCCTCTTTGTTTTTTGATATCTCAGCCATTTCAAAACCAGTTTCATTGAATAAACTTTGAATTCCACATAGAATTGTATGCTCTTTCATATTTCATATTAGTGGTTTCTAATCATCTCACAAAGCGTTTAAACCTGAATCCTCATCTCAACCAGAACAATGCTATCCCTTTAAAATATCTGAGTAACAGGTCAAGGAAGTGATATTTGCAAGCAAAATAGTAAAATCGATGGATTGTCTAATTTTCCTAAATCTGTCAATGACTACATTGTGCATCTTGCTGCATTCTCGTAATCTATTCACATCTTTGGGGAATTTCCCCTCGATGGAGCAGTGAACTTGCAGGAAGCTGACCTTCTCAACAATTCTAGATATGGACTAAAAGTTTTGTTATCAGGAACTTCAAAAGGCATCTCTCCTCAGTAAGGCAATTCACTGTTCGTTGTTATTGCTGGTGCCTCAGTAGACTTGTCACTGTTTGTTGTTATTGCTGGTGCATCTGTAGACATAATTCAAAACAAGGAAACGACATCCTTGCAATGATATACTGAAGATATGGTAGCATTGAGTAGTTTAATAAGGTATTCAGGAAATTAGTAATGAGCAAATCTTTCACTTCATTGTTATCATTAGAACGATTAAGGTGTAACTCTATAACCTCTCAACATTTTCTAGCCTGCACTGTTGTAATCAGACAAATAATGTCTTTGTGTCTATGACAGTGTGCATTGTGAATGGAACTTGGGTGGTGCATTTAAACAAAAGAAGAGGAAGAAAACACAACAACAAAACTGGGTGGGGATATGGGTAATTGTCGTGAGTGTGCGGGAGTTTTCTGCTGTTAAAATCAAAACAAAACTCATCATGCACATAGGGGCAAACCCAGAGCTGTGCTGTGGCTTTTTGACCCTAGCCAAATTTGTTTCAGGCTATCAAAGTGTGTACATGTATGTGTGTGCATGTAACATGTGTGTCTCAGTGTGTGTTTGTGTGAGCGAGTGTTGCTTAGTCATGCACCAGACACGTCGAAGCCACCGACTCTATCTCCTACCCACTTTCCTGGTCAATTTTCTCTTGATAGCTTGTCAGCTGGGGATCGCGGAGGGGGGCAGGGGAGAGACAGGTGATGGGGAATGGGGGTAGGAGGGTGCATGGGATGGGGGAAAGGGTTGAGTGAATCCCCCTCATGCAATTCTGACAAAGCCGCAAAGCCTTCCCCGACTAATTCGTCCGCGTTGTCACACCTCATCCTAGCCTGTGAGAATCCCTTGAGGTATGTGTGTGTGTGTGTGTGTGTGTTAGGATGGGGTTGAATCATGGCTCAAAAGTAAGAATCACAGAGAGAAGGAGTAGAAGATGGAAGGACTGAAGGAATAAAAAAAGAGGAAGACAAAAAGGGAGCAGGACAAAAAGATGAGTATGACAAAGGAAGAAAGAAACAAGGGGAAGGAAAGAATAAAGATAAGACACAGAAAAAAGGAAAACTAAGATAACAAAAGAAATGAATAGAGAAGGCAAGGAGAAGTCAAAATGATGCTGTTCTACTTTCAATCCTATTTTCATTCAGCATTTTGAGTAATAGCTGTGATAAAAGTCATGGGATTTGAACCCATGGCCTCGTGATTGCTAGACAGGCATCATATCCACTGGACTACCCTGCTTATGCCCAATAGCCAGTGATGGTTCTGATCAAGTATTGGCAGCACGTACAGCAATATTTATGATTCTTACGTCGAGTTGAACACTGAATAATCAGTGTTTATCTATGTTGATAAAGGGCAATTTGTCAATCATTTACAATAAAATATAACTTGACAACTCGATTAAATAAAGTGTTGTATGGACTTCTTACTGTTTGAGTGAGTAATCCTCTCCGATGTTTTCGTTGGACCGTGTGTAGGACGGGAGAACCTGCTGAAAGAGGCGACCCGGAAGCTCTCGCTGAAGAACAAGAAGAGGAAGCGGCGCGCGTCGGACAAGGTCGGGATCGATGGCTCCATCATCGGCCTCGGTGGGGTGGATGAGGCAGGGGACGGCGGGAAGCAGAAGCGGGTTGCACCCAACTACTTTGTGGCTATCCAAGTCTGCAATCCAGAGGTATTTATTAACTTTCTGCCAAAACATAGCTCTCGTATGCCTGCAGAACTGTGGAGCTTTGCTCTAAAATGTACACACATGCATAAGAATTGTGGTATACCCCCATTCCACAGAGATTTTCTCTCATCGGTCACTAATTGGACACTTCCAGCCACCCACCAAAGTGTATGGGATCACAGTCCGATGAATCCGACTTGTGTTGGTCGACTATCAGGTCAGTGTCAGATATGTCGGGCAGTGATACGATGAGGCATGTTCGTCCGATGACGATCACACACCACACGTCTGACACTCACCTGATAGTCGACCAACCAAGTCGGATTCATCAGACTGCGATCTGATACACTTCGGTGGGTGGCCAGAAGCAACAAACTTTGCTTCCGATGAGTGACTGATGAGAAAAAATCTCTGTGGAATGGGGGCATTGAATGATGCTGTCATGATATGATTCTGTTAAGTAATGACAATAATGGGAAATATAAGTCAAAAACATTCGCTGGAAGTACAAGTGTCACTTTAGTGTCTCTGAATATGGGTTTTCCAGCCGTTTTCCTCTATCTCATCTATTACTTTGTCTTTGTTATTATTGTTTAGGTTCTCTGTTTGTAAACTCATACTCTTACTGTTTAATGATATTATTTTTTTTATTTGTATATGTTTGTATAAAATTGCATTTCTGTCAACTCTGTATATTTGTAAAGTTATTTCATTTGTATGCCTTTTTATGACGGGAAATAAAACCAACCAACCAACCAAGCGTACTACAATCTCAGAGCTGACCCGATCATGGTTTGATTACATCAATTACAATATTTCTGGCCACAGTGGTATCCATAGTGTGCGAGTCTGCATGCACTTCAATACCACCGCTAGGAGACAATTCAGTCATCACCTATTAGCAGGGTTCTGCATACCCAATTCCCACTTTTGATCTCAAAATATCCACGACAGCTCATTATCCCGGCAAATCGTGTTTGCCAGACAAGTTTCTTGGTAGAGCTCTTTCATACATTGCAAGCAAATTCCAAATAGTGGAAGTTTGAGTCCTTCCGAGTGCTGTGTTTTAGCTATTGTATTACTGTTATAAGTTTTATTACTGTGATTATCATTATCGTAAGTCGTATCAGTGTAATTCTTTTAACTACATTAGATTGGATTAGATAGCATATCATTTTTCATTCATTATGCATGTATGTCTACTGTATACGCCTAATATTTCACGAGGATTTTATTTTCCCGAGTTTTTTGAGTGGGGTGCTACATTGCAAATTTAAAAACACGCAAAAATATCAACTCTGATCCTCACATGAATGTGACGTGCATGCACACATTTCTCAGTTGAGTGCCGTACTCCGCAATCATGAATTTAAAGGTCCAGTTTACCTTTGAGAGCAGTGATTTCAAAAATGTTCAAGATATCACATTTGATGCATATGTGTAGGACTGTTGTATCACAAAACATCCTACCATATAATATTTTTGCAATAAAGCCTAAAATATATTAAAGGAGATATCAGTGTTTTTCTCATTAAACCGTAACTGTAAACGGTTTAGTCTGGCAACATTTTTATTATAACTATTGTTCACATTTTGTGTATTTAACAACACTTAACATTGATTACACGGATTAAAATTTTTACAGTGGTTGTTTCTATCTCTAACTCAAATATTAGAACTATTCTAAAGCACTAATGCAGGGTTTTTGTTTCATCTGCAAACGGTAAAGTATGCCTTTACCTACTTGTGAAATTGTTGGTAAATCCTGATTCATGAAAAATTAGACTCGCTAAATATATGGCTTATACAGTATTTTCGTAGAGTACCATATTTGAGAGAAGGCACATGACTCTGTCGATGAAGATGCATGGCTACTTTCTGTTTCTGATCTGTTAGACTTCCTCATGTATCAGCACTGGTTATTTTATCTGGCCAACTGAGACAGAAAATGGTCCAAAATTAGTGGTATGGGGTAAAGTGAGCAGTCAGTTCCCAAGCACGACAAGTGTGAGATTAGTTAAGGAGATGTCTACATAAACCTGACACTTATTATTTGACACAATTTGTAGTCTCCTTTATAATACTGGGCTGTTGTAATCTGTCTCGTGAATATGTGAAGCAAAACTATTGATATGCCGAGAAGATATTTGTAGAGGCTGGTTCATCAAGAAAGAACATCACAGTTGCTCCATCCAATTAGTTCTGCCATGCCCCGAAGATAAATTTGACAGAAAATGTTTCTTCCAAGTGGCTGGAAAGAGAGACTATCTCTGTTTTTGTAGCAGTGGCTCCATTGACTTATGTGGGATTGTCAGGAAATGTGGAATTAGCACCAAAAATGGAGACTCCTTCTCCCTTTTTCCTGTCCTGTATTACCATCATATTTGTTGGCTCACCACTTTTAAAAACAGCAAGATACTGTGACAGGCCAAGCACAATTATTAAATTAAATGCTTGAACCCAGATAATTTCATAATCAGATATGACGTCGATGTAGGATGCAGAGCTAATATCCACTTTGCATTTCTGAGAAGGGACCTTCATGAACTTACCACCGAGGTGAATTGGAATGGCAAAATGATCTAGCATAACATCATCTGAAGATTAACTCACAAGTTGAACTTTAACTCACAAGTTGAACTTGATCCCAGAATGCAGTTAATCTCACAACAATCCTACTACACTTGCCTTTGTCTAGTACTCAGCCAGGTACGGTACAGAGCGAGAATGATCACTGAAGTTCTAACACCTGCAAGGTGACGTACAATGTACAGTTGTATCAGCCTGCCAGTGGTGAACACTTGCCAAAAGCTAGTGGTGTTCAGCTGTTTCACTTTGCTGGGAGTTTAACACAAGGGCACCATCTCGTATAAAAGCCCTTTGCAAGGACAGTGGACTCCCATTATAACAAAGTTCTTGGGACAAGCAAGTTTCTTTCGTTTTTTATCCAAATTTTGTTACAGCTGAACAGTGAAATATGTAAAGATATACATATAATTTGGGGATCTGAATTCCTACTTCATTGTAACAAGAATTTTGTTATAAATGTGTTTGTTATAATATGAGTGCACTGTATTGTAAGTTGCGATAATTGTAGTTTCTGTGGCAACGACCATGCAACAACCAATCAGATGTGCAAATTTCAGGCATTGCCATGGTAACTGCGATTGTAGCAACATTCAATCATCGCAAACTAACTCCTTTATGAAATGGACACCAGCCGTGACAATAAAATGGGTGTTTTCTGTTCTGAGTTAACCACATACAGTTTCTAGAAATCACTAGAAAAGTGCGGAGTGAAAAGTTGGTTCTATTTCTCAGATCAAGCATATCACCTACATTTCAAATTAACAAATATAGTTAGCTTTTAGACTGTGTTCTGCCATACCCCCGGGTGAAAATAAAAAGAAACAAAATCGACTGATAATCAAGATGTCTGGAATCAAATGCAACTATTTGAAGGTATTAGATTTTTTTTTTTCAACCTAAAGTAAAAATTATGCTCTAGACTTGTTTATGATTTATACAGGAAATAATTTCTTTTGCAATATCTGATTTCAAGTTGCCCACTTTATTCTAAATTTGTGGAAACATACATTGCAGATATTGCAGATATTTTTAATGTATGTCATGAATTGTTTGAATTGTGGCTTGTTTAGAAGGAGAGGATTGCAGTATCAATGTTCATCGTGATGTCAATGTCCCTCACTGGAAACTCAATATCAGTAGTTACTTTCACCCAACAAATAGAGATGAGGAACATTAGCCATGTTTGATTGTAATTGGGTATATTTCTATCTTGTGACCTGCCCTGTAAAGATGAAATAAATATTTCGCACATGAATCCCTTCTTGACTGAATTCTAAATCTACAACATTTTATTGACATGTGAAGTAGTTATTAGTGACAGAATGTGAGATTCAAATCTGTCAGCCCACATGATTCCAGTCATAGGAAATGTTTCTGATACGAACATTCATGAGCGATGTTTGCGCTAGAGATTTATGGGTGTTAGCGGTGTGACGTCTACATTTCCCTCGATGCCACGCAACCTTTTGAGGTATCTGTGTGCCTGCGTAGTCATGTGATCATCATCAGGATTAGATTTGTGCACACATACATTACTCCAAGAAGACATACAGGCATATTTTCTTTCTTTTTTCAAGTTGCGATATCTGTTTTAGTTTATGCTTGCGTGACATTTTGGATTTGTTTCTGTTGTGGGGCAAGGGGGGTAGGAATGTGCTTATATTTCACGTCAGTTGACAGAAAGATATATATGTGAAAAAAAAAGGCATAGACTGAAAGTTTGCTTTAGGACCCCATAGTTGTAACATAATAACTTTCTCCTCTTTTTCTTTAACATGGCACACCTAAATGAATTGATGTGTAGAGAAGTGTTGTGAATGCATGACATTTCAAAGGATAGTCTTTCCTGAGATGCCGAAGGAAGTTGGTGTGGGGCAGTGTTAAATTTGGCAATGACTCAGTAGCAATGATCTAGATCCAATGACACGAGGGATTTAGCGTTACGCCGTCGAGATGATGACAAGCATTAGTGTCGGAACGTTAATTTGTCGCTCAGCATTAGAACGAAGAAGTTCTTCCTCGCAGATCTCAGAGAGATACCTTCGTAGAAGGGATGGGAAACATTGTGCAGTAAATTGATACAGGAAATTCACCTCATGCTCAGCTTAAGGGGTGCTCCGCAAAATCGGATTTGTTTACGTTTGGGTCTTGCAGGTTAATCTTTGAGACGTAAGCCGTACGCTTCATGCCTTGCTGACATGACTGGGTGTATCATAGGAGTGATACTCTTTCAGTTCCTTGAATTGATAGTCCAAGCCAGGGGTAGTGTAAGCCTTTAACCTGCACCCGAAAAGTCTTGTATCAATTCTTAAGTAGGAAGAAGTCAGGGAACTTGATATATATATATACAATGTATATATATATAATTTTCTTTTTTTGTATTTGAGTTTGATGAGCAGGCTTACAGTTAAAATTCAAGCCAAACCTGATTCTGCTTTGCTCTGCTTTCAAACTTATGCATTTCTTTATATGGCCCACTGCCCCGAAAACCTGCTTAACAAGTCACTGAACATTTCATGTTTGGTGCTCCTCTTTTGGATAGACGTATAATAGTATTCTAATGTATACTTTAATCCAGCCTTTTTACAAAATGACTACTGGTACATAGACATAGTAAGAAAGCCCGGATAAACACATTTGAGATGTAAAGCTTTGAAGTGTCTATGCAATCAAATATACAAAGGATTAGGCATTTATACACATTGGATAGATTCAACATGCATCATTGAAACCAAACGGGTTTAGATTCAAGTCATATAAGGTTGGACGGAAGGTGGATATTTATAGGTACGTGTGTCAAATTTTCTGTACTGGAATGAATTTCAAACTTCTAAATTTTCAGTAAAATGACATCGACTTGCTGTTTCTCTGTTTCGAAGAGTTTGGGTGTGGAATATGAATGTTGTTTGCTCTAATCCTTGTTCAACAACTTACAGAGTACAAATATTGTTGCATTTTTAACCTGTTGAAGATGAGTCCTGAGAATATTTGGGCAGGTGTCTAAGGGAAATGTGTGTTATAGCAAAATCAGTCTGTCCTCAACGGGTTAAGAAGTTAAAGCAAGGTGGGATTTGATTGTGTATTTTACAGCCGTCAGTTAAAATCCAGGGGGACTACCCTTTTTGTTTCTCCCCAGATTCACAAGGCCCTCCACGATGTCCAGCAGACGGTGATGGCTGGGGACGAGAAGCTGAAGGATGCCATGGTGCCCATCCCAACGCTACATCTCACCATCATGGTGATGCACCTAGCAACGGATGAGGAGGTGGACAGGTAAATACATGTATATACCTCTGGAGGGAATAATGCAGATGAATTTACTGGTGGGGGGGGGGGGGAAGAGATGGGGTCCGTTTCATGGAAGTCTTATGAGAGACTTTACGCTCATAAGACACACCTATGAGAGACTGCATGAAATGGATTTTACTTCTCTTTGAAAATGTCTCGTAATTACATGTGAGTGACTTTGGCCATTCTGAGATTTACATGTATGTAAAGACTTTTATGTGATGACTTCAGGAAATGGACCCCAGGATGAATAAGTTTGTTTATCAGGATTCAAACACTGTATATATGCCATGTATTTAGTCAGTATGATTTTTTTTTTTTTTTTTTGCAAATCGAGACTTCTCAACAATGAGTGGTTAGATTCACGATTGTAGAGTATGCATGTTGTAATGAATGAAGAAATAAACATGTACATGTCATATTTATGTTGGGATGAGAGTTAATATTTCTGTGTGTTGTTCAGTTAACTAGTAGCACCCGACTTGCTGAATTTCTGAAAATAAACATTCAAAAATTACATGACGTGTACAGAATGTTATAGCAGAAAGGTTTGAAATTCTTAAGGGGTGTAAACTCATTGATGATAGTGTGATTAAGACCACATAATTGACCTGTGTTGCAAGGTGTGAATTAGTTTGTCTATGATTTTACCACAAAATCATGTTTCTTGCTTGTTTTACCTTATTTTATCAAGGGAAGATGGAGCACAGAGCATGCAGATGTTGTGAAAGTATCTGTTCTGAATAGGGGTCATGTACTGTGAATATTTGCGGTGTGAAAATATATGGATCTTTGTGCACTCCACAAGCAGAAATAATCATATGCTTGAGACATTCACATCAACATGTAAAGTTCACTGGAATCGGCGTAGGGCAAGATTTTATGCAAAATGTCAACCTTTACACGCATCCTGTTATTCCATGTTATACGATTACAACTTTCATATGGGACTTTTGAATTATGACGCATTACTGGACTTGCCTTAACTTGCATCGCTATACATTTTTAGAGGGAATTGATAGAATGAAGACCAAAAATAGTTTACAGTGCTGTACAGTAACATTTCAAGATTTAATTCACAGTTTTCTCTCGATTCTTCTCACCCTCCTTTCCAAATTCTTCCTTTCCAGAGCCAAGCTTGCACTGATGGAGTGCCATCAGCTGCTCAGTCCTCGCTTCGAGAACAAGAAGCTCAGCATCTGGTTCCATGGTCTGGGACACTTCAACAACCAGGTCATGTTTGCCAAGATCAAGGATGTTGATGGCATCCTGGATACACTCTATACCGTGGCAGGTAAGGGATGGTGACAACTTACTTTCTGTCTTGTTTTAATAGTGTTTTCATGATGGAGTTTTCATTGTTGGAAGTAGAGGGGAAAAGTCTCGAACTCATTAACCTGTTGTATGTGTTATTCACCGGTTGGCACACACCATGGAGTGCTTTCTTCATCGATTGGCACAGATGTCTGGACTGTAATTGTCATTGAATAGAGATTATCTAATCCCCCTAATCCCCAATGGGATTGGATTAGATTTATTAATTCAAAACTTCATAAAAACCATATAAGCAAGCAGAGAAAATACACAATATAAATGTGCGAATACATTACATTCAGATTCGTGTCGTCAAGTGTATATAGAGTTACTGACAAGTATGCAATGGATACAAAATATAAACATCAACATCAGAAATTATGAAGCAGTAGGAACTTGATAGGAAGGCAAAGTCATCGTGTCCTTTCTGTTGGACTTTATTAGGCACATTGCTACACCTGAGTAGGCCTGCTAGTTACAAGTGTGTCAAGTCTACAGGGATTAATGTACAATGTTGTATGCTGATGGAGAAGGTTGAAAAAGTGACAGAGTACTGTAAAAGTGGTTTCTTTCGCGTACAGAAACTTTCGCGGTTTCCATCGGTGCAGACTTTTTCGCGTGTGTTTAAATTCGCGGTCGGTAATGATAGCGTTGTACAACCAACGAGTTCAAAACATTTTCGCGTGATGTTACATTCGCGGTTCAATCTCAAAGCGCGAAAAGCGCGAAAATTAAACCACCGCGAAAGAAACCACTTTTACAGTACATTAAAGGGTATCATCATTTGTGTCTTTTTAATCATTTTATTGGTCACTGTGACACTAAATTTGAAGCCTCATAAAGGATTTGCAAACGAGGGCTACTTTGACTGTGTGATAGGATTTCCAAAAAGTCAGTCACAAATGGCAAATAGTTTGATGCTGTGGGTAAATTAACCAAGACATGATAGATTCTTTTAAGCTTGGTCTGCATTGAAGAATATGGTCCAAAGTGTCTTTCCAGAGATTCAAGCCATTATGAAAACATCGCTTCGATGTGCTAACAACTTTCTTGTTTTCCACTTTTAATACACCATCCTCCTCTCTGTGCGTGTAGAAACGGTGGAGAACTGCTACCGTCGCCACGGCATCCACTCGACGGGGGAGCGAGGGTTCAAGCCCCACCTGACCGTCATGAAACTGTCGAGGGCGCCGAGCCTGCGCAAGAAGGGGGTGCGACGGATCAAGTCCGAGCTGTACCGTACCCACAGTGCCCAGGTCTTTGGCAGCCAGCCTGTGACTGGGTTCCAGCTCTGTTCCATTAACAAACCCAAGAGTGAAGACGGGTACTACTTCAAGGCACACGAGGTCATATTTGGGCAAGGTAGGCAGTTTTCTAGATTTTACTTTAATGGTCCACATTCAGCAGTTGAATTTCTATTGAGTGAATGCCAAGGGGCTAGTCAAGAACATTCAAAACTAGACAAGGAGCAACGGTAACACTAACAGCAATGGCAACAAACAAAGCTTGAATGACTGTGATATCCAGAAGTATGTACAGACAGTTATAGACAGTATAACATCAGCAGAAACAAGCAGCAATTGTTTCACAGTGTGTACCTGTAAAAGAGTAAAGTATAATGTGTGTAATGTCCATTTATAGAAAACCTATAATGCCAATGATAATGAGCAGGGATAATCAGGATTAAAAAAAAAAAATAATTCAATGATTTTTGTCATCTCTTGTCATCCAGAATGAGAATCGGCTTGTAAGAAAATTTGACCAAAGTCATTCTTATTTAAGTGCCAGCTGCAGACAGAATAAGGGGTTCATTCCATAATGATATTTGCCATGAGTGTAATATCTGTTATTTCAGTCACTGTGGGAAGTCTTTAATACTGAAAGCTGATTGGTTATTTCCTGGCTGCTGCCATAGTAACAGCAATTTACTGCAATGAATGGCAATTGCAAACTACTTTGTGAGATGGGCGGTGGAAATCTGGACCTGCTTTGTAATGTCTGCCATGTAGTTAACCCCTTTGAGGACGAGTCCCGAGTATACTCGGGCAAGCGTCTATGGAAAATGCATGTTGTAGCAAAATCAGCACATCCTCAACAGGTTAATGGATCTTCAGTTATGTACACATGACTAGCATGGAAATATTTATAGAGTGTGAAATTCTGGTCTGTTTTTATATTTGTGTATGTAGCTCCCTCGCCACTACCAAATCCATCCAACCTGCAGACGAAGGCAGAGTCTTCCAGTGCAGCAATCACAGAGTCTGTTACATCACCCTCTGAACAGGCAGGTGATGGAACAGCCAATCAGATGCAAGGTAAGAAAAAAATTGTATTTTAGCAGTTTGCTTTGAAACCACAAACTTCTGTACAGGTTGAAGAGCACCTGTCTTTGATGTTTTGTCATCTTTTGATAACCACACTCTATGCCTCCGTATGATCAAAAGAGTGTACATGACTTGAACAGCGGAGGAAGCAACATTAAGGATACTATGTCAAAGGTCAAAGATACCTTAATTGATATATTAATTCTGTGAGAAGAAGTTGGCCATGTTTTGAGGGTTCTTTTGTTTTTTTGTTTTGTTTTTTTAGTTCAGTTCAAGGTCAGGTAGAGATGCAAGTACTTCCAGCAAACCCATAGTAGATACTTTCAAGAGAAGAGCATGTTAGTATGTAAAATGAAAATAACTAACTGGAACAGAGGCCAATGGGAGCTATTAAGCCATTCACATTTTTCCTGTATGTTTATTTTTCTCACTTATTGATAAAAAAAAAACTTCCTAATATTTCATGAGAAATGTGCTTGACATTGTTGAATTTCAGTTTTGAAAATGCAAAGTCTTCCCTCACTTCCTTGCACATATCCTTCAAGTTTTGCCACCTTCCTCTCCCCCCCCCCCCCATTCCTGAAAATGGATCAATGCCCCTGCACCACCAGACCCCCCACTAAAACCATATCACTCTTCAACTGTTTGAAGGAAACGAGGAAGAGAGAATGATAAAGGTATAGACAAACATTAGAAGGGTCAGGGTCAAAGGTCAGGGCATATGTACTTCTCAGTCACATCAAACACACTAAATTCCTCCTATCTGTAATTCAATAAATGCCATGCACTTTTGTTCTTATTGTTGGAAATACTTTCATTGTTTTCCCCTTAATACAGGGTCACCGACCTCAAGTTCTCCTGATCAGTCTTCCCCCAACACACCCAAAGAACCAACCGCTCCTGCTCCTGAAATTCACATCACCAAACCATCCAATCAGAGTGAAGCTAGCAGTGAGTGTTGAAGTTTGGTCACCATGGCAACCACCAAATGCCGTTACTGACCTTATGATGCTTAGGAATACAAAAACAACTACAACAAACAAACTTACTAAATTAATTTGCAAAAGCTTTGCATTTGTTAAAAGAAGGAGGTCATAACATTTATGTCCATGTAAAGTCAAGAAAGTAAAGCTACAAGTTGCAACTTTACAAAATGAACATAAAGTGCACACAATGTTATAACGAGATTCTCATTACAATGAAGTTAAAAATTCAGGTCCCAATGTTATCATTTATATATCTTAATGTACATGTACTCTATTGTTCAGCTATAACAAAATTTTGAAAAAACAAAGGGAAAACTGCCAGTCACAAGGATTTAGAACAGGAGTTGCCTGTAGAATCAAGCTTTATTAACTCTTTATGTACCATGGTGGAAAACCCCCTGTGTCCACATTATTCTGAGTACACCAACGTGGTCATGCTGTGGGAAAACATTCTGTTTTTGTTTATTTCAAATCTATGTTACTTTTAATAGATTTCTGTTAAAGCTGGAAATGTAGTGAGAAAAGTTGTAGAAAAAGTGCCAAGCTTTGCTTTGGTGTGAATTGTATGTCATCTCTATGATTGTTTTATTTCAAATGGCCAGTACCTACATTATTGTAAAGGCATGACTTTTGCACACAAAACAGTTACAGAAACTTAGAATTTGCACGCAAATCCAGTAAGGAACACCGCTTTCTGGAAAATCAACACATAAGATGCAAGCTATATGTGAGAGGAACAGAATCGTGAGAAACGCTTTCATTGTATTGAGACATTTGGCGATTTATCGATCAGTTTGGGCGGGTTTGTTCGTTTGAGCAGAGTATGGGAAGTTGGCACGCCGTCAACTCAGTCGGGCGTGCGAACGTGGCACATAAAGAGTTAAGTGGCTATTGGAAGTATAAGGCATCAGATTAATCTGCAGGGGTGTTCACACAAAAGATATATTTGATTGAAATTGGTAATTGTGTAAAACCATTTCAAAGATTTTCAAAAGAGAATTTCATACAGGTCAGGTTCACTGAGCTATTCTTTAAAAAAGAAAAATGACAACAACAAATATTTGATGTTTCTGTATATTACTGACATAAAATAAACAGGGTTTTGTTTCTGTGTGTAAATCTCTTTCAGTCGCACAAGAAGCCAAAGAAAAAGTCTCGGTGCAGGATCAGGAGGTGCCGCCTTCATCGACATCATCTCCTGCTGCCAACACAGATGGCAACAAACTGTCTGAATCCGAACCCACTTGAGATTCGAGATTTTTTTTTCGTGGCCGACAGTGTCTTAATAGTTGCAGAACAAGCTGTCTTGATGCGACACAAGTGCCTTTAATGTGGTCTTAAAACGATGCCTTATTTATGTGCAACTCGCTTGGAATGTGTAAAGCTTTAGCTAAGCCAAATGTACTACAGCCGCAAGTGAGAAATTTGTTCGTTTTTTTCTCTCTGTCATTTGGCAAAGAGCTTTTCGAGTTTGTCTATAAATTTGTTTTTCTTTTATTGTTGATAGCATGGATAGCCATGAATGCTAAATGTCAAAATTGCACATCGTGTACAGATTCATGGAGATGGATGTTGCAAGCACATGGTCTGTGCTCTGATGCTGTGTATTGGTGATCATGATAATTTTTGTGAAGATGGTGATGATGATGTTGATGATTGTAATGATGATGAAAATGATGTTGACTGCAATGATTTCGATCTCTTTGATTTTGACAGTGATGATGATGATGATGATATTGAACTCAGCAATGATATGAAATTTATCTCAATATTATGCATTATATCCGTATGAAGGGTAATAGCCACCTGTAAGTGTGTGTATATAATCAAAGGCTACTGGTAGAGCTGAATTAAGCTCTATCTGATACAGGCTTACCCTGATATAGAGTGTAAGTTCAGATTTTGTCTGTCAACCAGTGTGGGACAGACCAATGCTGTATCATCATCCGAATGTACATGTACGCCTTGAACGAAGTAAATCTGATGTGTCATGTTAGTCTTTGGTTTCAACCCTCAGCCTTAATGTAGGGAAAGACTTTCATGTGTGTTTTAGTCATCATTTTGAGTGAACAGTTTACTTGCCACATGGGCAAGTAAATTCATAACTTTCCTATTAAATAGGAATTACCATGTGTTGTCATTGTAAAATTAAATGCCCAATTTTGTTTACCAGTAGGACTTTACGCACATCAGTGCAGTTCCATTCAAATTCCTTTATAAAATAGCTCTATATCTTCTGTAGATAGCATATCTACTGTAGGACTACCATAATCTCCATGAAATATTGATACCAAAAATAGTGATTTGAGAAAACTATCTTTAAGTTTTCCGCAATAGCTGCTGATTATTCAATAGTCTGATGATTGGGATCTTGTAGACCAGCCATAGCCATAAGTGGAAAAACATGTACCCATGTGGAAGTTGATATGTGGGACTGACAGTGGTTGGTGCAATGATCTATTGGTCACCAAAAATGTTCCATATACCATTATCAAATTTGTGGTCCAAACCATTTTGTTTTGACATACTTATTTTTTTTCTTTTTTTTTCGGTGTGAAACGTAATTATTTCAAGCTAGCATGACAAACTTATGGCCAGTTCTAGTCAAAACTAGCAATTACTTAACTACCCCCTGTCATCAAACTGTGCATCAATACATTGATTTTCTCCTGAAACAAACATATGAAGTGTAGATAGTTTGTATTATATTCCACATACTAAGAATCTTGCTATAAGATTGGTCAAGAGCTGATCACGTGATAAAGCGTAGTTTTGCCCATCACATCACCTGAGAAGAAAAGTTCGTTACACTCTATGTTGATAGTCCCTTTTGTTTCGCTGATCTCTGGCAGTCCATACAGTCCTAACGCGAGATGAGTACGCGCGAAATAAAAGTGCGTTGCACTGTGGACTATCATTTAACTAGGTCACTTGATAGTACACAGTGCAACGCACTTTCACTTCGGTGCCGCGCGGTGCGCGCAGCAAATTCATTGTTTTGTCATCTACGCGCACACGTAGCCTATGCCCTAAGGATACCTAAAGACAGCTAAAACGGTTTCAGATGTGGAATAAAATGGGAATTTCTAGGACCCTAGATATGGAATATAAAGCAAATAATCAACTTTTAGTTTCAGGCAATGAGACAAACTATCACTTCCTCGGCGATCTGAATGTGTACGCTATCTTTCCTCAGCTGCGCTTCGGAAAGATAGCTACATCCAGATCGCCTCGGAAGTGATAGTTTGTCCCATCACCTTCGCCAACGTTTGTTATTTGCTTATAAACCACTGAACAATAGATGACAACTAGAAGTAATAATTCATTGTCTAAATCCAAATCTTCTGCTCATATGATATTGATATGAAAACTAGAGCTTTGCTATATCTATACAGATACCTTTTTCTTTTCCAAACCACCAATCGTATGCTAGCATGAGCATACATTCGAATAACACATTTAAATACAGCAATTATAGAAATGAGTAATACAATGTATGCAAGCTACATGTATTGATAAGAGTGAAAGGAACACCACTGCCTAACAATGAATTGGAATGTGCATGAGAATCTGACAGCAAACAGTAATATACTCAACTTGTGCCTTGAATATTGTCTCGTTCTTTCATTATGTGCACGTTTGAAATATCATATCATAGTCAACAAATTTGCAGTAGGAGAGGCTATATAATTCCCCTTTCCCATAGTCACCATGCTACCTGTGGCAAGATGGGGAACATCTTCCTTATTCCTACCAACAAAAGTCATCATTCTTGTACTTTGCACGAGTCAGAGTACTCTTGGAACATACCTTCTTCAATATGTAATGGAAAGTTTGCTAGACCTGAAGTAGATAATACCTTTAGGTGCCCAAGAGACTTACAGTACCAGAGATATAAGATTCATTTGCATCATAAATTATTGGGTTGTCTAGTTTTTAGCATTGAACAGAATATATAGATTTTATTTATTGATTGTGCTCAAACCTGTGACATTTGTTAACATCAGAAGATCTGCCTATGGATAAATACAACAAAATGTTCCACTATCTTGAAATCATGATTATCAATTTGATAAATGGTATATCACTTGCCATGTGCATCTTCATCTACATTGTATCTTAGGTAACTTTTTTAGTGTCAGCTTTCATCTTTTTCTTTTCCTCTGGTAAATTTGTGTTGTTACATTAAATTACTGTCTATACCAGCTGATGAGCCATCCAGAAGCGCTATATGAACAAGTGATACCATGTAGAACATTAGTACTGCCAGAAACTTCCCAAGACAAACATACACAACCTGGGTATACACTATATTTGATAATCATTAACCACAAGACTATAAAAGCTCATGCCAAGTGCAGAAATCCCTTGTAAGTTGTAAATCATCTCTCTCCATTCGAGACTGTTTGGTAACGCCCCCGAATTTGCAAAGTTTGATGAGTTTCTCCCTTTTGTGAGTTTGAGATATCCATCAGATGATTCAATCAAAAACACTATGATGGGAATTGGGTTTGTTTGTTTGTTTGTTTGTTTGTGTGTTTTGCCAAGCAACTTGTCTTCCTGTGCCAAAGATTGCAACTCCCAGTATGTTGTCAGGTACGCCACCATAATGCCATTAAACTACAGAGGCCAACGCAGACTGTTCTGTAGGGACATCATATATGAATCATTATGAATAGTGGCTTGGTTATTTGAAAGCAAGCTTTCTTGGTCCAAGTCCCCAGCTCAGGCCATGATTGATGGCTGCCTACTGGCGCATGATTCGAACTGTGACTTCATATTCACATGTTTGTGGAGACATACATATCTCAGGTTTATTTCTAACCAACCCTTGAGAATTACAGTGTACTGTTCACATTGATGGACATCTGTAAAAAGGAATAACAGAGAGACGTACAGCTCATAAAACAGACATGTCCTATGCAGTGAAGTGATTTACCAGACCCTTTAGCTTCCAAATCCATCTCTGATATTATGTGTATGTGCTAGGCATTTGTGGCCCCAGGTGGGTCTTTTTTTTTCTATTTCCCCATTACTTGCACACAGTCTTGCATTGAATATTCCCATTTTTTTAAATCTGACTAATAATGTGACCACAACTTGTATTTTTTCTTCTTCTTTAATGTGAATATCTGTGCATTTTATTGCATGTGAGCATTAGGTATTGTTTTTACCTCTGTAATAGGCTTAAATTGTAATTAGCCTTTATCACGAGGACTGTATCTATTACATGTTTCTAAAAGGTGTAATTTCAAACCACCTTCTGAAATCACTCTCTAACTTTGATTAAAATAACTTTTATCCAGCATGTCAGGTATTTTTTTTAAAGGAATCATTTGATTGTACCAGGTGGTGTTTTTATATTGTTTTTAGAGAAAGACAATATTTGTGAAGTTGTAAAAAAGTTGTGATAATTTCGTTTCATGGCACAAATTAGAGGGTGCAAATTGGAATAATATGCTTTTTGTTACATTGTTTTTATTTTTTGTCTTCTCTGGTTGTATGTATCACTGTATAAATTGAGCACTTCCACTGGGCAATTGAAAGATATTGTCTTGTCATGTGTGCACACTGTGCATATATTCAAGCATTCTGTCACCTCACAAGTTTTCACTCATTTTACGAAGAATTCTTGAATATTTGCAATATTACTTCTCAAAAATCCTTCAATTCATACTTTCAGCATCTTACTTTTTTTTTTTAATCACCATATACAACTCTTTGTTTTTAGTGAACTTTGCATTGCAGTTAGAAGAAATATATTTATAGATTCAGAGTGTAATGGAATATCCGTACATTTTAGTACCAGTGATAGTGGCATATTGGGGAATCCTGGGTCTAAGATGATATGCAATGTAAAGAAAGTTATCAGTGTTTTTCTAGATGATTGTATTTATTTCAAGCACCAGTTACTCTATGCATTTGAGAAGATTACATGATCTATATCATGCACACAATGAAGCCCAACACACAAATATGGACATGTATAGTTGTGTGTATATTTCCTGTATTATTAACCTGTATTTTCCTATATTTTACAGATTTTATTTACTGGCCATTGATACTAGGTAGAGGTTGCTATTTATGTTTTTACGTAAGCAGGTTGTGAATGTTCTTTTTACTCATGCCAGATTCGATGAGAAGACTTCAATTCGATCATCTTGAAAATGGAGAAATTGATATATGGCATTTTTCATGTTCTCCATGAAGAAAATTATGTCAACCATGAACTATGCTATGTATATAGTTGGTGAAGATGTTGAGATACATGTAGCTGTTACATGATAACAATGTATTTAAATTTGGTCATGCAATATACCTGTATATGTTCATGCTTAGTTTGTGTGCTAGTATGTTTTATTTTCTGTATTCAAAAGAATACACCAAAATATACTGTATGTACATGTAGTAATGATATACATAGTTAGAAGTACAGTGTATTTGACTACTAGGGAGGTGCAAATCGAGGCAGTTGCATCAAGATGTTACTGTACAATTTTTGGACGAACCTCTTGTTTTCTAACACAGAAAAGAGGTTACCGGCAAAAGAGAAAAATCAGGTTTTTAACTCTAAGCTTCACACATCTATGAACAAAGTGATGTTGTTATGCAGCAAACTTCAAATCAAGTATCACAGAATGTCAAGACGTCATAGCGTTGTATTATACGAAGAGATACTTGGAAATATATGGGCTTCCCAATTACAAAGAAGGTGAACTGATATGTTATGCTGAATTTATTTATTCTAGTTACTTAACACAATTTTCATTCTTTTTTAAATTCAGGAGCATTTATGTATTGGATATATTGAAACTGATGGGTTATGTTTAGACACTATGGTGTATAGTGGTCACTAAATTTTGAATAGTATACGCTCTTGAATGTGTGATGATTATGTATAAGTAGATCAAAATGATTTACGCAAATAAAGAATTACAGGACAAAAACACTAAAATGCATGGATTTTATGCGCATTGTTATGTGTGATAGTACAAGACAGAGTGTGGGAATTGGAAATCCATAGAGGCTTACTTGGAGTGTGTTTGTGTGCATGTGTGTGTTTTCGTGTAGCACTTTCAGAATAAAAATGCATTTATAAAGACATATCCTACAGTGCATAGTAAGATTTACCCCTTCATTAAAGTGAAAACAAAGTTCTGGTAAGGGCTTGAGAACCCGTCTAGTTATTTCATATTTGCTTGCAATATATTGAAAGAGTCTACAAAGAAACTAACCTGGCTGACGCAGTTTGCCGGAATGATGAGTCGTTTTGGAGTATTTTGAGAAAAATTTTGAGAAAAATAAAAGTCGGAAAACCGACTTTTATTCCAGAAGGCTCCAGAACAACTTGGTCTCAGGGAAAACTCGACCCTATTTCAGACAATTTACACGCAGTTTGTGATCGCCATATTCTGCTGTATAATACCAAACGAGGCCTAACTGAACAGACAGGAAAGTGCGTGCTAATCCTGTACAAAACAAATGGACAGCGTGCGGTCCTCAAGCCTATACACACATCACCTCAGTTGCTGAGACGCGCGGTCTTTGAAGTTTTTGTTGTTGTTTATCAAGCGTCTTTGATTGTTTATAGAGGTGCTTGATAGGCGCACACTAATTTTGCATGCGCGCCAATGAGGTTTTTGATGTGCATGTTGTAACAACTCGGACCATTACTGCGAGTAGCCAGAACGCGAAGCGCTACAATGTAGTTTATACAGGCTGCTAGCGCTACCATAGTACAACACTGTACAATCCAGAGGGACAACCAATACAACTCGGCCTGCCATCAAAGCGAGGCCGAGTTATCCCCGAGTCCGAGTTTAGCCTGACCCGTTCGGGTAAGTTCTGAGACTGAACCTTTTTGGTTAATATTTTGCACTTTCGTCGTTACCCATCGAATATCTTGTATAACATATAGAATATATACAATAGAATATATTACAGCGTTATTCCGCTCATTTCCTTGGCATACGTTCACATTTGGGAGCAAAATTTGACACCTTTTGCAGGCGTACCAGAACTATGTTTTGGCTTTAAAGCAGCGATTGTACACAAACAGCCACATCTGCACCACACTATTCACCTGCAAATGTACATGTATGTGTTGGAAATCTCTGCAGTTAGTTTTGAAGTCTTCATGTAGACTTATCTATAGCACTTTCCATTTGACCTTGTGATATATCAGGGCTACAAGCTTTGGATAGAAATGTACATTTTGTACATGAGTATGACTTAAAATTATCATTTAGGACAAGGATCTAAGATACTGGTAACTGTTTAAAAGTTTGAAATCAAAGTAAAAGATTTACTATTCACGGTTTGGACAAGGGTCTAGGAAAGTGGCTTAAGAGGTTACACATTTCTGGAATAGGATGTATGATTATAATGTTGGACAAGGGTATAGGTTATAAATTACCTGGTAGTGAACTTGAATTCACATACAGCACTTTTAATGTGAGACTATTGAGCATGGTACACTGAAGACAAAACACAGCTTTGACTTTTCAGTTTTCTGTTTGTAAATATATTTGCAATAACTTATTACAAATATTTAAAAAAAACATTTTTTTTTCTTTTCAAATGAGGAAACTCAGTCTTGAACATAAGACATATGAACCAGAATACAAGTTGGCAAAATTTGTTAAAACATCTTTGCGAGCCTACAATAAACATACCGACTTACAATGTCCAAGGAATGCAATAGGTGAATAGCATCCAGTGCATCATTTGTCACAATCTAAAACTACATTAATCTCCACTGGAGAATCAATTCATGAACTCTGTGGGATGGACAGGGGTGGTATTCTGAACACCGTTTTATCTCTGTTGTAACTTGTGTTGTAACTTGTGTTGTAAGTCTGTGAGTTTACACACCGCTAAAACAGTTGTAAATCGGTATTCTGAAAACTGTTTTAACGGTGTTGTAAGTCATGATAACCACGCCCATCGCAATAATCATATCCAATAGGAAATATTGTTAGAAGTAGCATCCAAGACATTTCAACCAATAAGATTTCTCCCTTGGGCAAGTGCGCCTTGCTTAACTCTGCGCGTTTTAACAAGCGCTCATTCTCTGGCGTGCGCACAAATAGGACAATGGTATGCGCAGGTAAAGAGAGCCAGAGATAATAAAGTTACAACAGAAGCTTGATCATTATGCCTTCTTACCGGTTTTGCCGTATAGTTGGTGCAGTAGGGGATTCACAAAGCTATCTCAGATTGAGTCTTTTTATTTGAAATTTTGTTTAAAAAATAAGAAGATATCTGGCGTTCATAAGAGGAACCCAAATTTCATGGTTTATGTGGAACTAGACGCTTCTAAATTAAGTTAAGCCCTTGCAATGCCATGTTATTATTATCATTAAATATCATTGTTGTTGTTGTTGTTGTTGTTGTTGTTGTTGTCACTATCTTCACAAGATATCTCTTGGAGAGCATTATCGCGTAAAGTTCCATCATGGAACCTTAGACTTCTAATACTTTTCTTAGGATTCGCGCCATCCCAAGCAATAAATATTTTTGAAACACCCAAAGGTACTGATAATGAATTCTTTTTGGTGAAGATAGTGAAATCATATTAAAAAATATTTAATATTTTGAAAGATATTTTTGAAATAAATAGTGCTTAAAACAAGTTAGTGCCGACGGTGCCGGTAACCTTTCTATTCATGTGTTTGTGTTTTTATCTATGTGCATAATTATGCTACGCGTATGTACTTGCAATGTTACTGTTACCAAATTTTGTATTGTGGAATGAGTTTACGTTTTGTCAAACTGCTATATCATTTGCCTTTCTGTACATACATTGTTTTTATTTTTTGTATATCTTTTTTATTTTGAACTCGCATACCACAATATTGAGTTGAAGAATAATCTCACTATCTAACATAAGTTAAAACGAAAGTTACAACGGAGTTATAATACCTTCCACCCTGTTTTATCTCAGAAGCATAAATTTGCACGGGGCATGACTTACAACAGAAGATAAAACAGTTTTCAGAATACCGTGTAATCTAATGGGTGTTCAGGTTTGCGCCCACTGTTACACGCGTGCGCATACCCTAAGACAATGGTATGCGCAGGCAAAGAGTGCGCAAGATAAAACACTACTTACAACAGAAGTTACAACAGAAGTTACAACAGAGATAAAACGGTGTTCAGAATACCGATTTGTTACAATAGACTTACAACAGAGATAAAACGGTCTCAGAATACCACCCCAGGTGTTTTTATCTACACTTAACCCCTCACCTATGAGGACCAGGAGTACCACATATCATCCCTATAGGGAATGGCAGTGTTTTGGGGGAAGATGGGTTAACTTATTTCAAGCACATAATGTATAAATTAACAAATATTTGGTTGCTACATCAGTAACGTGTAAAATACTTGCAAATGCCAGATTTGATAGGGTCTACGCTTTGTTATCCATGAGATCTAGAGCACTGAATGAGCACTTGTTTACGGCTGCCAAAACTGAGCATCATGACAAGTCTTACACCTGTAAGGGCAGGTGTTATGAATACAAGCATATCATCATGATCATCTTTTTTTCCCTCTTTTTTTACGTAAACTGGTCAAAATTCAGTGTGCTGTCGATACACTCACTAAGTTAGGATTATCTTCTTTCGCATTGTCATAAGAAGTAGTGAAATTGTGGTACAATACAGTGGAAACTTGATATAAAGCGATCTTAATATGACAAAATACCTCGCATGAAAAAACTAATTTCTCCCGTCTCAATGAATTTATTTCCTTTGTTTTGTATTGTTTATTTACTGATACAACAAAATAACATATGATATAAAGAACAAATTATCTTGGTCCCAAGTATCTTTACTGAGTTTCCACTGCATGTGCATTTATCAACATACCCTACTCCTACAACTGTACTTGATTTACATGCTCATATTGACAGTCATGCATCAAATACGGACAGGAAAGGGCTTTCCACAAACGGAAGACTTTCTGAATTTACTGCATGCCACATGAAATTTGTTTATTCCTCACAGAGACAGATGGCACTTCATTTACTACATGGCTGTAATATCTTTCTCAAGAACTTGAACAATTTGAAATCTTTTACATTGTTTCACACACAGCCAGTTGGTTAGGTCAGGACTAGCTACGAATGCCTTCAAAAAGAGAAGACGATTACATAGCATATGTCACCCACCAATACAAATACATGATCATGTTTGAAGCACTGTACACTTGTTTCACCAACTTTCAGCCTTGATGTCTTCAGAGTATCATTTTGAAAGTGACAATTGTGAAAATTTCATAGACATTTATTTCCAGAACATCTCTTATGTGGGCATTTCAACAATACAAGATTTTACTCTGAGCAATAGCACCATCAGTTCACATTCATGTCTTGTGTTTTTTCCTAACAGTTCTGCACCACTATAGCAACAATGCACTGAAAAACTTTTTGGAAAAACTTTTTTCTTTTTTCTCCCCAGCAGCACCATCACTTTAACCAGCACTTGAACTGGTCTGTTTCACTTGCTATTTACGGTCCAAAATAGTGACAAGTATTTGTAACAAGCGAAAAATCAATACCAAAACATTAATGTGACATTGCTTCATACTACACTTAATGATCATGGAAAATACAGATAACATAAATACAGAAACAATACATGTGATTACTGTACAAGATATATTTGACATCTTTGGCACTGTTAAGTGAGCACTTTATTTACAACCTTTGACAAACTTCAGCACAATAGTAGCTTGTTGACTTACTGGTATCTACTTGAATTTCTTTGTTTTCTTTTCTATGAGCTAAACTTACATAAGGTTTCCATTTATGCTCAGGAGCTTAGTACATAAGGTATGAAATTGATCAACTGAGAAGAAACATTCTGTGATATAAGTATTAAACAAGTAACTTTGGCCCACGGGATTCATACAGATGCATCAGTTAGATGTCACCTTAATCACATCTCTCTAGAAGCTACTTTAACAGATCTTCAGAAGCACTCTTGGTACTAAACCAAAGTAATATGTGTTTGTGAGAGTGTGCCTATCTGTCTGTGTGTCATTGCAAATGGAATACAGCTCAAAACATAGCAGGCACTGTAGACACCTGCCTGTTACTGCTGGTCTGAAAGTTTCCCCCGAGTACTCTACTTTGGCAAGATTTGATCAGATATCCCATCAACCTGCATCACTTTAACAAATTTCTCTTGCAGAGCTACAAATGGGATGACTTTTGACACCTACGTCAAACTCTAAACAAGAGCAAAAAAAAGTAAAAAAGTGCAACAACAGCACTGACTTTGTGAGAGCTAGGAGGTGGTGTATAGGATATGAAGTTTCTTTCAAGTGTGTTTCAAATGGCATACATTGCACCAATAGTTCATACCACTCACTCAAACAGATTTTGACCCTCACAACTTTGTCATATCTAATAGTCATATTCTTTTTTGTTTGTTTCATTTTGCATGAATTTAAATAAGAGTTGAAGTAACTTTGAGGTACATGATATCTCTAAAAGGGAATCTTTTTCCATATATCCCCAAAAATGAGATTTATTCTCATATCTCATTCCCCTCCCCCCCCCCCCCCAACCCAACTACATGTAGCCAAACTGGTAGCATGAACTCTTCCAGGACCAGCATGTATAACTGCCCCTGGCATTGCACACATACAGATTAACGATGGTAACAACAGAGTTAATGCTATCATACTTCATGGGTGATGCAAACTGTCACAATTTGGATGGACTCCCTACCATACCTTCTATATTAATACAAGACAGAATTTAACTGAATCTGTCCATCTTTCCACATCATTACTGCTCTCTACCAGTCCTCTCCACCACCACTCCAGTTCCCAATACCTGCAGCCACGCCCCCCATATCAAACCAACTACCCCTACTGTAATCCCTCAATTCACTAGCTCTGCAACTGGGTGTTTCAAAACACCCCAACTCATCCAACTCAAGCCTCAATCTCTGCTGCTATGCCTCTTCTCTTCCCCTCCCCCCCCCCTCCCAATCCAAACTTGTCATCTCCATCCCCATTTTTTGGCCCTGAAAGTTTCTCCCTTTGACTTGTTCCAACAATTCCGCACACCAAAAGACCTTTACACCAATCCAGCCCCTATCCCTCTGGCCTTGCCCCTCCGAATTACCCTCTTGTGTTCCCTGATCATTACTGGTCATCCTTACCACCACTCTGGTCTAAAGTCCCCCTTCTAAGCCCCTCCCAGACCCCCCTTTTCAAACTCATTACGTCTGACGCTACCCTTCCAATTTCCTCCTCTATTTCACTTCTTGCATAACCATTCACCACCAGTCATCCTTAGCATCACTCCTGCCCCCACTTCTGCTGCTGCGCCCCCCAAATCCATACCCACCCCCTCCGCCGCTACCCCTGGAGTCTCTCCCTCCAAATCCGAAGCCACCGCCACCGGAGTCCCTATCTCTGCCCCCATACCGGCCCCTTCCTCCACCCCTTCCTCCGCCTCTTCCCCCGCCCCTACCACCTCTTCGATCCTCCTCTGCATCCCTCTCCTGGCGGCGCTTGAATCTCTCTGCCATTTCGACCAGCTCCTCTGGAACATCCTAGGAGAAATAAAGTCAACACAAACATCAATCATTGTTGCTATACATGTAGTCTATAACGTCCTTCATCAAATACGGTTAACAGCATCCAAATACTTTATGTAATGGTGTGTGTTGGTGTGTGTGTGCATTATAAAGCTATGACACCTCCTCATCCATAGATCCTCCTGGTATCTGAAAGACTATTTCTGATACCCCCATTCCACAGAAATGTTTTCTCATCGGTCACTCATTGGAAGCAAAGATTGTTTCCAGCCACCCACCAAAGTGTATCGGATCGCAGTCTGATGAATCTGACTTGGTTGGTCGACTACCAGGCGAGTGCTAGACATGTCACGCATGATCCTCATCGGATCACCCCCCGACAGGTCTAACACTAGCCTGATAGTCGACCAACACGAGTCCGATCCATCGGACTGCGATTCAATGTACTTCAGTGGGTGACCGGAAGCAATAACCTTAGCTTCCAATGAGTGATCAATGAGAGAAAATCTCTGTGGAATGGGGGTATTGCTCCCGACTACAGCACCTGCGATATCTCCCTGCAAACGAAAACTTTATTTTTTGGGCATGCTAATATCAAAGCTCCTGACGAACAAGATAGATGGCTACCATCTCTGATGGGAAAGTGCTTGTGAGAGATTTCCTATGGACTATCATAATGGCATCACTGTCTTTCTGTATGTTGAGGTTGGTGTCCAATACTACAATACAACTGTTGCTGTCTGTCGAATTGGCAGAAAGGCAAAAATTTCACAACAGAAAACTTCCCAGTGCAGTCTTTGTTCTGTCCTGTTCATACTTTTATGTGTGTGTAAACTCACACATATACAAATATACTTACAAATATTTGTAATTGAATTAACATTTTTATACAGTAGCCATGAATATGAGTCACTTTCTTTTGCCTGCTGCCTACCTGCACACATCTGAATAATTTGCTACTGTATTTCACTGTTTATTTGTGTTTACCTGACATGTTTGTAATTGTATGCTGATGTCCAAGTGTATTTTTTTCTACATAACATGCTAAACTTATACTGACCATGGTTATAACAAAATGTTGTTGCAACAAAGTAACACTTGAGGTCCCAAAGTTAATATCTCTATATCTTTTTATACTCATCTGTTCAGCACTAAAAAAAATTCGGTATAGCGAAAGAAACTTGTGTAATAATAGGAGTTGCCTGTACTTTTTACTGCTTTGGTGAAATAGAGAAACAGAAAAAGTGAAATCTATTCCATGGGCATCTTTGTCTATCAAGGTTGGAGACCGGTACCTGCCCAGCTTCCTGCATGATGTTGATGATGCCCCCAGCCCATCTCCAGTCTCTCCTTGTCATCAGGGTCAATGACGTACCTGTGCGCCTGTAATGGTTAATACATAAATAGTACACGTTGTAATTGTAATTGAGTGGCTCAAAAACACTTTCACAGGTTCTTAAATGCATGCTGAATAGTTGCTTATTTCTATAGAATATCCAAGCTACAAATTTACATTGACATCTCTATACACTGTACATTAAAATTGAGAGACGATTACATACAACACACTGGTATCTCTGTTCTACATCCAGAAGAAAATGGTGGCACAACACCAGGTTGCACAACATACAAAAATATAGAGATGGATAATAGAAAGAGAGCAGGTCACGAAAGAGGGCAGAGTATGTATGGAAAGTCAAGTGATAGCATAGAAGCAATAAGACTCCCATCACATTTTTATAGTCTTTAAACACCATCTGCTGTATAAACTTTCCAAACTCATTTTCCATGTGTCACTACTTTGTGGAAATCCACTTCGCTTTTGCCCTTTCAAGGTGTAAACAAAAGCCAGCAAAAACAAACGAAAAGAGAAAATGAAAAGAAAGAGGATGGAAACCCTGAAGAAGAGGGAAAACTGTAAAACCTTGATGTGTTCTGTTTGCCAATTTGCACACACACTGAAGCACTTTCTTTGCCTACAGGCCCAGTTGCCTGGAATCTAATTAGTCAATGAATAAAGATTACCTAATCCTCTAATCCCTGTCGTGTCACAATGGCCTTCCTGTTGGACTGAGGCACATTGCTACTGCACACCTGAGTGGGCTTGCTAAACTTTACAATTATTATAGTAAAGTTTGAAAGGATTACTAAATGCTAATGGAAAAGCTCGGCGTGTTAAGCTAATTGACTGGGCTCATTAGGGGTTGATGAAACAAATCAATAACTTTTATTACCTTTTATCAGTAACAAGCACTACCCATGACTTCTCTCTCCCCAACCCCAGTAAAAACATTCCATAGCCCCCGTTAACCCGCTGAGGACGGGCTGATTTTGCTACAACACGCATTTCCCACAGACACTTGCCCGAGTATACTCGGGACTTGTCCACGATGGGTTTAAGTATCAAACTCTACAGATACTCGTGAATATGGACACACATAGAATGTTCTACATCAGGGTCCTGTTTCATAAAGCTTGTCATCAGCAACAACTGTCACATTTCTACGACAAATTTGCCCTAAGCCAATCTGATGCAAGGATTTCAGTAGCTTATAACAGCTATCGTGACTTGTTATTGATAAACAAGTTTTATGAAACGAGGGCCCTGGTCAATGACTTCAGCTACTTGCCCCGCTCGTCCCGTCCTCCCAACACGGTGGACATACTCCTCGATGTGGTTGGGGCAGTCGAAGTTTAACACATGTGTGATGTCCTTGATGTCCAGCCCTCGCGATGCGACGTCGGTGGCGATCAGGATACGGACTGTGCCTAGGGGTTGAAAAAATACAAACAGGTAACAAATGATTAACATATATTCCTATCTAAATACTTGCCAGACATATAATGTACTTTCATCTTTGGTCTGAACATGGGGAAACGCACATAGGGAACATAGGGAAAATAAGATGAACAAGATACATTCAGAAAAACTGACTATATTTTGACCATGAAGTTTTCAATACTGCTCTTTTGAACACAAAGAGTTGATGAACAATATTTCACAAATTTGAACATAAAAAATGTGCAGAACTTAAGGTGAAGTATGCATAAATCACTAACAGTAGTGTAACACATGCAGTGAAATTCAGAGATTTGCCAATTCAATAAAGAGAATATGATGACAATATGATGGGTTAAGATGCAAGGACTTGATAAATTAACCCTGTCTGTGCCAGGGACTTTGGACAGTGTGTTCAATTCTATGGAGATTTCTGTGCCAATAACCACTCAGAGTACACAGAGGGTAAAGATGCATGCACCTTGTCCTTTGGCTGGTTTCAGGTTATCAGCGACAGTAGTCAAAACAGCACCAACCACATACATGGTGATATATGCAAAACACATCTGGGGATAAATCAAATTGTCGAGAAGTATCATGAATATTCACCATCTTTGAAGTCCGCAAGTGCTTGCTCCCTGTCAACCTGCTCTCGGCCTCCGTGGATGCTCTGGACGGAAATGTTGCGGATTATGAGGTCACTAGAGAGGTCATCAGCCCTGCAGGAATGGGGGGGGGGGAGAAGATATAGTATTATTCAGGAAATTCCATGACAAGAGAAGATATCATCATATCAGAAGCTGTACAGACTTTACTCACATTTGAAAACGTATTATATTGCTTATTCTGTATGCACATTATCAAACAAAACTCTTAATGTTACACTTCGTAGGTCTACAATATCTTAGATTTAGCTGTCAGACCAAGCAATCTCCCCTCTACTTTGTAGTAATTGTAAGTTTTCAATGGCAGTTGTAAGTAGGATCTCAATATCCCCCAGCGTTTTGCTCAGTTCTTTGAAGATTTTTGAAGAGAGTTCATTAACAATAATGCTGCACTGGACCTTCAATAATGTCCTACAAAATATTAATAATTATATCCATAAACCTCTACACTCACATTATCTTCTTGCCAACAAACACAAGAACTTTCTCAAAGTCTTGCATGTTCTCGATGAAGGCCAACAGCTGCAAAAGAACAAAAATATGGATGGATATTATCGTAGGTCTTTCACTTTCTGTTTTCATTTGTCTATATTCAGAAATAAAAACTGACACACTGATGGCTTTGGTATTCAGCAACCTATATCACAAGTTCAATTAAGACAAATTTCTGCGTATCAAGATGTAAAATCCAAGGCATATTCTGCAACAGCCGTGACTGTCTTTGGAACAAGTTATAGCAGTACAAACTCAGATTGTGATAAAATGTGGTGCTGGCAGAAAATGCTTATAAAAGATCCCCTGGACTGCAAGAAAGACCACTGCTAGTGTCCTTCAATAGGTCAACCCTGAGAAGATATTACTTGATATGATAACTCATTTGGCACTTAGCTACAAATACCTTGGTCACATTGCAAGACGAGAAATCAACTGTCTTGAAAAAGTAGTGCTTCAAAGGAAAATTGAAGGCTCAAGAAAACCATGATGACCAAAAGCTAGGGGATCACTGAAATCAAATCCCTTGTTGGTAAACCTCTATCTACTGTTTACCAACTTGCTGCAGACCATAAAGAGTGGAGACTAATCGTGGAAGTCACAAACTGTCAGCCATGACAGAAACGTACCAAGCAAGCAAGTAGCAGTACGAGAATCATATTTGCAATAAACTGTTGTATTATAAGCCAGTTTTGTGTCACGTTGTCTACGAGAGCAGGGAGAGCTCATATGCATTCGTGCATTGAATTATGCCATTTGTGAAGTAGTACACAAAAATAAATGCCCTGTTACTCAATTTTGTATAGTCTGGTCCAATTTCTTGGCACAATTCGCAAGTCATCACAAAATTTGGTCACTTTGGTCATTTGCAAGACCAAGGGTTTTGATGGATGAACTCTTGAGAGGTCAGAGAATCACAGAGAAGTACAGAGATTACTCGTTCTGTTTATGAAATTGTTTTTGTGAAGAAGCAGATCTGATCAAAACACGATCATAAAACATTCTGGCAAAAACATATGACAAGTATATGTAGTAAATCATCATCTGTCTGCAAATAGACCATTCAACATAGCACTGATGAGAACATACTGTTTCATTTCATAATGTTCATGTGATGCAGTTGAGTATGTCTAGGTACCAATGGGATGCTATGTTAATAGCTGACTTCCTGGCATTATCAAGTATTTGTCTCATTTTGCTACATAGTTCTCACATTTACACTGCTTTCACTCTACTTCTTTTATTCAACACATTCTTTGCGGGCTAGGGTCTTCACATCTTTAACCTCTTAAAGTCGAGTATCGTGTATACTCGGGCAGGTGTCTATGGAAAATACGTGCTGTAGCAAATTCAGCCTGTCCTCAGCGGGTTAAATAACATTGAACCCTCTGTCACTTTCAAGGTTTCACCCATACAAACTCACCCGCTCTCGCTTTTCTTCTTCTTCGACAATCTCGACGAGTTGTGTCACATTGTGGCAGGCCTGCAAGGGAAAGATACGTGGTGAAAATAATGACAGAAGACTTTGATGGAAGAGAGATCATACACATGATTCATTTAAATGTATATCATCCATCCTCTAATGCAGTATGCTAAAGGACTTTGACATATGCTGAGAGAGTGGGTTTGAAGTAGCCGCTGTACATCATTACAAAGGACCTTGTTTTACCGGGCACATATGAGTGACATCATGGAGAAAATGTTGATGCCAGCTTTGCCAGGATTTTGAGTGGCAAATCAGCAACTTGATAAAACAACTCTTCTTATCTGCATTGTAACGGAGGTGGCTCATGAATTATTACTAGATACATTGCACAGGTCTCAAAGGGAAAGATGTGTGCAATGATCTCTGCAAGAGCCTACATTCTTCATGCCAAACACTGGCTGTATCATACTTCATGTATTGCTCTGATTCAACCAGATTCTTTTTGCATGTGTAGAAAGCTGTTGTTTCACCCTTATCCTTCCTATCCGTCACATTTCTGTTGTTCCTGATCTTGTTTGACACTGCCTCCCTATTCATCTTAATCCTTCACAGGTTGCCCATCAATGATCCTTGGGATCATCACTGGCCCTACCCTTCCCTTTTGTTTGCTCACCCATTTGCTTTAACTCATTATGTGCCATAGTGTAAACCACCTGCGCGCCACATTATTCTGAGACAGCAACGTAGTCACGCTTTTGGGGAAACATTCTGCTTTTGAAATCTATGTCAATTCAGTAGATTTCAGTTATTTCCCTGGTCATCTGGTCATGTAATGAGCAAATTTAAAGGCGTAGAGAAAATGCCAAGCTTTCCTTTGTTGTAAATTGTGTAAATTGTATGACAAATCATTGACCGTTCTTCTCTTAAATGACCAGTAGCTACATTATTGTAAAGGCATGACTTTTGCACACAAAACAGTGCCTGAAACTTAGAATTTACTCGCAAATCCAGTTGGGCACACCACTTGATAGCCAATCATCACATAAAATGCAAACCACATGTGAAAGGAATGGAATCTCGAGAAACGCTTACACTGAACTGCGGCATTTGGCGATTTATCAATCGGTTTGGGCGGGGTTGTGGGTTTGAGCAGAATATGTGAAGTTGGCACACCGTCGACTGAGCCGGATGTGCGAACGTGGCACATAAAGAGTTAATCCCATCCTTACCTAATCTCCTTACCCATTTGGCTCCCTGCCTTGACACCTAACCTACCCCTTTTGATTTCTTTTCTGTGTCCCCAAACCCCTCCCATGTAATACATGTTGTGTGTAGTCCATAAAACATGTGTCTGCTTCTACCCTGCATGTTTGTCATTTTGCCTCTAAGATTCTGCCAGGACCAAAGCTCAGACCCTTTTTGACTCCTTTTTTTTTTTTAATCTGAATAAAATGATGCAGAGTGACAATATTCCAATTTTTGTTATGGGAACACAGTAGTACAGTGGACAGTGCACTGGACTCCTGTTAGAAAGGTCCTTGGTTTGATTCCTACCTGAACCTAACATACTTAGCCAAGGAAAACAATGCCTCCCAAACCATTATATTGTAGGGAAATTAAAATTAGGGAGTGCTATAACATTGATTTCATTTCTGACCATGTACTTCAAGAGGTTAACATTTTGCACATTCAGGACTTTTCAGACCATTTCACAGGTAAAGTTAGAATTATGATTTTAAACCACAGTGTCAGAATGAAAAATCTATTGTTCTTTTTCAAGAAAAGGAGATAGTTTAATGGTATACTGGAATAAATAAGTTTTATCCAATAAGTTTTATCCCCGGGTTGAATTATCCTTCGGGTTTTTGCCAGGTTCAGGTATGTATGTGTGTGTCACACACAAACACACTGCTATAGCTTCTGACCATCCGAGCATTGAGAATTTAGGGTTTCTGGGATGAACACTGAACTAGGACTTTCTATAGCTCAGTCGGTAGAGCACTGGGCTAGCATCCGGAGGTCTCGGGTTCGAATCCCGATGGAATCCCATTTTCTTTGCTCAATTTTCCACTAATAAAGAATAAATAAGTGATACAAAGTGCAATATTCTAGCATGTTACTAATTTTGCAAATACCAGCCCACTCTCAAAATTTGTGCAAAAAAAAAAATAAAACCATCACAAATTTATGTGGTGTTTACAGCAAGCTGGCAAGTGGTAAGACCATAACAGAAATCCAGGAAAATGTATCCAATAACTCACAGAGAGGTCTAGTGATCCAACGTTGACGTGGATAGGGTTCTTCATGTAGTTTCTGGCGAGACGTCTCACACCCTCAGGCCAGGTGGCACTGTTTTACGAGAGAGATTCAGTGGAGTGAGATATGACACAAAAATCCGCCACTCATCCTTCATGCCTGTTAGTTTCATATTGAGTTTGTCTCATATAACAGTGATACATTTAGAATGGCTAAATGCATTCCAAGCCTTCCTTTACCTGGCCTCTCATCACTGCATGGTACACTGCAATGATGTGAAGACAGTTTACTTCAGGAGCCATGGAACTGGGGGGGGGGGGGGGCAGCACACACTTTTGGCACCCCTCCCCCCCCCTCCCCCCCCAAAAAAAAAAAAAAAAAAAAAAATAGGGAAAACAAATTTAGAAGAACAGATCAAAAAATTACAACAAAACCCAGGACTTTGAGGCTTCCTTTGGTAGGTGTGTACCCTTGACCCTACCACACACAACACCCTTATTCAACATTTTGGGAGCTGCACAAGTAAACGCTCAGTCTCCTAAATGTTATTTTTATTTCAAATGCTGACAAAAAGAGACAACCCTAAAACCAGAGCAGGACTGGCACAAAATGACGAAATATAATGACATCAAAGACATTCATTGGCATATGCTTATCGCTACGTATCATTCTGATGACCCTAATAATAATACTTGGGGCTTTACAACATTCTTCACTTATGGGGGCTTTATTCTTGGGGAGAAATGAGATACACAACATTGTACCTTGTCATAATGGTTTGTCGGTCGGGTCTCACGTCGAGGAGAATCTTCATGATTTGAGGTTCAAATCCCATGTCCAGCATTCTGTCAGCCTCATCTAGCACCTGTGACAAGTTCCAGGGTGAAAATAACACAGTGTTTGACCTCTTGAGAGAAATGTGGTATAATGGAATCAGGTAAATGGCAATTACTGTTATCTTAATTAATTTGATCATGATTAGTTGCAACCCCCAACAACCATGTTAAACACTCTCAGAGCAACACAGTTGAGTTGTCACAACTGCTCATGTGACAAGACATAAGAAATCTGCAAACCCTGGATATCCAAAATTGCCAGTGCTTTCATCATAATCAGAATAATTTCTCCACAGAGTTACCCACGACTATCTATTCTAATATGCCCATACAGTATTCAGCATGATATGCTTTTTATGAATGTATCCAAATATTTTTTTCCCTTCTTGAAAAGTGTATAGATGGATTTTTATTCATGAAATATTTTGTTGTTGTTGTGCTTTGTGGAACAAAATGACATTTAGTCTTTTTTTGCGACACTGCTGACTATGAACACCATACAATCAGAAGCACAAATTAGAAACCAAACAAAGAAAACAAATTTTTAGTATATTTCATTTTTGCACTGGTATTACAGTGTGAAATGCATGAAAGTATCCAGACTGCCAAACATTCGATGTCTACAGTCCTCTTGCACCGCCTAAATATTGTTGTCCTCACACACGAAGGATGATTCTAAAGTATGAAATCATACATTCAATTTTGTCTTCCACAAAGAAGTTTCCATTTTGTGATGGCTTCAAACCCTGTAGCATACGAGGACAAACGAGTGGTTCATTCATCTCTACGTTATTTTCCTACTCACCAGGAATGTAACCGACATGACATTGACTATGTTGTTCATGATGAGGTCGTTCAATCTTCCAGGTGTGGCTGCAAAAATGGAAAAAAAGAAAAAGAAAAGAAAAAAGAAGGAAACTCAGGAAACCGTAGAAATCAGTGATCATCATCGCCATGCATCTGTCTGTTTGTCTCTCTCCATCTCTGTCTACATCTCTCTCTCTATCTCTATCAATCAACCTATCTCTACCTATCTTTCCGTCTGTCTACTGTAAAAGTGTTTTTTTTTTGCGTACAGATACTTTCGCGGTTTCCATCGGTGCTGACTTTTTCGCGTGTGTTTAAATTCAGTCAGCAAAATCTGTGAATTCACAGTCGGCAAAAACTGTTTTATTTTGCACATGAAAATCCGAACTATACTCCAATTATCATTTTATTAATCAAATAGAAATCAAAATTAAATGCCGGCTTACCTGAAATCCCTCTATACCTACATTGCGCGGTATCGCTGTGTGTGTGTTGACCATCAATACACTCAATGCGCGGAATCGTGTGTGCATGTGCGCAATGGCGTTGTAACAAGCGGCGAGTTCAAAACATTTTCGCGTGATGTTAAATTCTTGGTTCAACTTCAAAGCGCGAAAATAAAACCACCGCGAAAGAAACCACTTTTACAGTACCTGTCTGTCTACATAACTATTTATCTATCCATCTATCTCTTTGCCTTTCTATCTATTTAGCTATCTATCCATATATTTTTTTATCTACATGTATCTTTTTATTTATTTAACTACATTGTATCTGCCAGTGTGTCTGCATATCTATCTCTATTCTCTTTGGGACCTTGTCCTTTCAAGCATGGTTGAAATCCAACGACAAGTTTCGAGCAGAAAATGAAAGTGTGAAGTGCATGCAGATGACAGATGATTGACAGTAGGGAACAACAATAGACAAACAGTGACCAGTCTCTGAGATCAAGCTCTAGAGTTTCTCTTAAAATACATCTCTACTTAGAGTAACATTCTCAGCTATCATTGCCAAACCATGATGTTAGATCTTACTGTGGTTGGTTCACCACGCAACACCACTGGTAGTGCAATATCTTTGCTCTGTTTTACCTATCAGCACAGATATAAATAGAACTACAATGTGTGTAGCTATCAATACAATCAAGATTATGCAATCATTCTCATGTCAATTACATCACCAGGCCCTATGTGACACTGCACTATTGTGCCACCTGAGGGGGGTTGTCAAGCCTACGATATTCAGGAGTTTGAAGCGAATGGCCTAGAGGAGGGTTATTAAGTTCTCTTTCCATCTGTCTACGTATTGTACGTACTAGTAAATCACTTGTTCATTCATCATTTACATTGACTATCATAAACTGATCCTCGCAGCTGAAGAGCCACCAATTAGTGACTTTTACATACCAATAGATTGATTGATTAAATTGAATGAAAAAGAGAGAAAAGTTGAAGCAAAAAAATGCATGGTCATGTGAAGGATTAAGAAGTGGTTTCAGTGAGTACCTATGATGATTTCTACTCCTTGGGTTACGATGTTGATCTGCTCTCGTCGGTTTCCACCACCATAAACACACACACTATGGGAGAAAATGAGGATAATATATGGGTCAATAGTACATGACTGCCTGGCATGGTAAATTCTCTACAAAGAAGGGAATCATTTGTGCCGTGTCCATCAGATCATCTGTATCAACTGTTAATTGCTTTTACAACAGCTTTGTGGAGACATCCTTTCTATTAACAGATATCTCAGCTGAATTAACAGTTACTGTTTGTTTTGTTTGCTAATTGTCACAGATGTCTTCTTATCCAGCAATGAGAGTACAAACATTTTTGAAATTTAAATTTTTTAAACAGATTGACCCATCTTCTTCAAACTTCATCGATATCGTCCACTAATACTTCTCCATTCACTCAATCTACATATACTATTGAGTTTTATTCCCTTTTAATCCTTTGTGCACTCTGAGTACTGATTGGCACAGGAAACCCCATGGCATTGTAGACAACGTTGAATGGTCCTGGCACACAATAGGTTAATACAGTGGAATCCTGTTATAATGAAGTCCTCTGGATCGACAGTTTTCTTTCCTTATATCAAAATTTTGTTATAACCAAACAAATAAACAATAGAAATACATAGAGTGGATAATGTTGCGGCCTGAATTTTTCCTTCATTATCATAACTGGAATTTTGTTATAACAGTGTTGATTATAATGAGAATACACTGTATGCGAAAAAGGAGAATGTGAAGTTGGTGCTAACCTCTTGATACCCTTGTAGGAGTACTTGTTGACCTCTGACTCGATTTGTAGGGCAAGTTCTCGGGTTGGCGAGAGGACGAGGACGTTTGGTCCACCTCGCTCTTTGCGAGGGCTGTCAGAATATTCAAAGAAAAATGTTCCATTGTAAGGAGAAAAACTTGAAACAAATACACTGCATATGAAGACTTTGAACACAAAACAAGTTACTGTAACTCTGTTCTTGTAAATTTGAGGTATATCCGATTAAAACCTGCAAAAAAACCAAAGAAAATAAGAAGAAAATATGGCATATTTTTTAATTACAATTCAGATCATACTCCTTGTTATGCAACAGGTGAGGTATCATTGGGAAGGTTTCATTTTGCTTTATCTGACGACGGATTTACTTTAAAATATTTGAAAATGGTACCTATCCCATTTTGCGATCAATCTCATATTATATTAAACATCAACATAGTGAACTTACATACACAAGTACATGTACATACAATATAAAAAGTGTGTGGTCTTGAAAGTATAATGCTAGATTACAGACATGAGAAATACATCAAGGTATTAAAAGCAACTGCAGTTTTAATTTGAAAAGGTCAAAGGGCAAAGGTGAAACAGAATCGCATGAGGCTAATTGAGCATGTGGGTTGCATGAAGTCTAGAATGGTATAAGACAGACATGGAGCATTTGATATAACACAAAACAAAGTACATGTTACAACGATTCCTGTCACAAGAACTGATTATTATAGCAGTCGACTGTGAGTTATGACAAAACTCAATGAATGTCCTGTGGTATCAGTCCAACCTCTTGCGAATCATGTTATGAATACACTAGTTATAAATCTGCCCCCCCCCCCCAAGGAAAAACGCAGTATCTGACATTTTTGTCGATTTTCACTTTTTTGCATAAATATAGTCAGTGGGCAATCCTTGTTCATATGACATATTCAGATTTTTGAAAAAATGTTTGGAAAGCTACTTTTCTGTAACTGCCAAACGCAGTATCTACACTTAACTTGCACTTTCCCCAAGGAAAAATGCAGTATCTACATGATGAATGTTTCCCCAAGGAAAAACGCAGTATCTACACAGCTAGTCTTAATTACCAGACACTGTTATCTATATGTGTGAATATTTTGCCGGTTGTTCTGTAATTTGAACGTAAATTACTTTCTTTAGATATACTTGCTCAATAATAAAACATAATGTTCAAAATATCTAAACAAAACAATAATGATTAGTAAATATCTTGATGAGATCGTGATCCTTATATAAAACACAGTGTGTGATTAAGACTAACATAGTGCGCATCAAAACAGTTCAGCACAACACTGACAGCCAGCTTGCAGCTAGCTGCACTGAGCATGCAGTCACCACAGGGCCATAGGGCCCGGCTAGTCACGTCAGCATACAGTGTGAGTGTGTACCACTACTTGGATTAAAACAAAATGTTGTCGCAGGGAAAATTACTCGTGAGCCTAGCCCTCAAGAAAAATTTATCTGCAGATAATGAGTAAGTTATTCGAAACTATTTCCATATTGAAAGAATAAAGCTGATCGTTTGACAAACGATCAGCTTTATTCTTTCATATTCTACCACGATGATGAACATCTTCCGTACATTTCAATATTGAACTAACTTTGTTAGGCCTAGACCCTAGTAAAAATTCCTCAGGCTCCGAATCCGAAAGTTTCGGCGAAAGGCAATAGATCTAGACTAGACCTATTATTTGTGTTGTGTTGGATAAACGTCAGGTTATGTAACATGTTACTATTGTTAGATCCTATAGTCTAACTAACACTTGTCTAGACAGTACGTTTGAGTCTTGCGTCTCTTTTCTAACGTTAGACTTAACGTTAATCAGAACTTTCAGGGTCCGCATTCCGAAAGTCTAAAGAAAGATCTAGTGTAGGACTAGAATTAAGTTAAGTCTAAAACTAAAACTTAACCACTTAGAATCCTAAGTCTAGTGAAGTGTCAATGTTCAATTATCTACTCCATACCATACTGTCTTAAAATGAAATAGCTGACAATAGATTAGAAATTCTATGTGAAAAATAGGTAAATGGACAAAATAGAGACAGTTAAGAATAAGTTGTATTTTAATTCTTATCTAGACCCTAGTGAGACTGGGTTGCGTAAAATGCATGCATGATCCCATGCTGCATGCTGGCACAAGTAAAAAAAAGTTACATTACAAATTTACATGACGTAAAAAACCTTGGTTTGATCCAGAAGGTATAGGCCTAGAGAGCGGATGTAACTTCGATCTAGACCTAGATGTATTTTTCTAATTAAAGAGTCCTGTCTCGTGTAGGGCTTAGACTAAACCTTCTAGGCTATCTTCTTTTTTTTTCTGTCAGTATCGTGCATGTATAGCCCGAGGCTGTACCTGTAGACTCGTGTAGCCTGCTAGTGCTACGTAGCCAGCCTAGAATAAACAATATATAAAAACTAGTCTAGATCAATCTAGGTCCAGACATCCAATTTAAATTTATTTTGGTCTAGACAGACTCTAGCCTAGAGTGTACAGATCTAGATCTAGATGCTAGTTAGCGGCTAGGCCATGTAGCACCATAGTACAGCCCTGGCAAGCTTCATATTAAACACGTAACGTCACAGCTAGATCGGTCCGGGAATGTTTTACTTTTTAGGTTTGAGCTGCGCTGCAATCTGAAAAAGTAAAACGTTCCAAGAACGATCTGTTATTTGTTAATGTTATGAAGCCTGCTCTGTAATCAGGGCATAAATGGGGGATGGAGGATGCATCCCCCAGGGCCCAAGGTTGAGGATGGTGCATCATGAATAATTGTACAATGATGTATACATGCATACACAATTACGGCAGAAGATTAATCCTAGTCATTCCACTGTAGATACTGCGTTTTTCCTTGGGGAAATTTGTTCCATTGTAGATACTGCGTTTTTCCTTGGGGAAATCAGTCAATTGCGTGGGGTTTCCCCGAAGTGATCTACATTTTCATCAATAACTTAAAAACAAAACAAAAACACAAAATGATATTTTCCAGGAAAATTGGTAGCTAGATAGACTTAAATTCCACAATGAAGGAATTTTTCAAAAGAGTATATTTTCCAGGGGCTTTGGCAAAAATATAAAATGGTGAATATCTCGGTTGTTGAGAAATAGAGCTGGATGTAGATACTGCGTTTTTCCTTGGATGAGGGGGGGGGGGGGGGCAGAAATGGGCATTCATACATGTATGTATATCACAGTTGTTCCCATTCTACTAAGTATTCCTTGCATACTGTGAGGTGTATTTGTTAAGTTTTTTATTTATTCATTATGGTCAGTTTTTGTGTTTTGTTTTTTGCATGTGCAGGTATTCTGAACTTTTTGTGGCATGCTTTGTTAAATGCATGAAGCACATGCATTCAGCTGTATGTATACACACACACGTAATTAATTTTGGAGGTATAATTATGACGATGATACATGTACATGTATGCAATACACACAAAATGTCTGATAACCTGCGTCTATCACCCAGCTGTCTATAATGGCCACTCTTTTCGTCTCCCTTGGGTGACAGCTATAGACAGGTTTGACTGTATATTGCATAAATCACAACATATGATGGCTGTTAACTCACACAGGTTGCAGGTCTGTGTGTATCAATGCCGGGAGAAGGAATGCTAATGTCTTGCCACTTCCTGTCTGTGCAATGCCGATGAGGTCGTGACCTTGGAGAGCTACTGGCCAGCCTTGACTCTTGAGGGCGCAAACCATAATCAAGACAAACAACGGTATAAAAGAAAACACATGATTTGATATGTTCAAGCCTGCATGTCCAGAAAACAATGACAGAGTATATACATGTACCTTGAAACATGATCAAATAGAATCTAGCATAATTGCAAATATGAGTACACATACCTGGTAATTAAAACATATATAACCACTGCAACAACAACAAACATGAAGGATCATGAACTCAAAACACACAAGTCTACAATGAAGTATGGATTGAGATACGCTGCAGATGCATACAGAATACTTACTGATCTATCAATATTTACAACACACAACTCTGTATTCAAGCATATCTCCAGAAGAGGTCAAACAAAAAGAAAACACACAACGAAAATTGTATGTCGTTTTGTTTTTGCAAATTTTTATTGTTTTTCTTGCCCATTTAACTGCAAGTTTAACCCGTCGAGGACGAGTCCCGAGTATACTCGGGCAGGTGTTTATGGGAAATGCGTGTTGTAGCAAAATCAGTCCGTCCTCAACGGGTTAATCCCACTCCAGGATCAGTCTCTTAACCTCATGCCTAGGGTTAATTAAACCCCAAAGACCTCCTCACATTTGACATACATTACTCTTTTTTTTAAATAGCTCTGACATTTTGCATTGATGCTTATAGCAATGGAGAATGTGAAGGGTAATATTTTCTCAGATTACAGGGTACATTCAGAATGAATGTACCTCTTAAAATCTTGCCTCAAACAAGAATCTTAATCAAACCAAGTCATTTTTTGCAAGGTCTACATGTTATATCGCCTGAACAAAGACTATTTATCAAGAACATCAAGTACCGGTATAAATACTCAATCCTGAGTGACACACACATTATTAAAAAGCAAAACAACAACAATGACTTACCTGTATTGGTGATGGCTTGGTGAACTTCTGTTTGTATATTTCTCTCAGAATTTCAGCTGCCCATAGAAGAAAACAAATATTGGTAATTAGATTGGTTAGTCTTGTGTGTACATGATTGGGGGGGGGGGGGGGGGGGCAGCACTGAGCAAAATTAATTGGAATGTAATGAGAATAGCAGCTCATTCTCTCAGAAGCGTTGTTTTTGGAGACTATAACACTACTTTAACATTCATCTTGACGGTACATATCATGCTCTTACAATTTTGTCTTTCTGCTTCACCCCCCCCCCCAACTCATGCAGTTGTTATTTCACCCCTCTCTGATCCTTCACCTTTGTATTGTTCCTGATATTGTTTGACACTGCCTTCCTATTCATCTTAATCCTTCACAGGTTGCCCATCAATGATCCCTGGGATCATCACTGGCCTTACCTCTCCCCTTTGTTTACTCATCTGTTTACTTTAATCCCCCTCCTTAATACCTAACTGCACTGGGGGGGGGGGGGGGGCCTCGGAGGCCCCCCACCCCTCGACATTTCGCACGATTACTCTGCAACACGCAATGCTCTCGCCGCGATGCTCCATGACTTTTTTCTTTTGAGTTTCCCGCACATTTTGACACCAAATTTGTGACGCCTGGGGGTACGGTTCTGAAGTTACATGGCTTTTTGTACATGCACGTGAGGCCAAAAATGGCTAAAAAATGTGATTTTGTGTACAAAGTCAATGCAAATTGAGTTTTTTCACATGGTTCATATAAATATGCTTATTCTGACTCTCAATGGCTAAGATTAGTTTGTTTTAGGAGTATTATGCTTCAAAAAGTGTCTGTGACAAATTTTGTTACAAAAAACAACAAAAACAAAAGGTCGAAAAAACAAGGAAATACATAAGAAATTCATGAAACAATAAAATAAATAAGAAATTAATTTTGATACCGAATTTTTTTTCAAGTACATTTGCTAAGAATGCCACAAAGAATAATTATACCAAAAATGAGCACTTTTGGAGCTTTGTTTACTGATTTAGATGAAAGATTCTGATTTCTCACATAAATTATCATAATTAATCAAAATAAAATAAAAGAAGACTATTTTCTAAACTTTAAAAACACGATCTTGTAGATTACATCGCACACTACCATTGTGCAAAGTTCCGCGGCGATCGCGTGATCCACGGCCGAGATCATGGGGGGGGGCCTTTGAGGCCCCCCCCCCCCCCCCCAGTCTTTCGAGCTACCAAAATAGCCCAGTCTTTTTAGGGTTAATACCTAATCTCCTTACCTGTTTGGCTCCCTGCCTTTGACAGTGCACACTGTGTGTAGTAGTCCATGTAATTTGTGTCTGCTTACCCTGCATGTTTGCCATTTAGCGTCTAAGATTCTGCTAGGATTGAAAACTTGGGCCCCTTTTGATTCAATTTAAATTCTTTTGATGTCTGACTAGGTTATGTTAATCAGGTTATTCAAAGATGTACACACTTCCATGCTCCCTCTGTGAAGGGGTTTTGATAATATTGGTTTAAATTCTCAACTCCTGATCAGTTGGTTTTGAATTAAAAAGTTCCACCTGTCATCTCTGTCTGCCAATGAAACACTTTATCAACACCACTTCTCACTACCCTTGACAGTGTATCTTCATTTCAGGGCAGGGATTGGTCATTGTATATTAAATTCAAATTCGCCCAAGTGCTAGAATCTTTTTCAATCTCTTATAGCTGGGTCTATTCTTTTCCGTCCTTGATACAAATGTATGCAAATCTTGGAGATTAATTCCATTTCTTTTCCTTAAAATCATCACATCATTAAAAACTTTTGTGGAATATGTATAAACATAAGTATATATCATTCTGGGGTTAATGGTCAATTGTTCAGGTCCAAACAAAGGTTGATGAGTATGACATAAACTAGAATTTCGTAAAAGTGCAATTATTACAAGTGTAGCACAAGTAATTTTTCTTCTTTTTTTTTGTTCTAGGGCAGGTAAGATGACTTTGTTTTGTAATTCTGCAGAATCAAAACATAAAACAGCATGTCGTATGACAAGCAAAAAATATGGGTGCTTTTATTTTCATGTTAGTTTAATATCACACAAAATTTGAAAAAAATGTTCACTTTTGCAGTATGCAGCTAGCTAGGGCATGGTCTCTACAGACTGCAGTGTGCAATGCGCTCAGACTGAGGAGCTTCAATTGTTTAAAGAGAGTAGGAGAAAATATCCCGTAACACAAAGAAAAACAAGCAAATAAACACGTGAAAACTATTTATCAGAGTTTCTCTGACAGAACCATGAAACCCTACTCACGATATTCCTGAAAGGCCTCCTCGAATGTTCTCACTGGTTTGGGCATAACTCTCTTGAGTTCCTCGGCACTCTCATCAACAGTAGTGACCCCAATGACCTCTCTGTGCAGCAATGAGACCATGTACAGTGCAACTGTCAGATACAACTTACTTTGTATTCTTTAAATTACTACTATCATCAGATATATTGTAAATGTCTTTATTTTTGGCAAATAAAATTTTCATTCTGGGCAGCTCAAAAACATAATGACTGATTTTCAAATTTGATCTGCGAAATTGGTTACTTGTACATTTTCATCCAAATCACAAAAGAGTCAGAATTTGCCAAGGAGGCAGATTCGTTAAGAGTAAACTGCATGCCAAAGTGTTTGTCTACACAATGCACTGAATGTCAGTGGCGATCCACTACATTTTTATGCCTTGAAAAATGCGGCTGGTCCCAGTTCGCACAAATTTCATGCCGTGAATGCTGTTCCCGGTTTTTCAGTATCAAATACACTAACACATTACTAGCATTACTTTACCAAAATCACAACAAAATGCCTTGCCTAGGACATAGTCTATGACATCTAAAATAAAACATTTATGTCATGACACAGCACCCAAAGTGATGGTCAAATTTGCCGAGAATGGTCAAACATGCAGCATAGGTACAGAGAATAGTGAGCTGACTTATTTCCTGATGTCATACTACTAGGGACCATTTAAAGTGTACCAATAACCTGAGTGATATGTTTGCTATATTTGTAGAATATACTTGAGACATGCCCTCTGCAAAATATCAGAATCTCGATACTATTCATAAAAACATACACATATAGCATATCACAGTACCAGTGCTTACAGAGCAGAACTTAATTGCGCAGAGCACAAGTGCTAAATCGTTACAAAGATGTGATCTGATTTATCAAAATATGGTATACTTTTTCGGGCTATCACAGGTGCATTATGGCTGTTTTTCGTTAAATCTAGCTGTACCCAAATTTGATTTCCAGAGTAATGGTACACTTCAAGGGTGGTTTTGTTTTGTATTTTTGGAAAATCCAGTGAGCTCAGATTACAGATACTCACCTGAAGGCATCAGCCTCTTGGTCTGTCATGAACTTGATGTCGGGGTGCTCAATGAAGAAATCTTTGATGATCTTTGGGTAATCTATAATGATGAATTGCCCGTTCAACAAGTTACATTTGTGACATCGATTTGTTCATTCTGACAAGTATATACAGCAATATCTGTCAACAGGGGCCTGTTTCATAAAGACTGAGCATAAGTTGCAATCAATCGCAAATTGCGCTTCATAAACAACTTTGTGACTGATCGCAAGTAACGCTCAATCTATTGAAAGTTACGCTTGATTTTTCTTGAAATCAAGCGTATTACAATGTCTCTATGAAACAGGACTTACCCTCATTAGTAAACTTTCGCTCCATTCACTGAGTTACGCTAATTAAATCGAGCGCAAGACCAATCGCAACTCTTTATGAAATAGGCCCCAAAACAAATAAGTTAGTCAACAACAAAACTAGTCTCCCCGACTTGGCTGGGTGCAAGGAGATGTTACGTAGACATCTCCGTGACAAGCTGGAAACTGGAAAAAGTCTTCGAAAAAATTGAATATGTTTGATTCTCTCAGGACTCCCTAGAAGCCATGCTAGTCTCCAGGAAACATCATGGAGATGTCTCTGTAACCAGCATTAGACTCAAGTCCCCATCAGGGTCCCGTTTCATAAAGCTTCTTTTCAGTAACAACTGCCACATTTCTATGACAAATCTGCTCTCAGCCGATCAGGTGCAAGGATTTCAGTAACTTGTAACTTGTTTAATATTGGTAACAAGTTTTATGGAATGGGGCCCAGGTTGCCACCTAGCCTAAAAAGCCACTCAAAGGCCCTAACACCAGCGGATTGCCTCCGTTCTCATACGAGAACTCTCCGCTCTCTGTGCTTGTTATTACGAGAGCGAGGGCGCCCTTGAGAACCGCTAGACAGTGCCGTATATAAAGAGAGTCTGGCCAACTGCTAATTTGGACGCCATGTCATTACCGCACGTATTACGCGTTACAGGGTTAGCGTGTACGCTCAGACGTGACAAAATAACCAAGCCAAATAAGGGGTAGTTAACAATGGGCACTGCGTATGAGCGCACTTCAGTAACGACATGGCGCCTGTAGATAACGGGACTGGCTTTTGACCAATCACAGGCTTCAAAACACATAAGCCAAAAACCGAGTTGGCCAGACTCTCTTAATATACGGCACTGCCGCTAGAGTAGTGGATGAAAGCGATCGTGAGGAAGACATCAGAGGAGATTCCAACAAGAAATCAGGGAGATACCTGTGTGTTACATGCATTTCTGTGAGCAAAATGGTTCTCGAATCAGGGGGACTTTTATAATCTCATATCCAGACATGAAAGAAATATTGATTCTTACAGAAATAGGGAGACTTGGGAAGTCTGTGTCAAATGTTTGCATGAAACAAATTAAACATAGTCCAGTCAAAATATGAAATGACCCCCAACTAATTGCAACAGAAACGATTCCACTTGCATTTGACCTGGAAGGGCAACTAAAATAACATATTAAAAGTTCCCTAAAATTCGAGTAGTGGATCAGTGTCTAATTTGCATAAATTCAAAATGGCCGCCATACAACCTATTTATGCCTATATCTCGGGATATATAACGCACAGAAAGTAAATTCCGGTGTCTAAACCTATGTTTTTTAGGTCAAGGAATACAATTTTGTTATCTGTAGCAACTTTCAAGCATCCCTTTATATAGTTTTTGCTTATATTTGCATATAATTACATGCAAAATGGCCGCCATATTGCCTGTGCAAGCCCGTATCTTCGTATACCATTAATGTAGTACACTCAGGAATAAGTCGCTATATATCTGGACATAAAACCCGCAGAAAATAGATTCTGGTGTCTAAACCTATGTTTTTTAGGTCGGGGAATACAATTTTGATATAAGCAGTAAATTTCAAACTTCCCTTTATACATTTTTTTGCATATATTTGCATACAATTAAATGCAAAATGGCCGCCATAATGCCACTACAGGCTTATATTTCTATCTGTAAAAGGTACCTAGTGATGGTGTCTGTGGTCTTAATTTTACTGCTGAGAATCACTGATGTAGAATACGTTCCACTCAGGAATAAATACCCATATTTCAGTAAAAATTTGCATATATTTATACATAAATCTATTCAAATTGCTACCGAGAAAATAATTTCAGATATACGAATATGAGCTGCAGAACGTTAATTTTACTGTAATACATCCAAGATTTCAAGGGAAAATTGTTATGATACCATTCACAACCTTGATGATTATCCTTACACCTAGTGTTTATATTCTTGCATTGATTAAAAGTATTGTATTACATTGTACTCACATTTTCTTGACATAACGCCTCAGAACAGAAAACAACTGTAAGTAGCATCGAATAGAACATACCTTTATTTAACTGTAATCTCAACTTAGCTTCCAAAGTGTGCTCAATAGGTACACAAATATTAAAGTCTCAAATTATGTAGTAGGAATCGTTAAAATATTTCATGTATATTCAATGTATTATATTTTGTAATTTGCCCTCATGTTTACTGCTTATACTTGTGTCTATGTTGCAATTCATTATTTATTCCTTTTTTTTGGCATGTCATCAAGTTCATGATTATCAACAAGCTACTCTACAAAAGTTTCATGAGTTTGGACATATCTCATATAGCTTTCAAAGTGTGCGATGATTTGTATCCATGTTTAGTCGATACTTGTGTCTTTTGTTGCAAAACTTTTGGTAAAGGCATGTTTATCTACAGTATGTGCAACATATGACAGTGATAATTTGTATGGAAGTGGATTTTGTCATATTTTTGCGCGGTTTCACCAGGTGACCCAGTGACTTACTGAAAATGTAAAACATTGTAATTTACAGCCATAGATTTAAAAAAAAGGAAAAAAAAAGGAAATGCCTTAACATTTCTATTACTATTACTCTGGATTCATCAGTCAATCAATACAAACAGCATCCTTCTCATCGGCTTCAAGCTCGTACAACACGTATGAATTCTTATAAGTCTTACTTTTACATTTTTTTGCGTTGTACGTGTATCTCCAGCTTTGTTAAAAGAAATGTTTCCTATTGCATTGAGGCTTCGCACTAATAGCATTTTCATCAACACACTGGCTTTTTTTCATTAATGCGAGCAACATGAAGACTGAATTCAATTTGCTACCAAAAAAGCAGTCTTAAGTCAGATTAAAAACAAAACAAAATACATAACATCATTTTCTGTTCCTGTTCCAAAAGGTCCCTTCCCTCCACTTCAGCAGCAGCTTTTCTTCATGTTAAACAGTGGAAGGGAAATGACATACAATCATTGGAATTTGGACGATTTGAGGATGATGTTTAATCAAAAATATGTTCTGATCACTACAGACAAAGCTGCAGCTATTAAGGAACTCCTGAAGGAAGTCTGATGCAATTGCAAGACAGGCTTTTAGCGACTGGCAGTGTATAGTTGCAGGGCAAACAGATTTGACTGCACACAACCCATACCAGTGGCAGATGTGGGCCATTATATATCAGACACTTGAAATGTTGTGTTTCTTAAATATGTGAGGAGTCAGGGGGGCATTTCATGAAGCGATTTGGTCAGATATTTTTCTTACAAACTGTTACAAGCTACTAAAATCCTTACATCTGATTGGCTGAGAGCAAATTTGTCCGACAGCTTTGTCGGACAAAATGCTTCATGAAATGCCCCCCAGATGATGCTGTTCTAATTGGTGACTAGGAATAAGAAGCATTCTCAAAAGACATCGACACAGTTTACAACAAACGTGAGACTTAACACGCTTCAGTATGAAATGGAGCCGAGATCCTGTTTGCTTTAAAGTTAATCAACTGCAATTTCACACTATCCTAGTCCAGAATTTGTGGTAAACGCATAGAACACTGTGAGTGTAAGCGAGTTTTGTGTGTTTGTTTTACACTTTTATCATTGATCTATATTTTCAGTGATCACATTACATACCTTGAGTATCTGTATTATCACAAGGTAGAAAATGAAAATAATGTACTGGAAACGAAAGAAAGTTTTCTTGAAATTAAGTGACTTTGATTCATGAGATTTTAAACTTATCTTAGACAAAGGTTCAAGGCAGCAAAAAAAGGTTCAAGCTAATATTGCAAATAGTCATCATTTATCTTCTGCCGTCCGGTCGTCCGTCATGCATACATTTTCAAAAATCATTTTCAGGTTCTCTTTAAAAACCCCATGTAATGACAGATTTTCAACAAACTAGGCAAGTAGCATCCCAAGGATGATATACTTTCAAGGTGTTTAAATAGACACCATGTCCAAAAGGTCCCAGAACCCCGAAATTAAGGAATCTATCATTAAACCCCCCCCCCCCTCACACACATACACACACACACACACACACACACACACACACACACACACACAAAGTAGAACCAGGTGTTACAGAGCTAGGTATACTGTATATATATATATGCATATATATATATATATATATATATATATATATATATATATATGATACTTGTAGTCTGCGTGTTGGTACCAGTACAGAAAAGATGACGAAGTAGAGTGGTAATGCATTTCAGTCCAACAGTGCTATTTAGCCAGACCAAATTTTCGACGATCTTTCTTCACAATTGTCATTGTCGACCCCGAGGAAGAGGAATGTATCCGTCGAAATTTTGATCTGAATAGATAGCACTCTTGGACTAAAATGTATTACCACCCTACTTCGTGTTATATATACATATTATATATATATATATATATATATATATATATATATATATATATATATATATATATTATATATATAATATATTACGTGTGGGCACTATGTCCCCCTCTGAATTTAGAGTTGCTTCTTTTATAAAATTAGAAGAGCATTGAGTAAATACATCAGTGAGTGTATAAGCATACTTTCAATATACTCATACTTGGGGCTAGAGCCAAATAGAAACCAATTTTCACACGTTCATCTTCACAAAAGGTGTGTTCAATTTGTTACCAAACTTGGCTAGTAGAATATTGGTAAAATGGGTACCATCTCCCCCCCCCCCCCCCCCCCCCAGACCACAAGATGCCCAAAGGCACCTAAAATCTGATCTAGGTGCGGCAGCCTTGGGGCTGGGACCAAATTATTGGGGACCAATTTTGATTTTTGATCCTCTTTTTTGAAAACACATGGTCAAATTAATTTTCAACAAACTTAGTATTGTACGGTAGGTGCATTTATCGCTAGTGTCATGTATATCATGAACATCATGCCTCCCTGGGCCCTGAAAGTCCCTAAAGGCTTCCAGATATGGCCCTATGAGGGGTTCCCAAAGTCTTCAAATTTCCTCTCTCCCAAGTAATAGTTTGTAAGAATGCATGGAAGGTGAACTTGAGATACTTGGGTGAGGGATGGACCCCTGGGTCCTTTATTCAGAAAGTGAGTGAGTGGCATGGTACCCTGATATGACAAGAACATTCTGTAAACAAAATGTCCAAACTCATGAAACTTTTGTAGAGTAGCTTATGGATATAAGCTACTCTAATTTGAATAGATTTATGTATAAATACATTATGCAAATGTTTAGTGTAATATAGGTAATTATTCCTGATTAGAACGTATTCTATATCAGTGATTCTCAGCAGTAAAATTAAGACCACAGACACCGTCACGGGGTACCTTTTACAGATAGAGATATAAGCCTGTAGAGGCATAATGGCGGCCATTTTGCATTTAAATAAATGCAAATATATGCAAAAAATGTATAAAGGGAAGCTTGAAAGTTATTGTTTATATCATAATTCTATTCCCTGACCTAAAAAAAAAGAAAAGGTTTAGACACCAGAATCTATTTTCTGCGGGTTTTATGTCCAGATATAGGGACTTATTCATGAGTGAATGGTATACGAAGATACGGCTAGCACAGGCAATATGGCGGCCATTTTGCATGTAATTATATGCAAATATATGCAAAAACTATATAAAAGGGTGCTTGAAAGTTGCTACAGGTAACATAATTGTATTGCTTGACCTAAGAAACATAGGATTAGACACCAGAATTTACTTTCTGTGGGTTATATATCCCGAGATATAGGCACAAATAGGTTGTATGGCGGCCATTTTGAATTTATGCAAATTAGACACTGATCCACCACTCGAATTTTAGGGAACTTTTAATATGTTATTTTAATAGCTCTTCCGGGTCAAATGCAAGTGGAATCGTTTCTGTTGCAATTAGTTGTGGGTTAACCCCCTTTTTGTCGTATTTTGACTGGACTAACAGGTTCAAGCAATATTACATCCGATACTTGACTTACTTTTCCACTTCTCCTTCAGGTACTCTGCTTCCATCTTATTCATGTTCTTCCAGTCAATCCTTTTCCTATTGTAACAGAGAAAGAGAAAAAAAAAATAAGTTCATGTCTGAATCTGAGGAGATTGTTATAATTTTGCACACACGATGAATTCTGGAATGACACCACTCTCATGAAGGATTTCATTAAAATACAAAATTGTGCCTCATTTATCTCATTTAACACTCAGATTTAATATCAAAACATTACACGCACCTTGGATTGTAATAAAAAAGACACAATAACTTATGACAGTCCACAAAAGGAGAATATGATTTCTTCTCATAAGGGGTTTTTAGAACTACAACATCCACAGTTAAAGATGGAATTAGCCTCTTTGATCATGCCTATATACACTTCTACATCTTATGCAATTGAGAGAAATGAATGGTACATGTTTGAGTATGGTTGATGACATGCTGCATCAGTTCTAGCAATAGCTTCAGATTATTGAAGGGTCTACTATTTATGTCACTCACGGTTTTTCATCATAGAAGTTTTGTGAGTCGCTTGCATTCCTGCTGCCTGTAGACAAGATAAAGAATAGGCACAAGACAAGGAAATGTTTTACATCAGAAATATTCAACATAAAGACATATATATATGTGTCGGAAAAGATCACATGAACATGCAAATTATCCCATCCCATGAAAAACTGACTCTGCATCAGAGCACAGTTTGAATAAGTTTGGATATGTGCAGTAAAATGAATGTACTGCAAATTTTCTGTCAAATTAGTTTCAGAGGTTGGTAAAAGCCATGGAGCTATCATACATTGATGACAGCTCTTTGGTAAAGCTTATGAGTGATGCTAAAAAAACATTCACACTCATACATTCACATTATGGCATTTGTAGGTGATGGGTGATTTGATCTTTGTGCATTACAGCATCCAAAGTCTTTACTTTACTTTCAGACTTGGCAGTGCAAAAAAGATGAGTTTCTGATATTATGCCTGCATTTGGTGAAACTTCCAATCATCTCATTTAATTCAATTAAGTAAAGGAAACTTGACCCTTGTGTGAAATTGTAAGCAAGGTGCATCGGAAATAACTTGCATTTACAAACCCACAGGCAGAATTTGACTACTGTGCCTGGCTGATATCGTTTGCTGGCCATCGCTAAGTCACCTGGGACAAACCATGAGGTTTGTACATCATTCACCCCATTTCTGGTGTGGGTATGCGGGTGGACAACTTCATTGGGATAGCACCCTGCTCCTTGTAAACAGTGAAAGAAGTGAGATTATTTACTACAGGTGTGAATTGTGATTCCCTCACACCTCCATATAATGTCCTATCCCCCCCCCCAAAAGAAAAAAAAAAGAAAAAAAAAAGAAAAAAAAAGAAAAAAGAAGAAGTGTACTGGATGGGATGGCATGATTACAGACAACTCTTTTCCTGTATTTGCATTTCATTGGTGCTGTCTTTGTTGCCAACAAAAGGGGTTACATAGGCTGGGATGGGATAAGGCTTTACTTAGAAATACAAGGAGAAATATTTTAATATCCAGCGGTGCACGAAAAGATATTGTTTGCACACTGCATCAAGCAATGATTCCAGAATCTGCCACGTCATCTACCCACCATTGCTGAAGCCATGGTTTCTGGACAAATGAGCTGAGTAGTCTGGGTCTGTGAGCTCCTCGATGAGTTGCTTGGCTTTCTCCCGCGCCTCTTCACTGCCAAAGATATCGATAGTCGTGTCGTATCCATCCGAGTCTCTGGACTGCACCTACAGTAGGCATACACATATTTGATGCAAAGACATCAATAATTGAATGGGAATATGAGAAAACACTGCTCAATAATCATTATCTTTCTGGAATGTTGAGCCATACAATATTCCATAATAGCCCTGTAATATTGAAATATTTTGAAGAAATGTGAAACCATGTTCTTTTAATACTAACATTAACAAAAATATCAGTGATGACAGTCAATATGATTGTTCAGTTTTACTGCAATTCAAATTGTGTGTGTGTTAATGCTGGTACACTCAGTATTATTACAAGGTCTGTTGATGTCACTTTTACACCTGATACACAAAGTCTGTGTTTTTCCCCGTGTTTTTTTTTTTTTGGAATAGCAAGATTTGGATTGTACAGATGGACGGATGGACAGGCAGACAAACAGATGGACATACAGACAAAAGAATGGACAGCTGATCATATCCTTTACAAAACAATGCATCCCAAAACCTCTGCAGGCAGAGGCATAGACATGTAACAGGGATGAGAAGGTCAAGCTCTACACTAGTGTGTGTTGCACTGCATGCAAGAAATGACTCAGTCTATTGTGCAATAACAAACTTCCTCTGCATGGGGGTGGTTACATATTGCCCAATACAAAGCCTCATCATGTACAGTACACTGCCGCTGTGTGCCACAAGCCTTACACTGTATGTGTAAAAATCAATAATAAGCCATTAATGTTTGAGTCTACAGATGAAGCTTAAAAGCAAGTTGCACAACAGAATGTCTTCTTCCTGTCTCTAACTTTCTTTCACAAATCTCTTCTAATTTAATGAATAAATATCTTATCAGAAATGACACTCTTGACAACCAAAAACAAAATAAAACTACTGCATGCAGGCAAGATTACTAGAAGCAAAATGTACATGGCGATCTGTACTTGGGGATAGAATAACCTGCAAATATATCTGCATGAGGTATATATGGTCGAAATTTGAACAAATTGGGCAATTTTTAAATCACCTCACCTCCACCTTCTGGCAAAAGTAAACAAATTAAACCATCAAATTCCCGGGCAATTTTGCCACAAAAACTTATCATCTTGAGGCACTTCTATTTTTTGTGCCATTTTATCTAATAATGGGAAAATATTTAGGGAATCGGTTAGATTCATTCAGTCTGAAAAAACAAACAAACAAACAGATAGAAACTAGCACAAAATTGCCAATTTCTCAAATGTGAACTTCTTGATGTGCTGAAAATTTAAGGATCAATTAAAGACTTAGCAACTGAGAAGCTTTTGAAAATTATGTGTCCACAACAAACAATAACAAAGGAAATTAAATGTTCAAAGAGAATTTCTAATCTATACGTTGTATCTTACAAAACACAAACAATTAATATCTAAGAGAAAAAAAAAGAAGAAGAATAAAACCAGCAGCAAACCTGTGAAATGTAGTTTCTGAGACTTGCAGGCTATAAATAATGAATTTCACCAAACACTCTCACTCACTTGCAGTAAAGACAACATTATTTTCTTTGATGTGATAAAAAACTAATGAACTATCAGCTTACCTTTATCCTGGCCCCACTTTCATCCTGCAGCTCTCTAATCTTGGCTCCCTGTTTGCCTGTAATTCACGCAAATTAGATCCATATAATTAATTAATGGACTTCTATGGACAACTGTAATCTTTTTTAATTCTTATCTTCAAACAAGTACACTCATTTGCTTGACTGTTCACATGGCAATATCTGGAATGACTACCCCTGGATTATGATCCAACACAAAGGAAATCTCCAATACAAGTTACTGGTAATAACACTGATGTATGATTATGATGTGATGACATTAAAATTATTTGATATCATCCACTTGCAAAAAGTTACTAAACCAAAGCTGTTCTCTTTGTTATCAGCGATCAAGTTACACACAGTCATAAGTTTAAGTTGTACAAAGGAAGGTGTTGAACTACACGTGTAGTACCAAAGAGGTTAACCAAAACTCTTTCAGCGAGAGGGTTGCAAATTCTTGGAATAGCCTTTGTGCAGAAGCTGTCGAGGCAACATGAGTTAACAGCTTCAAGTCTAAGCTCAATAATCACTGGAAACAGAAACATATGGTAACAAATTTAATCCAGATTGCATAAATTGACCATCCCGTGGATACATCACATGGAACTCCTCAGGCTCAGGACCGAATCCTTCGAATGGCCCTCTTCAAGTCTCTACCTTACTGGATGTCATCATACAAGTGTAGGTAATTTGGGTATATGCATGCAGAATAAAAATAAATTTTGGCCAGTTTGACACAGTTTGGTTTAGCTGATCTTGCGACATATGCTTTAACTTAGATACAAATCTGCATTCATGCCCTGCAATGATGGATGATACTATGTATTATTATCGAAACTAATATACTAAAATCTATTAGTAAAAAGATCTGCAACAAGGTTAGACCTCCCGTGCCAAAATTCGACCACACACAAAAGCATAGGTTTTACACATAACCGGTGGTTGAATTTTGGATGGCGCTAGTTATGGTCAATATGGGCCGCTTGCTTTAATCATAACTGCCTGATGGCATACTTTGTTCCATCGGGTAATTGCGTTCGCGTTGGTCGCGTTACCCGACCTTTCGTAGGTCCTAAAATTAGTATTATAATATACTATAAGGGTAGACCTTACACGACTGTTTGTTTACGTAGGGCATGCAGCATTCAGGAAGCTCGGGTAATGCGACCACCCGATGTGAACGCAATCAACCGCTGGAACAAAGTAAATTTAAGCCTAGGACCTACAATTTCTTGAGTCTCTAGTATCTAGTGAATTTACCTATAATACGTCCAACATATTCATTTTCGACAGACATTGTTGTTTTGTCATCTGCCTGCCCATCTCTGCCTTTCCAACTGCCTCCTTCCCGTCCTCCCCCTCCTCTTCCTCGTCCTCCTCTTCCTCTTCCTCCTCTTCCACTCTGCCTCCCGCCATCCTGGCCTGGGCCTCGGTCATCATCATCCCTCCAGCTCTGCCGGCCGCCACCTCGATCATTTTCGGCAGCTCTCCAATTAGGACTGTCGTCTGATCTTCGTCTGTCAGTCCGAGAGTTGCTCCAGGTTTGAGATTCGCCATTCCACGAGCCGCTATCCTCATCATCGACGGGATCGCTGCGCTGTCTCCACTCATTCCACGCTCCACCACGGCCACGACCTATAAATTTACCTCCTCCACCAACGCCGCTGCTGTGCTGGTGTCCCCCGTGTCCCCGGCCTCTCCTCCCGCCACCGCCGCCCCCGCCGCCACGAGCGCGAGGAGCGGGTCCATTGCTGTAATCGCTGATCGGATCGTCACTCCATGTATTTGTTTGATATACCCTCGGAGGAGAAAGTGATGACTGAACGCCATATTTCACATCCTGTTCAATCTCTGCCTCCCAGTCTTCACTCATCTTAATAACCAGAGCAAACTTAACAGTGGGGCGAACTTTGAAGGAATATTACCGTCGTTTCTTCACCTCGTATATCGAAAGTGTGGCAGTCGACACACATGTTTATATGGCCCTTCGATCTACGTTTTCTTTCGGTCACATGTCATTGGCACTGCAGCCTCATCCAGTTTGAAAGCAACTGCTATAGATGATAACAAATCCCGCCTGACACGTGTACTCGTATCGTGTTAGGGCCTACTTAGGCCCTGTACTGCGCCATTGATTCACTCCAATGTTTCAAAAAGGTACGGGGGTCAGGGGGTTTAATGTCAGTTACTTTATACACACTTGACGACATGAATTTGAATGTAATATATTTGTACTTATATGTTGTATAGGGTATTTTCTCTGTTTGTTTGTATGGTTTTTATGAAGTATCGAATAAATAGATCCAAATCCAAAATCCCCCGGCCCCCCTTCGATTGCAAAGTGAAATGTGACGTGCATAGAAAAACGCCACCACGGTGATTCTCTTTGTTGCCTGAGAACTGGCAGCAAAAAAATGTGAAGACTTTGCTCTGTTTTTGTCTTTGTGTTCACTTGTTTTGTTTAGTTTTTGTTTAGTTTAGTTTAGTTTTTGTTTGTCAGCCAATTTGGTGAGAATTGTCATTCTCTCGCCCCCACGCAAAAAGCAAGATCTTTATATACTGAATTTATAACACATGACATTGTTACTTTTCATTGTCATTGATGTATGTTACAAATACAACACTGTATAATTTGCGCGGAAACTTAATAAAATGAATGAATGAATGAATGTGTATATTGCAACTGCAATTACGTTGTATGTACCCAAAATATTTAATGATATCCCATGAGACGACCCAATAAGTTCCATACATACCCAGAATACATCTTCTTTATACTGGACCCATCAGATTCTGGAATAGCTTAGATAACAGCCAAAGAGAATTCTCTAAGTTTATTAGGCCCTACATTTAAATATAAACTGAAAAATATTTGTTTTTTTCACATATCAGATAACAATATTATCATATGTTTCGTTATACTTTCACTTGTCCTTGAGGTGGAGTGGCATGTTCACAGATCTGTCCTTTTCCTCCCTTTCTTCTCTGCCCCTTCTCTCTTCTCTTCGTTCTGCATCGTGCAGTAATTGCGTATTGCATAGTTTTCATGCGTGCACTTATGTTTGTTTGTTTTGCTTACCACCTGTACTGTTTCATCATATTTTCCTGGTACACATGGCCCAATGAATAGTGTCTGTGCAGTATAATTATTTTATCTTGAGTTTGTATTGCTTGTACTTTAAAAATCAAGTACCGGGTACTGTACTGTTATGCTTTTATATCAAATATCAAATAATAATATAAGTTATATGGTATCTTGGTGTTGCTGTTTCTGTTGTTTGCGAGTAATCCATGTCCCACAAGCTCTGCTTTTCTGTAGATCACTCTTTTCCATCGTTATATTTTGTTTTTGGTACAATTGCAAAATGTGCATTTCTCTTTTATGTCATCATCCGTATACATATATTTTGTACACTTAATGATTTGTCCTTTCAAACTGTTTAACAGTGGAATAATTGACAAGTGTATCACCTTGCATTAGATATTTCATTTCATTGATGGAAATAAAGAATAATTGAAATTAAATCAAATGCAGAAATATATCAGAGGAACACATCCAGTGAGGTTTCAGAAAAATCAGACAATCCATTCGAAAGTTTTGATATATTTTAAAAGATTTGGTTTGATCCATGTGCCGTCATCCTTGGATAAGGCAGCAACGGTAATATTGTCACAGTAGGAGAACAATAAAAATAAAACACGATATGTATAAATAAAATACATGTATCACAAAATGACATTTCTCATATAAAAAGTTCATATTCCCCCGACTTCTTACGACGGATTCTTACATCAAAGGGTAATAATACTCCCCCACCTCTTGAAGGAGGTATCACACGTCACATGCTCTTTCACTACCATGCTAAATAATGAAAATATTTGGATTCTCTTTACATTGTTCCCCTACGGTGACATCACATAGTTGTTGTTTTTCGTTTTTGGTAGCATTCTTACCAAGCACTGACGTCATGTGGCTTAACCACAACTTCTGAAGGGATCGTTTGATTTTCCTCAAACTTTAATTGATGTGTTCTACATACATACATGTTTCTATATTCACAGGCCCCACATTATACATGTATTTGAGGAAATTTCCCTTTGATATATGCTGTAATCTTTCTGTATCGGGGAATCAAAAAGATGCCATATATCTGTAGTTTGTACTCAAGAATAAACAAACAGTGATTCTTCCTCTTATTGTGTTTATTTTTTTCAGTGCTGAGAATGGTAATAAAGCATATTATAAATGTACATTGTATCATAGACATTAGGCTTTGTGGTGATAAGAACAAAATAGTACATCGCTCCATCGTCTCACATCTGGAAGTGATTGGAGCAGTGGTACAGACTATTGTACATAATTACAGTTAATATTTGAAGACATGTCATTCGGCAACTGCATGACTGCAGCCCTCTCGGTGAATTTGGACGTGGAAGAGACAAATATAGGTCTGCTACAAGCCAATAATTCCTGAAATCACTTCAACCACATTTGGCTTCTTTGATCAAAAGAATTACCTACGTCTCAGATTGTTTGGAAAAAAGGAAAAGAAGAAGACACATCAATCTCATTACAACAAATGAAGACTTAATGCCACGAATGGTAAAATTCCATCAACATTTCCTAGGTCAGAAGGGTACTGGAATCTTGAATAAATAGCCATAATGATGGGAAGTAGTGAATAAAAGTGGGTGACACATTCTTCCACATTCAAGGGCAGTGATTTACCAGTACTCACTTTCCTGAGTTGATTCGAAATGATCGGGAACAGTAATAAGCAGTGTTGCCAGATGGTGATTTCGGTAACCAAAAAGGGTGAAATTTGGTGATTTTTGAAGTTGAGTCTCAATATCATTAAATACATTAAACCTATACATGATAGTATAACACTCCTCTTATCTATTATGAGAAAAGATGTTTCTCATTTTGAGGACAATTCTAGAAAAAAATCAAAACATGATATCTAAAAATTAAGAACACTTAGTCCTATGAGATACAGTTGCCAAATTTCCTTTCAGCAAAAAATTCAATAGGAGAAATTCTTTCATATATAAAAAAAATGTGATGGGTATTGTTACTGCTTTAAAGCCGGGGTACATAGCTATAATGACAAGTTCTCAATGTCATCAGCCAGATTTACAATGCTTGGCTTTTTACGGAAGATGGATATAGATGTGCCATCACATACTGCCAGAACAGACGGGGAGATGGCTACAAGTCTCAGCCAAAAGCTTAAATGCCCGCATGTGTTCACGGTGTTAACTCCTAGTTGGTCGGTTACATTTTCCACGATGTCCCCACTGGTATTGTGCACGCTGATGGAAGCCGTGCGCCGTCTTCCATTCACCTTGGCGATGTAGATGTTGTCCTTGGTGTCAACCGTAGCATATGCAAACTGGCCCTTTTCCACCCCGATGAATGCAAGGGATTTCTGGGATGCCTCATCAATGACCCGTATGCCTTCTTTGTCCTTTACAACGATCTTGCCAGAGGCAGTGATGTCGATCTGATGAGGCTTGAACTCGCCATCCATCGAGATGGTTTTGAGCACAGCACCACCATCATGGTGGAACTGAAATATCATGTTACGCTCTGGGTAGCCCATGAAGACACGCCCATCGGTCCTCCTTGACAGTGAAACGTGCTCTTCGGATGAGGGGGCATCGAACTTTTGACTTAGCTTCATCACGCCGTCTGTGTCGAACTCACCGATATCTCCGTAACCGGGATAAATGATGATAGTTCCTGAAGTAGTGGACACAAGATCAACAATGTGCATATCTTCCAGAATTCTTTTCTGATGCCGCACTCGAGGCGCTCCGTACGTAAATATGTCCACGCCACCATGTTTGTAACCAACAGCCAAACGAGTGCCCGGAAGTGACGTCATACCCTGCATTTCTTCTCTCTTATCAAAGGGAATGTCGATTTCTGCAAACAGCTTCCACCCTGTTTCCTCCACCAAGCTTCCGACCTCTTGTCTTGCAGGAACATTCCATTTGACTTTAATGCCAAGGTCCTGGATTCTGTCGATGGCTCCTCCTTCAGCACAGACATTAAGAGCTTTCAACATCGGGTCTTTCACCTGCCTGTAAACATCAACAATACCGTTGTTAGTGCCATCCATTGTGGCAGCTTTTACCATAACGTCTCTGTGTGATTGCATGCTTTTCTGCAATTGCTGCAATTGCGCGATGTCAGTAGCCTTTCGGAGGCGTGCAACTTTGTGTAACATGTCGTTTGTTTCATCTTTGATTCGTTGGATCATCAAGTCCGCGGTGGCTTTAATCTCCTCTTCGGCTGAATCAAGCTGATGGCTGACAAAGCCTCGATCAGGTTCTGCTTGTGCCGATGCCACTGTCTGGATCACCCGACTAATTCTCCCTATTGCTCCGTCAGTTTGAAGTGACATCAGCAAGAGTTCACGACACATTTCGCTGTTGGGACAGACGCATCCTCGGAGAACTGACTTCCGACAGGATCTGCACAAATGCTCCTCGCTGCGAATTTGATTGTGTTGATGTTTGATCCCTCCATGCACAGGACGAACCAGGTGGTCCGTGTGACCCTCAGTTCTCTTCGTACTAGTACTGACATCAACATCAATCGACCTGGAATGGGTGCGGGATTCTTCTGATGCAGTATTACCCTCGCTGCTGATTGCCAAACTGTCATTGCTCATGAGGTCAGTGGGCACTGGTAGTAGTTCGTTAGAAGCAATCGGCGACTTTATTATAAACCCATCAGTGATCAGAGATTGAAAATGTTCTGAATCCTTGATGAAAGATAGCTCTGCTCCAGATAAGACGTCATCTAGGAAGAAAGATCTAGAAGAGTCGTTTTGTTGGGCAACCAAATTTGAACGCGGTTGTCCCATGGATAATTTGGAAATGCTGGAACTTGTTGAGGCCATTATTGTCTTCTTTGATCAGGTAATTCTGCAGAGAGAGAGAGAGAAAGAGGGGGGGGGGGTATAAGCATTCATGGCAGAATTTAATTTCTTTTATCTCTGTATGCTTATAATTAAATTTTGGATAATCAACAGATTCTGTCTCCATTTGAGAAAGGACAAAACGAAAATAAGACATGACAAAGGACTTTACCAAACTTATACCAACAGCAAAACAAGTGAACAGCTGAATGTCACTTTGCAGACAGTCATTAGATCGACATAAAATTAGCAAAAATGAAATAAAAGTGACATTTTGATTCATACTGCTGGGAGACGGGAGAGAATTCTCCCACTTCCCACCTCCTTGCCAGGGGCGGATCCAGGAATTCCGTAAAGAGGGGCGCATTTACAAAATTAAAGGGCGCTCATGCACCCCTCCCCCTTTATTTTCTTTTTTTTTTCGTTTCAACAAAAAATAAAGGGGGGTGGGGTGCACCCAGTGCGGTCCTCCCTGGATACGCCACTGCTTGCTTACAGCATAAGTCTGTAGCTATAAAGCCAGCGACTTCAATTTTTACACCTTTTGATCAGACAGTTGTTAGAGTGAAGCCATACTAAAAAGAGTAATTTGTGTGATTGGTTGATATCACATTGTGCAAGTAATTTAATTGATATGCCTTTATTACTTGGGTCAATCTTACAGGAAAACTCCCATTGACGAGCCTCACTTCCTTTCGTTTAGCAATGAAATAAATTCAGAATTTCCTGATTTTATTACATTGAAGTAGAGTGTATTGTTTTGAGAAGGAAAACTGCAGCTCCTTTTCCCCCAAGCTTATTTAACCATCAATCTAATGCACGCCAAGAAAGCAATCATATTACAGTAACAGAAGGCCATTCATTCTATCCGTAGGCCTACCGGTATCTTAGGCCGTGTTTATGCTTCCCCTTTTCGGGCCAGAATCAGCATTTTGATACACGTTTAGTTCAAAACATGGTTGTGTCCTTGCTCATTTTGATGTAAACGCCGTTTCAAAACGTTGTTTCAAAACGCACAAAATAGTGCGTTTACGATCGGCGTTCGTACAGAAATGCTATTCGAGGGGAAGCATAAACGCAACTCACATCACAAACGCATTTAAATTACGTCATCTCCATCGCCTTTCCGGTTCACTTGAAATTCGCGCGCCAGGCCAACCGACCTCGTACTGTGCTGCAAGTGCTGATCCCTCGAGCTCCCTGTTGGTACATTACTGTACGTGGTGACAGAGTTAATGCACGAAGAGCTCACTATTAAGTATTATATCACACATTCCGATTTTGTCAACAATTTGTAGATGAAATAAATACTCGTATTTCCTATCAATAGTATCATTGTCTACAGTTTATGTTTGTGTGTATCAGTAAAGCGATCAAGATCTTATTAGACATGCATGAACAATACACACACTCAGGCCAGAACTTCCAAGAAAGCATGCGCCCCAATTTGACCTGCCACTGCTGAGGTCAGCAAAGGCAAAGCAATCGCAAACGCTCTTTCCAAGACTCGAAGAAAGTGAGCATAAACAGTGCTCCCGTGAATGGCGTTTTGAATCAGCGTTTTGAATCAGCATTTCGCTGATTCTGCCTTTGCAAATTGAGCATAAACACACCCTCAAGCCTAACACTCGGTAACACAGCAGACGAAACACTCCATGACGAAGAACCGGGTCCGCCGGGGAGGGGGAAAGAGACTCGTGTCCCACCTCCCTGGAAGAACTAGGCGTGTACAAACATACAACTACTTTGCAACGACATACATAGCTTTGATCAACGTTCAACACCTCTTTTAATCTACCGCATCACAGTAAACTTGAGGCTATGTGTCGTGATTAACTTACCGAGTTGGGTTATATCCACAGCGTAGTGATGCACGCATTCGCTCTACTGTATTTGATTATGTGCAACACAACAATCATTTTGTTGCTACCTGACAAACGAACTGGATGCGACTTCCGCTCCGGGGAAAACCCAAATCACGAGATTACCGTAGAGGGCAGACTTCCAAACCTGTGGCCAGTGCCGTATCCTGTGGCCCTGCGACATCTATGAGCGGAGATGCCGGAGAAACCGATGTGCCACTTTTGGAAACTTTGTCAGCCATAATAGTACAGTCTACTATGTCGAAATATTGGGTCCCGTGAGATTTTCGTGCCAAAATTGATTTTTTTTAGCTAACTTGGTCAATTTGGGGGTGCTGAATCCAAAAAACTTTGGTTCCATTTTTTCCGACCACGTCTTCAGTCGCCATTTTGAATTTCAAAATGGCCGCCATAGCAAACTGTATTTTGACCCAATTCTCATAATGTGAGCATCATAGCAGGTTCAGATTTGATGCAAAAAGCATGTTTGTGATGTCAGACATTCTGATACACCATTTTCTAATATTGTAGAGAGCTTTGATACAATTTTTAGGCAGCCATCTTGAAATTCAAAATGGCCGCCATAGCTAAATATATTTTTACCCATATCTCAGGTTGTAAGCATTATGTAGAGTATAAATTTGGGGCAAAAAGCAAGCATATGATGTCAATAATGCTAATATATACATTCTTTTATTTAATGACGGATCATTTCCTTAGCGGCCAACTTGAATTTCAAAATGGCTACCATAACAAATGTAATTGGACCGGTATCTCACATTGTATGCATTGTGTAAGGTTCTAATTTGGGGCAGAGAGCATGCATATATTGTCAGACATTCTGAAACATCTTTTTCTGAAACGATGGTTCATTTTGATATCAAAGGTGGCCATCTTGAAATTCAAAATGGCCGCCATAACTGAATGTATATTTTGACCCATATCTCATGTTGTACGCAACACAGACAGTTCGCATTTCGGGCATAAACCGGGCTCATGATGTTGAACATTCAGATGCATTTTTCCCCTCCCTGAAATTGCAGATCACTTTCAAGGCTGCCTTCTTAAAATTCAAAATGGCTGCTTTTCAGCTAATATCTGTGGTTACAAGCAACTTTTAGACATATCAATGTTTATGGTGGCGTACAGTGTACATTATATAAAACACACACACATAGGGCCTATACATCCTGTAATATTGGATTATTTGTATTGGTCGCCACTCTTGAAATTCAAGAAGTATTTTGACCATATTTGGTGTTGTAAGATCTGTAATGACCCAAGCATGGTGAAACGATCATGTATAAGTCAATCACTTCATTGAATAATGCGTGAGCGGAAGTGTTTCCTGTCCTGTAGGTACACTGTTGAGTTGAAATGCAAAAAGGCTGCCATGTGAAACATTCCTTTAAAAGCATAGAGTTTGGGTAAAATTTTGTGAATGGGAAATCATGTGATTTTGATGTTAAAAACAAATGACTTTCAAAAAAAAACCTGTGTCTGAGTGACTGAATAACGTCCCATTTAGACGATTTGGTTGTAAGAACTTACAATATTAGCTCTATATACTCGAATAATTCATGGGATAGTCACTTAGATAATTAAATGTTTTCTAGGCTCATTCCCTGCACGTATTTTTAAAGAACCAGCACTCTAAAGCTGTACACAGTGGAGAATTAGTTCTAAATTCTTCCAGAAATAATGACTTTTGCATTTCTTGCTTTTGAGCATGATAATGAATTTTGTGGCTACCGTTGGTGTAGGAAGCTCGAAGCATTTTATAATAATTGAACGATTTATGCATACCCTTTGGAAATATCTACAATCTAATATATCATATTTATAGGTATTAGAGGCACAAATTAGGTTGTGAGAGTTTACGAGGTTCGTTCTCTGACTGGACATATTGCGTCAAGTCTCTACGAGGGTAAAGCAGGAAATTGTCCTGATTGAAGTCATCCATAGCCACGCCAAACTTCTGGAGGCACTGTGTCATAGCACATTCTGCATGATTCAAGGTTTAGATACTTCTTGGTCCATCTGCTCGTGGAGACATCCTCAAATTTTCAACTTCAGCCAGCACCATGAAAGGCATGAAAAAGCAGACCTTTAGTTGTTTCTGTTTTTTCGCAACAAACTGCAGGGCATAATCTCTCAAAATTGTCAATTGTACCTTTATCATCTAATTTTCCAGTGATGGAGCAGACAACATGCAATGCAGTAAGTGAAGCAAACCACCAAGATCCATCAGGATAATCAGGATAATTGAAATGTTAGAGTCTACGTAATAATCATAAATATCTCTGATTTTCCCGTTGCTCTAATACATACAATGGTATGAGGCTATCTGTTGTGAGTGACGGGTGACAGTAACTCCCATGGCATCTTATCGTCGGCGTTTTCACGAACCGACGCTATTTCGATTTTGGTCAAAATTTTCAAAATCGAGATATTGGTACCAAATGAAAGTGCTTTCAAAACTCTACCAAATCCCAAAATTTTAGATCACAAAATTTATTATTCTTAATTTTATCAAAGAAAGAAAAAAACGACGGTACTCGAAATATCGAGAAATTGAGAAAAAGGGGTTTCACGAACCGACGCAGTGAAGATACGCAGGTTCGTGAAACCCGAATTGCATGCTAGGGTGAAGAGCATATAATGCGGGTTTTACGAACCGTCGCAGTTGCATTATTTTGAGCTTTGTTCAACTTACTGGCCTAGAATTAGGTTTTGGCCCTAATCCAGATCTCAGAGTGAGAACCAAACCATCTGAAAGATGAATGACGACCTAAGCCAGCCCACTGTCCACGAGTAAAGTGAATGGTAAGCTATAATCCTATTAAAATCATGCTCAAAATAACAGTTTCAGTTGGACTACCATAACCATTAATTGCGGTAGAGTGTAGTCCCATGTATTCAATCGCGTGATGCTTATGAAGCCTAGTCTGTAAACGCCATCCAATTTCAAATTAGATCCCAAATCATATTATTTATAGTTTCTTTTCAACTTATGTCGTTACTTCTGAGACTACTGAGTACTGTAGTCGTAACGTCTGTGTGCAAGACATGCAAGATGTCAAAGTCTCGAAGACACTCATGGCTATGCCTTGACTTGAGTTGAAAATGAAATCATGAGATTGACAAAGTAGGCCTACTAAACTAAAAAAAAAGTAAAAAGTCTAAAAGTAAAACTCAAAGGAAGAGTAAAGAATAAAGTTAGACATGTTAGACTTTAACTTTCAAGTTTAACTATTAAGTCTAAGTTAAGACTTTACTTGTAATGCCAGTTACTAAAACTAAGATCAGCTGAAGTCTAAGACCAAGTCAAATTAACACAGAGTCTATAGTCTAGCTCTACTTGCCTCTAGATCTACATCTAGACTAGTGGTAATAGTAGGTAGAGTCCACCCATTTTTCCCCCCAATTTTTACTTGTCCATTCCTGAAAAAGTTACTGGTCAGTGTCCAACAGTGATTTTTCCTGGTCAGGGACCGTCGGACCAGTGCCAGTGTGCAGCGTTGGTGTAGATGTCATCTATGACAGTATGTGGTCTAGTGATACTACCTAAACACTACGAGTAGTACTCTACAGGTTAGGTGGCTTTCCTGCACAGTGCAGTGTTATAGTATACTTGTGAATTCAGCCCTAGTACCGTACTGTGTGTAGATATGTGACATTATGTCTAACGTTAGTTCGAGTGGAGTACCTTTGAAGCACAGCGGTGGGGCTTTTTTTCCCTAAAACTTGTGAATGCGGCCCAACCAAATGGCGTTTACATATTCACGCGTGATTGATAGTGATACAGTAGCGCTGTCGATTTCCACAGCATCCATACATAATCTTTTGTCCTTTCTTCTTTCCTTTTTTCCCTTTGTTCTTTCACCCTTTTTATTCTTGGAATCGAAGGACTTCTAAGAAATGTCCCTCGACTGATTTAACCAGGACTCTTGAGTCCTGGTAAACCTAACCTAACCGAGTAACCGTTAACATTTGTTAGGCCTAACATAACAGTAACACTGACTTAGCCCTGTATTGACTTTGTCTTTGGCCGACTTACTGAGATGGCGAGTCTAACTCTTTAACGTTAGTCTAAACGTAGTCGTTAGATCTGTCAGTGTCAGTGTCACCGGTTATTGTATATGGTGCCATCTCTAACGTATGTTAACAAGTTGATGTTAGTTATCTATGTCAACTTACTGAGTCAGTAATAGTGGTACTGTCATCCTGTTGGATATCGCCGCAATATCATCCGTGACGTGTTAATTTCGTGTCACAAAGACAAAAGTTGCCAAGATCTAATAGTATTAGATGTCTAGATCTAGATGTAGTCTAGATCTATAATATAAATTTTGTGAACCACTGGTAACTTAAAAGTGAAAGGTCTAGACTTCACTTAGTCTATAATTAGACCAGACATTCATGAGGCAAAGGCCTATTTAGTAGATCTATTCTTATTCTATTTTAACGTCAATTCCTACTAACTCGCCACGTGTTATTCCTAAGGCCAAGGACTTCCGGGTTAGTGATTTTTTTTTTCTCATAAATACCAAACAGCAGACGTGTTTCATATGCATTCTTGTGCAGACTTCATGAAAATATGTGCAGTATCAAAGAAATATGATGCACATGACAATGCCAGTGTTTTATAGGTGAATGGTAAATACCTTTAAAAGCTGAATGATAATGTAGAGTCTAGGTCTAATTAAGATGTTACAGTCTCTGATAAGAAACAGGTTTGATTGTCATAGACTGTTTCCCAAATGCAGGTACATGTAGTAATATTCAGCTATTTCAATGCAATGCCTTGTTTACAAATACATGTAGATTTATATTCATGTGAATGATAATTCAATTTCTACATGAGACATACCAAGTGCTAAACATAATATCTTGCATCAGTAAAATGTGTAAATGACGAGACAATTTGAATATGCATCAAATACGAACAGCAGCATTTTTTGACATTCTTTGATCCTGCATAGGCCTACCATTTTGTTTCATGTTTAATATAAATAGAGCAAAATAATTTCAACTTCAGTTTTGTTGGCTGATTTTTTTTTCTTCTCAAAATTAAAGTTGTATCTTGTGCCATGATGTTTGATTTTAATCAAAAGTTCTTAATTTCTTTCTTTTCCTTCAGATGACTGGTGCCATGTAGTAGCGAAGAACTGGACTGTCTCAGAAAAGAAAGGAAATGTACAGGGTCGTGTACATCACCAACGGATGTGAATACAATGGTAATGTAGAGTCTAGGTCTAATTAAGATGTTAAAGTCTCTGATAATAAACAAGTTTGATTGTCGTAGACTCTTTCCCAAATGCAATTAGTAATATTCAGCTTTTTCAAAGCAATGCCTTGTTTACAAGGACATGCAGATTTATTCATGTGAATAATAATTTAAATTCTACATGAGACTTACTAAGTGCTAGACATAAGATCTTGCATCATTAAAATATGTAAAAGGCGAGACAATTTGAATATGCATAAAAAACAGCAGCATATTTTTGACATTCTTTGATCCTGTATACCGTTTTGTTTTATGTTTAATATAAATAGAGCAAAATAATTTCAACTACAGTTTAGTTGGCTGATTTCTTTTTCTCAAAATGAAAGTTGTATCTTGTATCATGATGTTTGATTTTAATTGAAAGTTCTTCATTTCTGTCTTTTCTTTCAGATGACTGATGCCATGCAGTAGCGAAGAGCTGGACTGTTTCAGAGAAGAAGAAAAAAGTACAGCATCGTGCTGATCATCAAGGAATGTGAATACAATGGCTTAGGAAAGAAGACAATCTACAGATAGGATAGAAGGGAGAAATTGGGATGAAGGGCGACAACATAAGGACGGCATATCTACAGTGAAATGTGATTGTAAAGTGGAAACATGAAAGGAGATCCTAAGATTGAAGGTGAAAACAAGGCATTCCATTCTGTGATGTCGTAATTACAATTTTGCTACACTTTAATAACACTACAGAGAGACATTTATATCAAGGAAAGCTTCATGTGGATATGGAATGTTAGATTTTTTTAAGTGTTCATTGGTATGTATTTCATGATAATAAATCTTGAAGGTTTTGTGTGGTAATCATAACCTTGTGATAAATCTTGATAGATTTCTAAGTGCACATTGGCAATATTTAGATGATGCTGTAATCAGATTAAGTTCTATTCTCCTTTATTCTTTTATTTATTATTTTGTTGTCTTCAACCCACTTTGAATGTGTCACGTATGATTCTTATAAACATGGGAACATGCACTCCATGTAAATGATAGGACTTATAACAAATTGACATAATTATTCAACCATCACTAGACAGTTCTGTTATAAGATGTTCTTTATCTAACTAAAATTGTAAATTATGATACGTGTATGTTCCCATGCAAACTCACAACAAAATACAGAAAATTGATTTCTTTTAATAATAATTCATTATGTCTCTAAATTTACAATTAAAGAAAGTGATTGCAATAAGGATGTCAAAAATCGTACATTAAAATAATAGATTATTCATTTGTCTCCATCCGTAGTAACGCACGCAACTGCAGTGTGCAGTTTGTAGGCTGCTGTGAAAAAAAAAAATCACAGGCAGCCCAAGCAGGATTCGAACCACGACCTCTGGATTACTAGACCAGCGTCATAACCACTAGACCACCGGAGTGCCCTGGCGCTACCTTTACACATGAATAATCAAGTATAGAAGGGCTTGGGGGCGCTTCGAAGTTTACTGCTCTTATTAAATATTATGTACATGTCATTTGCAACTCAACTAAAGATGATTAAACACACTGAAATTCTTACTTTAAATGATATTCATAATCTGTTTTTTTTTTCTTTAATAGCTTGGGATGTACACTTTATACACTGTATCGGTCTACATTTCGCCTACAATATGGAATTCTTTACTTCGAGACGTTTGTTTTTAACAAACAAAAAATTAAGAGTCCTTTAAAGGTGCTGTAAAACAGTGGTGTTTGTTTGTTTGTTTGTTTTTTGGTGGGGGGGGGGGAGGGGAGTCAAATTAGCCTTGGCCCCTCTCCGCCGTCTTTTTTTTTCCTTTAGCTGCATATTTTTTAGTCATCACATGAAAATTCGTCTGCATCCACCTCGTAGTTTTGCTGATGACCTTTCTTTTTAATTATTTTAGCCACACACAATTTTGGCTGAATTTCCCCAACCCTCTTGTGAATTTGCTAGTACATGTACTAAAACACATTCTCAGAATGTGTTTATAGTACTGGTGGATTAAGGATTCACAGGGAGGGGGGGGGGTCGGCCAAAATTTCTCTTTTCTCATATGTAACAAGCCTTCGGGGCGAAAGGCTGATATTATGGGCTTTCTACACACATTTTTAGATGCTAATTATTGGTTAACATGAGCATGATCATTTATGTTGTGATCAATTTGTTTCCTTATATATGTATGACTTCTATTAGAGACTTAATTGGCTTGGCACTCCTTACATCGACCTATTTTAGACACCCATTTCCCTCTCTCTCTCGTGCTTTTTCTCTACTGTCCTGTGAATAGTGTAACTACATGTACATGCAGTACCTCTTCTCTTTTGTATGATATACATCAAGTTTTTATCTGAGCATATGGGTGTTGCAGCACTCTCAAGCTTCATGCATATGCAGCAACATCTTTGTGTGGTCATATACATACATGTAGTTATGCTTGATATATTAATTTGAGAATGTTATTCTTTCTCTTGTATATGTTCCGTCCGCACTCTATAGATGTAAATGTACGATGTAAGATTTGGTGTGCATGTTCGAACTGTGTTCCTCTTTTTGTGAACACACAAGAACTGATATAATAATGAACTTGAATTACACATATTCTTGAATCTTGATTCCATCTCCATTTGCCATTAGATATGTATTGATTTATGGAGCTCTTCCACAATTGTTATCCTTCCCATTGTCATTACTCATCTCTGAATAATTCAAATTTGATATTCTATTGAGGACCTATGTTTCTTCGATTACATAATGTACCTCTTCAATATATTGCTGCAAAAGGCATAATAAAACATGACCATTATTATATATTTAAAATGAAGCTTGAAATTCTGATAGTGTCGATATTCATGTATTTTTAGGAGTTTATCAGTTTCGAAGAGTGCATGCAGGATGAGTTTATGTTTTTATATGATCAGGTGCAGCTATCATAGAATCTGTTGAGCAGGAAAGAGAAAGATGGAAAATGAGGAATTATGAGTGAATTCGCATGCGAGCCAAATGACAATAATGACACTGATAAAAATTGTGACAAAGTAAATGTCACAAATACAAACTGTATGTGGAATAATAAGAAATAAAGAAATTAATATATTATTTCAGAGAAAGAAATAACAGAGTGCATGCATGAGTATGAAAGATGAGTAAATACAAGTAATTATTATTGACTGGCACGTCTTTTTCCCAAGATTTAGCGGTATCCTTCATCTTAGAACAAACATTCATAATTATTATGAAAGAAGCAAACTGAATTTGAATTAAAAATAATGTGAAAAAATGAAAAAGTAAGTTAATTAAGTAAAAAAAAACAGTAAAAAGTAAAAAATATGAAACACAGTATACCGAATACATGTATTACCAAATGATAGATGTCCAAATGCAAAAGTGTTAAATAATAATATATCCACAAAAAAGGGGGGGCAAAGAAATCTTTGGAACGATCAACCACAGCTATAATAACAATACATGCGTGTACTAAATGAAGATGAAAACAATGACAACACTCTTTTTAGAACAATTAAGAGAAACTGGCTTGTATTATCATCTTAATTATCACTAAATGTATTGTAATCATCACAACAATCATTACATGACAATTAATTTCAATTAATAAGGTTATTGTTGATAAGCAGGTATAGCCCTAATAGTATTTGTATGTAAACACATACGAAAATGAAATAGCGACGGTTCGTAAATACACGCGTATTGCACGTTACCTATTGTACAGGCCCTACAGCGCGGGTCTCACGAACCGGCGTAATACAACTTACGTCGGTTCGTGAGACCCGCGCTTAAGTACATAACCTATGGTGCGCGCAAGAAACGATGGATTTACGAACCGACGCAGTGAGTTTGAAGACAGAAATATCGTAAATTTTTTGAATTCACACTAAAATTACACTATGGATAGGAAGAACAACTTCCACTCTCATCACCCTGTCAAAATTTTCACACACAAGACAGGAAAAGTCATTGAAAACGTTGTCTAAAACTTGTGAGATCTTTAAACGCGATTTTCTCAGAACTGCATTTTCGCTCAAAAACGAAATAGCGTCGGTTCGTGAAAACGCCGACGCTTTGATGAACTCTTTTATTTTCTTTCCATGATGTGGTCTCTGTGTCAGATGGAATAGACTGCTCAGTATTTCAACTTTCAGGCTGATTATTTGGCTCAGTTTTGTGAGTTTCTAAGGCATGGGTAGGAATGACGAGAAGGCCATGAAACAATGAGATGAAGAGTGATTGTGGAATTGCTTAGAACTTATACCTTTCAATACTTGTATCGTTTAGAAATGACTGGATAATGACAAGTCTATCAGGCTGTAGAACCAGTAAAATGTTATGAAGAATTGGTGATCCCTTAGGCCTAAGCTTAATGACTTTGGATCCAATCTTACATGGTGTTTTTTTTTTTTGCACAAGCTGAATGTCTGGCCTTTCTCACAACAATCCAGAGATCATAATTTGTTCTAATTCTCTCAGATACAGTGCACTCCCGTTACAACGAACACGGTTATAACGAAATTTCGTTATAACGAAGTAAATCTTCTGGTCCCAAAATTATCACCATTAAAGCCTATGGTACAAAATTCGCTTATAACGAACACGGTTATAGCGAAATTTCCGTTATAACGAAGTCTTTTCCGAGCGCCACAGACAAAGAAAAACAAAAGAATTGTGCTCCGTTATAACGAAATGCGAATTGCTTTCGAAAATACGTAGCGGAACAAGCATTTATAGCGTCTCTGCATGGGTGAACGTTTCACACCACTGTGTGTTCGCTCCTTGTGTCACACACAGTTTCTGAGAGGAATTTGCGATTATTGTAATACAGTTATCCCATCACATTTCACATAGCTTTGCAGTGTATTCAGCAAACGTAATATACGTGGTTCCTTGTTTTCGTTATACATTGTATTTGTTCGGTTATAACGAAATTTCGTTATAACGAAAGAAAACTGCCGGTCCCGAGCATTTCGTTATAACGGGAGTGCACTGTACAAATTTTTAGTACAGAATATTAAAACTGCCCTTTTCATCTCTTTCGGCATCTCCCTTGAATGTTTGTGATACCTGACTGCCAAACACCACATTCGTCAGTTTCAAGGCAGTGACAATTTCTTACATTACCCTCGTGTTATGATCTTCTAAGTTGTGGAGGAATTCTGATGGATGCAAGCGCCACAGAACTGAGCTATCATTGCTCCTCTGTAGTTTTAGAATCATTGGCTGTACAGCAGTAAGCATCTTCGAAGTCTTGATAATTGAAGATGACCCACTCAAGGGCAATCAGGAAAAACCTACTTATTCCTTCTTCATTCTGTGTTATTTCAGAAATATATCGAGCAAACCTTACGTGTTTCAGTTTATGGCAAACAAACAAGCTTGTGAATGGGATGCCTGGTAGGGTGACCATAGCATTTCTTGCCATTGCGAGACTTTTCCTCGTTTGTCTTCATTCTCTTGAGGAAGCATCAAGTTTTTGAAGATCACCTTCAATTACATCAATGCTTGCTTTTGTACAAATATTCATTGATTGAGATTAAATATAATCATTAACGAGGTTCCACAACGCAAAATAGCGTGTTGCCCGAGAGGCAAAAACGAACCGTTTTAGCGGGTTTTTTGGCTATACGGGATGTAACGCTTACACGCTTGCCCACACTATCGGATAGTGGTATGCCCCCTCCCCCCTTACGCAGTTTTTGCCCCTCAGCATCTCTTGATGACGTAATCAGAACCTCATCCTTACATTTTGCATTTTTGGCGGCTATTTTGAATCGAGAAATGGATGTCATTCTGCGTGAATTGGAAATAACTAAATTCAGTCGTACTAGGACAATTTTGGCACATTCATCTAAGGTTCCTACCACAGTATTATAATTATGTTTTCTATGGCGGCCATCTTGAATTTCAACATGGTGGCCTATCTAATGATCCACAATTAGGAAACAGCTGTACTGGACCGTTGGACACCACAAGCATGTGCATTCTTGAAAATTTGATGCTTCTACAATAATTGCAAACTGAGATATGGGTAAAAACGCTATGGCGGCCATTTTGAATTTCAAGATGGCGGCCTACAAACTCTTCAAAGCAAGCCACAATATCAGAAAATGATAAATCAGAGTGTCTGACATTATAACGATGTATTTTGCACCAAGTTTGAGGTTTCTACTATGGTCACTTTATGAGATATGGGTAAAAATACAGCTTGCTATGGCAGCCATTTTGAAATTCAAAATGGCAGCCTACAAATTGTATCAAAACAATCCACAATAGCAGACAAAGATTTAACAGAGTGTCTGACATCACACCTATGCATTTTGCACCAAATTGTAAGCTTCTGCAATGCTCACTTTATGAAATATGGGTCAAAATACAGTCTGCTAGGGCGGCCATTTTGAAATTCAAAATGGCGGCTGAAGACGTAATCAGAAAAATTGGAACCAAAGTTTTTTGGATTCAGCACCCCCAAATTGACAAAATTAGCGAAAAAAATCAATTTTGGCACGAAAATCTCACGGGATTACATAGTAGCCTCTACTATAATGTACCAACCATGCAAAAACTCTACATTCATCCCATGAACTTTGGGGATTCTTGTACAGGCGTGAGAGTGCACTGTGACAGTTTAAAGATCACTGGTACATATACATTCCAAAGGAGAAGTAAACAAATCCCTTGTTTTGATAATAATTGTGTTGTGTCCACGAATATCCTGCTAAGAATTACAATTTGCTGTTGAAAACTGTTCAAAGGAAATACAGTCAAACCTGCCGTAGCGGTCACCTGTCTACAGCGGCCACCTGTCGTATGTGGCCACTGAAACCCCCCCCCCCCCCCCCCCCCCCAGAAAAAGCCCTGTTAAAGACCCATCTGTCTAACAAGGCCAGCGGCCACAAATTTTGGCTCCCGTGGTAAATTATAACCTGTCAATAGCGGCAATGCACCAGGAGCGGCAACATGCAGACCCACAATTACTGCAGCCGAGCCGGTAAGCGTGTTTTTCTGCTATGTAGGCCTACTAGCCGCGAAAGTCATTCATGGGTAACGTTCAGTGACCGCCACCACTGCATTCATAACTCATTCAGTCATAATAATCATAATGGACCAGTGTAAAGTTGTTGTTTTTTTTCTCTCTCTCTCTCACGATATTGTACACATGCTACTGTGCGACAACTTGATCAATGCAGGCATTGTTTAATGCATGAAACACACGTATATATACCTACATATGTTTTATTCATGCATATTCCACATTTCATACAAGTTTTCTATTCCATTTGATTTTGAAAAAGAAATTTTTTAACACAATGGTCAGTTTGAACCATACAGAATTGCACAAATGTATAAGGACGTATAATTGACGTGTAATACGAGGAACCCAATAAAAAGCAAAGCTTGTAGGATGTGGGTTCCAAAAAAATAACACAGGCTTTTAGTACAGTATATCAATGTCAAAAGTGACGTAACATGCAAAAATTCAAGATATCGAGAATATCATAAAGTTTACGGAATGTACAAAGTATAGTATGATGTTTCTGATTAAACCTATGGTATAAATGCTAAGAAAAGTAGCAAATTGATCAAACTACTGAAGTTATCTGAGCGAGGCATCATTTGAGTATGCAGAAATTTTCAAATGATTACGGGAAAATAATTAAACATAGGATTTTAGAATATTATTTATACACATACATGTACATGTAGTATATAGATTACCTGTAAATTACCTGTAAACAATAATGGTCGATTTAATGAGAACACATCACATTGTGATATGCAGTACACACTCTGCTTGTCGTATCACATATAGATGAGTTTCATTATAATTTTGTTTGCCCTTGGCCTTATTTCCAAAGGGAGAGACGTTTGTATCTGCCTCAAAAGTTAACCAAAATTAGGTTTCCACGTGCTTTGCACATGACACAGCTTTTTGATATCAAAAGAACCTCTCAGTTGAAAAACTTAGCAACGTTACTCGTCTTATCATGTCCCAGTTTTCTAAAAACACCGAAAAAGATAATCGCACACGTATTACATAGTACAAAAAGAGTTGGTCTTACACGGACACGTAGCGGTAACTAGTAGGCTAGTGAAGCAACCTTCTTTGTTAAATTTGTAATATTCTGCTATATACATGTAGATTGTCTGTGTATCTTTTCATTTTACTCCGTGAATGTAATACATTATATCTTGTATATCTTTTGTGTCGTTATGTGTATTGTAAATCCACAAGTATTGTATTCACTGGTTTGTCATATTGTTATTTATATTCTTTGTTTGTATATATACTCATACCCCGAGAGGGGGTCGAAAGAGTCAATAAAATTCACTAAAAAAATAGATGTAGTATAGATGATACCATGATGATACATGTACACGAAGGTTATGCACAAAAAAGTCGGATAACCTGTCACCTACTTTAACGGTCACTCTTTTCGCCTCCCTTGGGTGGCCGCTATAGACCGTTTCAATTTCGATGACCTATTCACCTACCGCCGCTAGCGGCGCTATAACGGCCGCCATAACTGGGGGCCAACGGGTCTCCCAGCGAGCTAGCTACCCAGCGAGTTGCGCTTGCAGCTAGCAGCCCAGCGTACCCATCGCGCATAGTTAGCCGGGCGCGGCCGCATGCGCCGCCGGCGGCCGCTGGGTCGGCGACCGCCGCGCTAAAATTGTGATTGTTTTACTCACTGTGGAAAAGTCATTCAGCGGCATTTAATGCCTTTCTTTTGGACAAATTGAGTAATTCAGACATATCGATCTAAAATGAAAGCTTCAAAGGATCAGAAAAAACCCATATATTGTGCAGTTGTTTGGGTGCACAAATAACAGGCGAAAAACCGGAAATGGAAGCTGCACGTCAATGTGTGAAATTCAGACACCACTGACGCATGATGAATATATGTGACCCTGCACCTCAAAACAAACAAAAAGTCGCCAGACATGAATTTTTAGTTAAGACCATAATTATTTTGAAAGAACAGACTTTAAGCTTTAAAATGATGTATAACTCAAATCAAATGGACTCTCCTAACCTATCTAAATATTGGAAATAAAGCACAAACTCAGGAAAAGTGTGAACTGAGAAAAGAGGCTCTGAAGTACAGTGTCTATTCAAGCGCTTAATCTTTACCAAACCGTGCTGGCTGTGCGATGAATGGGACAAAAAACAGGAAGTAAACCACCAGAGTAACAACAATGAAGGGATTATCAGATTAAACTGAAATTAAGCATGCCTCATTAACACCTTTTGTTCATAATTAATGCCAACTTTTAAAGCAGTAGCACTATCCTTTCAAAAGTTATTAGAGTTGAAAGTAAAGAGTGTGGACAAGCTTTTTCAGAAATGAAAAAAGGCATTCTAAAGACACACCTAATCACACTATTCCACCAAAAATGTTTGAGATAAACTGCTAAAAAAACACCCTTTCAAGCCCGTTTTATGATACCAAATTTTAGCATAATGTAAAAGAAGACCTACTCTTTCAGAAAATATGGAAAAGTCAAGTTCGGCTAGGTTGACCCGTTTCACTTCTTTTCAATCCTCACGCAAAATCAGTGTGTGCGACTTTATGTTCGTTTTGAGGTGCACTGTCACATATACACGTGAAACACGGCGGTATAAAAAATGCACAGATTTTCGAAACAAACTTTGGCCTATGCCTAATAGATTCTCTATTTGATATAGGGTAAATCACTGCATATTCATATTCGTAAAATAAAGTTGTTCATTCTAGAAGAAAAGTTCAGATGAAAGATTTTGATAATTCATTAATTATTAATATTTTTTTTTTACGCTTGGTACAATACTTACAAAAGTTAGAATACACTTCCTGGCTACTATTATACTATATGACAAACATTTCAAAGCCTACACTACAGCCAAATGAATGTTTCAAGATGTGTAAAAAAAATCTTATATTGTAATTTTTAACTTCTTCACTAAACGTTCAGCATTAAATTGACCATATTCAATTTGGGTCTGGAACTCTGAATTTGATTTAATTTTTGATAAAGTGATACTTATAGATTTTAAACTGCTATGAATGGTGGCAAATATCCGTTTCATAAGCATAATTCATATTAAGAAAGTTTGATTTGAAAATCACTTTTGTAGATTATAATTTTAGGCATTAGCGCGATGTTAAATGCAAGGTTATCACTTAGACCTTAAACAGTAGAATTTTTGGTTGTTGACATCGAGTCAGGCGACGTAAATTAACTTCTTAAGTTTATACGGCTTAGAAACGCCTAGATTTGCCTTCAGTTTGGTTTACTTAGTTAGACTTGCCGGAAGTTTATTTAGTGACAACCGAAAATGATATAGGATGTAGCTTGGATCTAGAAGTCAATAGGTCTAGACGGGTCTAGATCTAGTCTGGACTGTTGGCTAGAATTCTAGACAAGATCTAAAAAAACGTTAGACAGACTCTACCCCGCTGGTCCGAGAAAAGTCTAACACTGATATCATTAGTTGCTTTGATAGCGCCATATCTACTATCTAGCTCAAGATTCTGATTCATTATTTGTATTTAATTATATCAGTTAACTGCTCAACAGTCTAGGCTTACTATCTAGACGTCTGTCTACGCCTAGCCATAGTTCTCCCAAGGTGTTTTTATCCTCTTACACACATGTGAATAGATCTATAAGGGGCTTACACGCGAGTACCCAGGTCATCGCAAAAGAAATAGAGTCTACAAACACTCACGGATGGTACCGATATTTACCTTGAAGTTCAACTTTGGGCTACAGCCGTATATGCCATCTACCCATTCGCTCATAGTCGGTATAAGTTGTTTAATTTTATCAATTAGCTAACGAAAAAAAAAAGTAGACTCTATAGTTGTCACAAATCCAGATGCGTCGATCGCTGCCAGCGCCAGAGATAGGTAGCTGGCCGGCTGGCGCCGGGTGGTAAAAGCACTGGCTGCATGCCGCTGGCACCCTTGCCACGCACGCACGGCGCTTGCCGACCCGGCCTGGTTGGCCCCCAGTTATGGCGTCGCCTTAAGAGGGCGCACTTCCATGAACAGTCACTTGAATCGGTCTATAGACAGGTTCGACTGTAAATTGGGAAAATTTTGGAGCAGAGGAGTGAAAACCATGAGATGAACAAGTTCCGAAAGCAAAAACACCGAGCACACCAAGCAACCTGTCTTTTCGTTTTCTGTTTACATCATGGGGGATGACTGCGCTACGTTGACAGAAACCCGCATCCCCATTACGAAAGCGATCGAGTGCTGATTTTGCAGAAAGTGGTATCCATCCAGAATCCGCGCACCCAGCCGCCACGCTCCCCGCACACAAAGTGCATGCTGCTATGGCATACGGCATATGCTCACTGTGCCAGCTTATTGTACCGGTACGATACTGCACTCAGAGCACTAACGTGACAGATTCAGCTCCAGCTGAATGTAAACATACAGTCGGCCGGAAAGTGCCAAAGAAAACCGACCACTGCCGAGGACACTGCAATCTTGTTTTTCGACTTACAACTCGGTAAACCTTACTGCGACATCTCTAGCACTTAAGGGACAAGTAGCACCCTAGTCTGACCAGGCCAGCGCCAGCCAGCTGACCACACAAGCAACCTTCACGGGCGACTCGCGGCCCGGGCCCGGTGTGACGTGTGGTATCGCCAAAGTCGATCCTAGTCGTACTTGAATGCACGCACTGATTTGAAAGCAAGATGGAATACAGCAGTTGTCTTCAAAGTTCAGAGGAGAGTTTGCTTGACACAGGTAAGACGGAGTCGTCTTCAAACGTCCATAGGCATTTCAGGTGCCATGATTTACCAAAAAATCTTCTTGCGGGTAATTTTTGTTCTAGTATGGTCACACCTCCACGCTCCAGCTCCTCGGAGGGGACGAAGCTAGTGACGTGGCGCTGCGCCAGCCCGCTGAGCTGAGAGATGATACTGTACCATCATCTTACCACCTTAGATCGATGCACACAGAAATGAACAGAGCGTTCTCTCATTGAAGACCGCGATAATATCCAGATTTTTCTCCAAAGAAGATTTCTTTGGAAAATAAAACACAACCCAGCAACAACAACAAAATTAGTGTAGGGCCTAAATGTTGATCTGACTGATCACTCTGCATGAGTAATTACAAACATAGCCATGGCCCATGCCAAAAAACAATGTGAAATAAAAATGTTTTGATAAGAAATGTGTACTTAATTACTTGGTAGATGTTCTCCAAAAGGCTCTGTAAGAGGTGCTTAAACTTCCAGTTTAAGCACCTGCAAAAATATCAGAGGAGCATTGCCTCACAAAACAGTGGTGTGTGGATGAAGCAAGTCTCATCAAGAAACATATTCAGCATTCATAGGTGATTTGTTGTTTCCTTTACAAGTTGCAGTTAATAAAAAGTGGCTGATGAGAAACCAGGACAGTCGACCCAGAGTCGTCCTAACCCTGGGCCCTGACGTGATATGGTGTCTTCTGCACTTAAGGGATTAAGACAGAACTGGAAACGCGATTGATTTTTTAAAAAGTTATTATTATTTATTATTATTATTTATTTATTTTTATATATTTTTTCATTTATTTATTTATTTTTATTATTATTATTATTATTATTATTATTATTATTTTTTTTTTTTTTTTTGGGGGGGGGGGGGTTATTTCTATGATTTTTGTCCTTCTAGTTCTGCCAGGTCACACCAATTTGCCAGCTTCTATAACTTTATCAAATCATTTTCATTCCAGGCGCACCCCCTTTAATTTTTGTATAAAAAAAAATAAAAAAAATAAAAAAAAGGAAAGGAGACGCGTGTGCCCCCCTTTATTATTTTTCCAATTTTGCGCCCCCCCTCCCCTTTCTGGAATTACTGGATCTGCCCCTGGCTCTGGTAGCTAAGTGCAAGCTGGTTCCAATTGAATGCTGAGCAGAGCTCCTCATCATCGAGGTGCCTTGAACATCACAACTTAATCAGTTAAGTCAATTAAGACAAGGTAATTTTAAAGCCTCCCTTATTTTAGCTCTATAGATAAAACTCAATCAGGGTTAGCTGACAGATCTAACAGCTAAGCTGTACAATTTGTATACAATTACAAGTATCTCCCTGACAACTTTTGATTTTGATGTGTGGTTGTTGGCAGCACAACCTTGGCTACTACTCAGACATTGAGTGCACTCATTTGTTTCTGTCTTTTTACATTTCTCTTCCTCATATAGATGTAGTGAGATTGCTCCATCCAGCAAGCAAGGCGGTGACTGTACCAGGTGAGGTGGTCACCATGGAAACAGAGAATTTGATGGAATCGGACCTTTTACCCAAAGGGGTGTCCTCAGGCGACACCACAGTTTTCGACCGTAATCTGAACGTCGACACAAACCATCAGTTCGAATCTGGCAGCAGGCTGATGGGGCCGACAGAAAACCCCTCACCTACTGTCTCCGACTGCGAGGAGAGACTGATCGAGATGAGCATCGTAGCTGCGGCAGGGGGTACAGCACGACCAGGAAGAAGGACCACACCCTACCTGATTGTTGCAGTCATCATGGCAGCGCTAGGTGGGATCCTCTTTGGGTATGACATTGGTAAGTATGTACATGTACATCCAGATCTAAATGGGCTGAATATACTGTAATATGTCACCTTGTACTGTACATGGTGGAATGATTGTGCTCTTTTGTGGGACCAAAACTGCCAAGAGGATGGGGATGGGAAATGCTGATCTTGAGTGAACATAATTGGACAGATCAACAAGCATGCAAAGAGCAAGTGACATGAGACAGATAATATTACTGTACTTTTGATTGTTGTTAAAGTGTGTTATTGATGTGGTGTCAGTGGGGTTCGTAATAAAGAGAACCTGCGTGCTTGTGCCACATTGATGTCACTTGTTTATTGTTCTGTGCTTACTGTGGATATGGTACTGAAGATTAACTGGCAGACTGTTCAGATTAGCACAGATGATAGTGGTGAAAATGTGTAAATTAAGCTGTGCTGTGTCAGGATTTGTCTGTTTTTGTTCTGTTTTGATAAAAGGTAAGAAATTATTTAGCTTTTCAAAACATTGCTTTTTCTTTTGTAACTCTGTTTTGATTTAAGAAAGGCCAGCCCTGTAGAGGATCATATTTTCTGATTTGCCAACACCATAGAATTATAACTTGTCAAAGTACAGGCCTGTTTGTGCATAGATTTTCTCACATACTTTGCTTTCATTCCACTGCTTCATGAGACCTATGCATTTGGTTGACCTCCATTTTGATTTCCAAAGAACATATTTAACTAATTATGAAATTTAGTAATGAGTAGGTGCATATTGATGAAAGAGCACAACTTTTAGTCACTAAAATCATGGGACCAGTTTAATGTACATTGGCCTATGTGCTATAGAGAGACTGTATGTATTATAGTGCTTTTGTAGTAGAACTTTGCTGGTACATGAAAGTGACTGCTGCAGTTCCATGTGTGAAATTTGATGCCATTTCCAGACTACTATATTTTATATATATACCGGTAGCTGTTGTCAAGTTTAGTGACTCTGAAGCCCTTTTTACACTTGTGTTTCTTAACCCCGTACTTTCTCTGACCCAGGACTATCGTTAGTCCCGTAGTCACGTACCAATTGTTTCAGCTTTTTACACTCGCCAATAAATCCCGTACTAAGCTCTTGTCCTGGGCTAAGGAGAAAACTGACCTTTTTACACTCATATTTCTTAGCCCCGTACTTTTCAAACCACATGAATATTCATGATTATGCTGTGCACTGTACAAGTACATGCACGCACCGGCAGCACTTGATTACCTCGTTTCTGATTGGTCAGTGGGGGTCGGACTTCGTCTCCGTCGCTTAGCCCCGGATTATTTTTTCATTCTGTTTACACTTGCTTGCTTGGCACCGCAATTGCGGTGCTAACCCTGCTATTTTGCAGGGCCAGATAGTGCGGGATTATCGGTGGGGCTAGCCCACTTTCGCAAAAACAAGTGTAAACAGAAAGTGGGCTAAGGAAAGTCCGGTACCAACGATGGGGCTAAGGCCCCCCCCCCCCCCAGCCCCACTTAGCTTAGTACGGGACTAAGCAAAAATTTGCAAGTGTAAAAAGCCCTTAATTTTGCCCTTCACGATGGGGGAAATAATGCTGTCCGTGGCTAGGAGTGGACATGTGTCTGTTCTCACAGCCTTGAGGCATTATTATCAATTTCAGGCTAAGGTGGATAAGGATTTTATCAGAACTCAAAGGTCACTGAAATGTGAGATGATAGCAACAATGGGTCACTTTGCTCACTTTTGAGTTATAAATGCTTACTGAATTCCAGTGGTTGATGCATCATTTTGAGACCTGAGCTACATGTACAGTGTAGGTTTGAATGAGAGCAAAGTTTGTCAAAGAGGAGGTAATTCATGATATTCAGAGTCACTGATATTTGAATAACTTTTGAAAGTTAAACTTTTATCTTGCAGGAAAGAGATACAACACAGAATCCTTGCAAATTTGTAGCAATTATCATGAAGGAAAATGCCATCCTGATACTACAAGATGTATGCTGCTTTGTGGGCAAGTCCAAGATAACGCGCACGTTACGTATGGGACATTCAGAGACTTTTATGACCTGAAAAATAGTGTTAATGGCCTTTGATCATATTGAACTTCATCATGGTGATTGATATCTAGAAGAAGTATAATCATGTAAAAAATTGAGAAAAATGACCTTGACAATTATATTCTAGAAGAGAAAATATGTGCCGTTACGTATGGGACCAGAAAAATTTTGTTTTTTTGAACATTTTTTTCAACCTCAAAACTCTCTGAAAGTATTTCATTCTACAACTTGTAACTCACTGTGATGAAAGTCACAACACTCAAGATTATCACACGTAAGTTTCATGTCATTAGGCAAAAAGCTCTAATTACAGGTTCTAATTAAAGACAGACATGACGTGTTACGTATGGGACAGTTACGTATGGGACAGTTTGTCCCCCATTCATTTAGTGTGTGAAAACCATGTTTATGGGTATTTAGCATAATTATTGAAGTAAAATCAGTTGAAACTACTCAAATACTGATCCAGATTGTCAAGGAAACAATATTCCCCAAATATTCACCATCATAATCATATTCAATCATATTTTTATATTTTTATGACCAACCTGGGTATGCATGCCCTTTGTTCCCCATTCGTTTAGTGTGTGGAGAACCATGTTTATGGGTATTTTGCAAAATAATTTTGCAAAATACCCATTTAAACAAATTTTTGCATAATTATTGAGGTGGAATCAGTTGAAATTACTCAAATACTGATCCAGATTGACAAGGGAACAATATTCCCCAGATATTTACCATCATAATCACATTCAATCATATTCTATATTTTCTATGACCAACCTGAGTATGTACAAGTATGCCCTATTTTTATCAGGATAGTTACTACTGAAAAATTGAATAGTTTAAAGTGTTTACTTGCATTGATGATGGGCAGTTTGCCATTTAGTTTCAATAAAAAACAACTTGACACAAGAAATATTAAGTTTAATAAATAAGCAATACCTGCTGCGTGGAACCCCAGTGATCGAGTAGATATATGATGTCTGTCTAGCAGTCAGGTCATTGATTCGAGTCACAACTCAGTATGTATACCCATGAATTTTGTTGTGGCTACTACTGAAAACTGAATAAGGACAATTTGTGTATCACTTGCAATAAAAAAAAAAAATCATTTTACTTTTTTTTCTTTTATATATATACTATCACAACCATTTCAAATTGGATCTCCATCACATAAACTTTGAATTCCTCTAGTCTTAGGATTTTATGCTCTTAAGTAATTCGTATAATTGGTTTCCAATCATCTCTTTAAATGTTGAAAACTGAATCCAAATTTCTACAAAAAACTATACCATCCCTTTAATGCTGATTTTTCATTGTGTAATAATTTTGCCATTTTCCCCTCCCCTTTCTGAAAATTGTTCGGTCAAGTTCATGTATTGTTTCAAGTGTCTATAACTCAAAAAGTAGCTACAATGTTGGGATGCTTTCTTCAGGATGATTGACCATTTGTGTACTGAGGGACCTTCCCAGCTAGCTACATGCATTCACATGCAATATGTATGAGGATGTCCCATACGTAACGCATTTGTCCCAAACGTAACATTATTTCAATGCCTAATAAAAAGTATTTCTTTTACTTTTTTTTCTTTTTTCTCTGGTATTTAATTTCTCTAAACAATAAATTAGAACTTTCCAAAAGGGCATTAAAATAACCTTAGCAATTTCAGAAAAAACCTAAAAAAATGACCTCATTTTGTTACGTATGGGACATCTCATGATAGGACACGAGCTAATTTGCATAATCATTTGCATAATCCCTAAATTTTCATACCAAGTTAAACTATGTGATGAACTTCTTATGTCCACATATTAATCAATTATTATTTGCTTTCCTTCAAATTAATATGAATTTTTATAAATGTCCCATACGTAACGCTGTGTTTCACATTTATGCAAATGAAGCCCTTGAAATTTGCATAAATTTACATAATATCATTTTTTCCTTCACGGAAACCAAAACTTCAACTCATAAGCTTTAAAATGATACCAAACATGTCAATATTGAGCAAAGATGAAATTTTGCCTTCTGAGGGGACCTTATCTTGGACTTGCCCTTGTATGAAAACAGCTAGGAATCAGAGAAGCAAATCAGTGAAAGTTTGGGACAAAATTTGGACACATTAAAAACAAAAGTTATGAATTGCAAAAGTTAAGCGAGAAAGACAAATGTTCAACTATGTGTGGTATAGATGCTGAGCAGCTCTCCTTTTGTTTTGTACATGAAATTTAATTAAAGGTACTGTTTACCGTTGAGAGAGGTGATTTTAAAAATGTTTGAGTTCATCACATTTGATGCATACAGTCAAACCTGTCCATAGCGGCCATCCAAGGGAAACAACAAAAGTGGCCGCTCTAGACAGATGGCCGCTATAGACAGGTATGTGGCCATTTTGAATTTCAACACCTGGGTCAATCCATGTCAAATCATCCAGTGCTTGTCACCCGACCCCCTCCGATTTTCTTTAAAATCGCACCAAATGTTCCCCAAAGTGTCTCACGGAAAATCCCAAAATATTTTGCCCCAAGGTCAATTGGTTGCTAAGATACAGCCTCACATAGCAACCAATGTGCATTCCAAAATATTAGTTAAAAGAAAATTATGCATTTTTGATCGATTGTGGTAGCATGGATATTTATGCAAAAGTGTTCATTATCTGGAAATTGAGAGAACTTTATAGTCTTTGCAAGAAAAAGTGACTGTGACGCGAAATTGACTTTTCGTTTACGTGCACGAGGTCACCGAAAATGGTGTTAAATGTTAATTTTGACAATTTCAATGCATATTTAGAGGCTAATATCTTCCACATTTCATCACCTCAGGTTCTAAGATATTATCAAAAAAAAAAAAAAAAAAATCAGCGGATTCGTGCTCACCGTTTTTACGGAGAGCGCCCTCAAAGTTGACAAAAATGAAAAATGTGTCAAATTCAAGGTCACAGATCACCCTTCGTCCCACCTAGGAATGGCATCAATTTTTGTGTATTGATAGACATTTACCTATATTATCTTGGGTTACCAAAGAAATTTTGCTACCGAAATGTGAAATGGTAAATTTACCCCACTGAAAATGGTCGTAAACGGCCAAATTTCCATGTAATAACACATATTGGGTTTAGAGGGCATTTTAAATGTCCATGCTTTCAAGATGAAAAGCCGTAGCCCTGTGATATTTGCTGTAGGGGTAGTCTGTAATACATATTTTAGTAATATATACCACAAAACACTTTTATTACATAACAATGACCTTGAAATTTAATCCAATATTTGATAAAAACAATAAGTCGCTCTATTTTCCTCATTGCAGTGCATGTAATATGTGTTTTGAATGACTTTTCACAGATCAATATTTCAAGAATTATGAAAGCTGACAGCCTACCATATTAAGGTTCTAAACTATTTGTGTTCTTCTTTCAGATTTAGTGTCAATTTGATCATGAATGTTATACCCTTGACCTTGAAGTGCTTCTAAAAATAGCTGTAAATTTGTTAACTACAAATTACACGCACAACAGGTGTTTTATGGCATAACATACTAGTGATTCTTTCACAAACACAAAAGCTTTTTATAGTGTAAATGTTATATACTGGAATTAATCTATACGTGCTTGCAAGATATGTTATAATTAATTACTTTGTTCTGACAATGACCCTCAATTTCAATCACAAAAGGGGACAGTAATATTGAGTGATTTCATGTGCATTTCCTATGGAAAACAGTACTTGTGGTAAAAGTCATAAAAACTTGAGCATTTTTACTATCTATCACTTTGATTGATTAATTCTATTCAAATTATGGTACAAAAAGTGGGCTGTGACAATTTCCAATTAAAAAAAAATGTTGTAGAAAATAAAAAAACAAAGAAATACATAACAAATTTACCAAAAACAAGAAAATATATAGGAATGGAAATGATTTTTGAATTGTCATAAGTTACAGAACAAATCCCCCAAAAAAGAAGACTCAGTGCTTTTAATTTGCTTTTCACAGGCTAGAATGGGTGCAATGTCCATAATTTCGATTATTATTATGTACTTACAGTGTAAATACAGGTCTTTGTAGGCAGGAATAGACATTTCTCCTGATTTCGAAGGTCATAGATTCAGGGTCATTGTCAGAACGAAGTAATTAATTGAACATATCTTGCAAGAACCTATAGATTTCTTCCAGTATATAACATTTACACCATAAAAACTTTTGTGTTTGTGAAAGAATCACTAGTATGTTATGCCATAAAACACCTGTTGTGTGTGTAATTTGTAGTTAACAAATTTACAGCTATTTTTAGAAGCACTTCAAGGTCAAGGGTATAACATTCATGATCAAATTGACACTAAATCTGAAAGAAGAGCACAAATAGTTTAGAACCTTAATATGGTAGGCTGTCAGCTTTCATAATTCTTGAAATATTGCTCTGTGAAAAGTCATTCTAAACACATATTACATGCAGTGCAATGAGGAAAATAGAGCGACTTATTGTTTTTATCAAATTTTGGATTAAATTTCAAGGTCATTATTATGTACCGGTAATAAAAGTGTTTTGTAGTATATATTACTAAAATATGTATTACAGACTACCCCTACAGCAAATATCACAGGGCTACGGCTTTTCATCTTGAAAGCATGGACATTTAAAATGTCCTCTAAACCCAATATGTGATATTACATGGAAATTTGGCCGTTTACGACCATTTTCAGTGGGGTGAATTTACCATTTAACATTTCGGTAGCAAAATTTCTTTGGTAACCCAAGATAATATAGGTAAATGTCTATCAATACACAAAAATTGATGCCATTCCTAGGTGGGACGAAGGGTGATCCGTGACCTTGAATTTGACACATTTTTCATTTTTGTCAACTTTGAGGGCGCTCTCCGTAAAAACGGTGAGCACAAATCCGCTGATTTTTTTTTCAAAATTACCGAGCAAGTCAAAGCCTTCAACAGCATAATATCTTAGAACCTGAGGTGATGAAATGTGGAAGATATTAGCCTCTAAATATGCATTGAAATTTTCAAAACTAACATTTAACACCATTTTCGGTGACCTCGTGCACGTTAACGAAAAGTCAATTTCGCGTCACAGTCACTTTTTCTTGCAAAGACTATAGAGTTCTCTCAATTTCCAGATAATGAACACTTTTGCATAAATATCTATGCTACCACAATCGATCAAAAATGCATAATTTGCTTTTAACTAATATTTTGGAATACGCATTGGTTGCTATATGAGGCTGTATCTTAGCAACCAATTGACCTTGGGGCAAAACATTTTGGGATTTTCCGTGAGACACTTTGGGGAACATTTGGTGCGATTTTAAAGAAAATCGGAGGGGGTCGGGTGACAACTTTTCTGAAAATTGGATGATTTGACGTGGATTGACCCATCTGCATTTTATGATAACAGATAATATCGCATGTTATTCTTAATAACCAACAACCAGCAAATAAGTTTGCATGTGCAGCTAATATGGGGATTTTTGTTGTACAATTCACTTCATTTTATATATTTTTTTTCTTTGCCTGCTTCTGTCTAAGCAAGTACCATATTGTCGTTATTCAAAGGAACTTAAACGCTCATTACTCAGCATTTTAGTAAAATTCTAAGATGTTATTAGGAGTTGTCTTTGCCTTTGTAGCATCTATTGAGGGCGGCATTACTGAAGCTTGGATCAAATCTAGTCAAGTTAGTGATAAGATGGCTTTTCATGGCAAAGAGCTTCATTAATTTTGTCAATCATGTCTGTATGATTGTAACTGAGCTAGGACTCGGTAGAATTCACGCAATGAACGTAAAAGACATCGTATTCCTGGCTGATTTAACGGTTCAGCTAAATTTTTATGGCCGCTATACGCAGGTAGATATTCACCACGGGATACAAAATGAGTGGCCGCTGGCCGCTGGCCCCGTTAGGCAGGTGGCCGCTATATAAAGGGTCCATAATACAGGAATTTCGTCCAGGGGATTTTTCAGTGGCCGTTATAAGCAGATGGCCGTTATATGGAGGTGGCCGCTAAGACAGGTTTGACTGTACATATGCATACAATGTATGTGTTGATTAGTTGTATCACAAAACCTACCATGTACAATTTTACAATGAAGCCTGAGATATAAGGAGATATCACTATTTTTCTTGATAAACCATAACTGTAATTTCTAAACAATTTTAAAAATATTGTTCATACTGAGTATAAAATACTTAACATTGATTGTACTGATTAACGTTTTTATATTGATTTGTTTCTATCCCTAGCTCAAATTTTAGAAATATTTTGAAGCACTAAAGCCGGGTTTTTGTTTCATCTGCAAATGGTTAATAATGCCTTTAATTTGCATTTTTGGCACATGATATTTTGGCACGGTCAGAACTTGTCAACTGAAAAGGAGAAGCAAAAAGTAATACTCTTTTATGTTACCTAGAACAGGTCTGAAGAAAATTTTTCTCTTGGGAGAAATGAAAATTGGTGAACCTTCATGTAGAAACCCAAAGGAGAGCTGCTCAATGCCTACATAACACTCAGTTACCGATTTGTTTTAGTCTTTACACTTTTACTGTTCATGACTTTTTTTTTGTATATTTCCCCCCTATTACTTTTCAGTGATGTTATCTAATTTGTCTGTTTTCTTATAAAGCAACATACTGTAATATCATGATGGAAATGTTCTTTAAAGGGATTGTATAGTTTTGGTTGAGACCTATCTTCGGGTTTCTAATTTTTTTTTTGGTGGGACAATAAGAAATCTCTTAAGAAATGTTAACGAGCATGTAATTGCTAGAGGGATTCAACATTTGTTTGATGAAAATTGGTTTTGAAATTGCTGAGATATCCAAAAAAGAGCGATCCAAATGTTTGGACCCACCTTTTACTACGATTGCTTTGTTTTACTTTGTTTTTGGATGTCTCGGCCATAACAGATCCGATTTTTATCAAATAAACTTTGAATTCCTCTTGGAATGGTATGCTATGTTCTACACTATTTCATAAGTGGTTTCTCGGTATCTCACAAAAAGTTCAAAGCCCAATTTTCATCTCCACCAATGCTAAACTATCCCTTTAACAGCAACACAATTTTTTTTTCGCTGCCAAACAGGCATCATATCTGGCGCCCTCCTGCAGCTGAAGGTGGATTTTAGTCTCTCGTGCTTTCAGCAAGAAATGGTGGTCAGTTCCATGCTAATAGGAGCAACAGTTGGATCAATGCTTGGAGGTAATTAATAATTGCGGTATTCAGTCCCCTGAGCTATAATTTAGCCATTCATCACCACAGGCAGACTGATTTCTCGCACTATGATCCCAGACTGTATTGTATTTCATCTTTTCTTTTTCATAATTTCTTTCATTGTTTGAACTACTGCCTAAATAAATTTCAGCACATTTTCATCTGAGTGTTGTTTATTTGTGAAAAAAAAAATCTTGTGTTTATATTCATTCCTCCCCTGCAAACAAACAAATAACCCCCCCCCCCCCCGAAAAAACAAACAAACAAACAAACAAACTACTTCACTTAAATCGTCGTAAGAATTTCAAACATCTTGATGGAAGAATTTCATGAATTTAAACAAGTCCACTGTTGCAGCTTTATTTATTTCCTACTTTGTGCAACAAGATGTATTACTAGTTCAACAATTCAGCAGGCAAATAAAGTTGTAGTGATAGTGATGCAAATTGTTTGAGGAATTAGTTTTAAACATTATTGATAGAGGTGAAATATCCCTCTGGTAATTTTCAGGCTTTTGATTGTTCATGAAAGAAAATCCAAGTTTGACTGTAAAAACTGTTTGTGAGGCGAATGTGATATAAAGAACAAGTCATAAACATATTTTGCTTTAGTCATGCTCTGCAAACAAAGAGAAAGATCCCCCTTTTTTGGCTGGGGGGGGGGGAGGGGGAGGGGGAGGGGGGAGGGGGGGGAGGGGGGAGTGAGAAGCACAGAAAGAAGGGAAGATGAACTTTGCAGAAATATAGACAGTTATGTTTGTACCTGTAAATCCTGAATTACAGACTGTATAGTATGCATTTAGACTGTGATATAATACAATCCAATGAAATGACACTCTGTGAATCATCTCCTCACTCTGTTACTTTAAAGGTCCTGTTTACCTTTGGGAACAATGATTTAAAATTTTTTCGAGATATGACATTTAATGCATATTTGTAGGTCTGTTGTACCACAAAACATTCTATCATATAAAATTTTTGCGATAAAGCCTAAAATATAAGAAGATATAAATCTGTATTTTTCTCAATAAACTGTAACTGTAGACAGTTTAGTCTGGAAAGATTTTTATTATAACTATTGTTCACATTTTGTATATTTAACCATACTTAACATTGATTTTACCGATTCAAATTTTTACAGTGGTCTTTTTTATCCCTAACTTACATTTTAGAACTATTTTAAAGCACTATTCAAATGCAGGGTTTTTGTTTCATCTGCAAATGGTAAATTATGCCTTTAATTATCCTCATTACTAGGGTTCGTAATTGATAGGATCGGTCGTCGCTGGACCATCATCATCAATTCAGCCATCTTCACAGCAGGGGCAGTGATCCTGACAGTGGCCAATTCCTATGCCATTCTGGTACGTAGGCATTGACCCATTTTTACAAATTTTTGGAACTCTTCTTGTAGTACCACATTCGCATGCCCGGCACGGGCAATGGCTTGCCAACTTCGCGTAATCATGTTCCTGAAATGTGCAACCATGCACAAACCATCAATGAAATGCAGTGGCGGATCCAGGGGGAGCGCACCAGGCGCACGCCCCAATTTTATTCTTTAAAAAAAACTAAAGAAATAAAAAGAAAAAAATGGGGGAGGGGTGTGTGCGCCCCTTTTGATTTTGTAAAGGTGCCCCCTCTTTACAGAATTCCTGGATCCGCCCCCTGAAATGCGGTATGCCCTAGTACATTGAAAGTGTTTTAGCCACATGTAGCATACAGGGAGCATACACCATGGTACACAAAGAGTAAAAGGGAGGGTGGGGTACTGTAATACTTTCACATTTGTTCATTAATTTGAATGCATACACTGTAGACCTGAATAGACCAGTATACCAACGTATTCACATAATATGTGACCCTGCATCACAGAACCAACAAATCCCAAGATACAGATTAGATTCTGAAAGAGCAGACTTCAAGTTTTAAAATCATATATAACTCAATTCAAATGGACTCTCCTAACCTATCTATATAACGGAAAGAAAGCACACACTCTGGAAAAATAAGTACTGAGAAAAGAAGCTCTGAAGCATAGGGTTTATTCAAGAACTTAATCGTACCAATCCGTGTGTTGTGCAATGGATGGCACAGAAAACAGGATCTAAAATTCCTTAGCAACAACAATGAAGGAATTATCAGATTAAGATGAAATTGAGCATTCTCTATCAGCTCATTCTATCCATGATTGAAAACAACTTTCAAAGCAGTAGCACTATCTTTTCAAAAGTTTATTTTGAGTTGAAAGTGAAAAGAGTGCAAAGGCTTTCTAAGAAATGAAAATGGGTCTCTTAAGACATACCTAATCACACCTTTCCACTATTAAAAAGAGTGCTCTGGAAAAACAGTTAAAAACAATTCCCATTCATTTTATGATCCCAAAATATACAAGGAGAAGACTTGCTCTTTGAGAAAAAAACCCAAGATTGATTTAGTTGACCCATTTCACCTATTTCGAGTCCTCACGTAAAATCAGAGAGTGCAACTTTTTGTTGGTTGTGATGCACGGTCACATCGATGCATATTACCTTATTTTATTTACCATAAAATTCTGACATCCCAACACATTTTGCTCAGAACCCACTAGGTGGTGCCCATATAGACAAATGATAAAGGGTAACAAAATGAATTCTTAAACCTGTGTGCAGGGGTCACTTAGTGGTCATTCAGACTGCAATTGCACTTTGTTTTTTAAATCTGTGTCAAAAGGGAAACTGTGATCAATAAAGTGTAGGACATGTATGTCTGTCAGATGAGAAGAGTCCCGTTATTGTTGTTTTGCCCAGAGTCGTTAGCATAGTGTATGACTAAGGTGTCATTGTTGAGCTTGTTTCATACACCGTGAAGTCAGTTGGACTGCCATGGTACGTGCTTGATCAATTGAATGTTTCCAATGTTTTCCTTAGAGCTGTACGTTATGAAGCTCTTTTGAGATGAAGAAAATATCAAAGGCGTGAAGTAGGCTGATACACAGGTGTATGTTTTGTTTGTGAGATTATGAAACAGAAAGACATGGTTTCACCTCCAGTGTGGATACTAGTCAGAAATTAAACTGTTTATTCTTGTACAGAGATGCCATCTCATACTTCTTTTGTAGTATTTTGTACCATTTTTCTTTTTGTTTGCCAAAAATACTGCAGGTTTCATGGAATACCCAGTATACTATTTCTTCCCAATTTGTCAGAACACATGTCCATTGCTGAAAGGGTAAAGACACCTACACTGTTTTCTTTCAAAATTAGGCCTTTACAGCCCTCAGAACACAGCCAATGCTGTGTACAATGTTGACGTGTCTGCCTGTAGGCCTGTTTTATCTTGCAGTGTCATTCCCATTTAACCCATTGCCTGTGGAAACCTAGGTCATACTGTGTAAAGTCTGTAAGGATATGATAATCTTGGCAGGGAACAGGTTAATGACCACACAACAAGTGATTAGTCTGACATTTCTGTGGTTCAATGTTGCCATAGCTCCCATGATTTGTGGAAGATTTTCGGTGGCAGTTGATTGTGGAGTTTATAAATTTTATTACAAAAAATTGTCTTTCTAGGTCATCGGCCGACTCATCGTTGGATTTGCAGTGTCTGTCTCGGCCATTGGGGAATGCATTTACATATCAGAAATAGCTCCAAAGGTAAATTTACTTTTAATCGATAAGGTGACTTTGAGGTGCTGTATATATTTGCACTCGTAGTTTAGTTGCTACTGTATTTTGTCCAGTAATTATAGAGTTGTTTTCACACCACTATTGATATCATCTTGTTTGTATAATCGTCTCTAGATAGTCCTCAAGCATATTTATTGAATGAAAACCACATAAAGAAGACAAAATGTATTTACAAACATTGTCTGATAATCATGATATCATACGTCACCCTTTTATCTCACTTTATGATATATATTCAAACAAACGTCCTTTTCCACATTTTCCACCGAAATCACCTTATGTAGTGTAACTTTATTTTTCTTTTGCATATTGTTTATGACTTTATCAGTGTAACCTTGTGCGGTTACAACTTGTCCTTGTAATTTTCCAATATTTAGGCATAAAAAAGTGAAAATCTTGATATTGACTTTGACAGAGGGAGAGCAGCTTTATAAACACATTCTCTCATTTGAATGAAGTCAGCCTGTTGCTAAGATGTAATGTTTTATTTTTTATGCCTCAGCTACAAAGTGTCACTGAAGGCATTATTTTTTCGAGTTGTCCCCTTGTCCGTCTGTCCTTCCGTCCATCCTTCCATCCACAATCAATTTCGTGGACAGGGTGACTTAAAAACAGTTTGAGGTATCCTAGTGAAGCTTGGCATATGTATGTATGTATGTATGAGTGGACGAAGTTATGCCTATCAATTTTTGGGCACACATGCTCAAGGTCAAAAGTGAAGATCAAGGTCAAATTCTTTAATTTTCACTGTTTCCTTTATATCGCTGCAGTGCTAGAAGGTATTTTCATGAAACTCTTGTATACATGTACCAGATATAGATTCTCCAGGAAAGCTTTTGGGTCATAGGTCAACAGTCAAGTAAAGATGCTACCATTTCACTTTTATTTTCCATTTATGTTGGAATTGGCTCGAGGTATCTTCATGAAGCTTAGTAGGTCTACTTGCACATATGCATATGCTGCCTGACAATGATTATCTTGGGAGTTTGAGGGTCTTGGGGTCAAAGAGCAAGCATCAGAGGTCTGGTCAAAGTGCTAAATTTCTACTATTTGATGTTGAAATACACTTTTTCTCTCTACATTTGCTTCTTTTTGTTTGTTTTTGTAAGCAACGATAGGTTGAGATGAGAAAATTCTGTGAGATAAAAAAGGAGATTGTCTCTAAAGGGCATCACATGGACCGTGGTAATTAGTGGTGTCTGTACAAACTGATATTGATTCAACATTGCAGGGCTCGACATCAGCAGTAGCCTGTTGTCCTGGGGCAACAGAAAATTGATATGGGGCCACCAAATTTCCGAAAGGGTTATTTATTGTTTACCCAATAAAGCAGCTAGAATTCAAAATGAAATGTTATATTTCCTTTTATTTCAGGCCTAGCTATATTTCTTGTTTGGGTGACCAAAATTTAAGATTTTAAGATTTTAAGAGGCCTGAATGGGCCACCAGAGAAAATTGTTGGTGTTGAGGCCTGGATACTGGTTCAAATCTCAAAGGATAGGTGTACTTGAGGTGGTATCCAAGACTCTTGTGTGATGTGATGAATTCTGTGCTGTGTTTCAAAGGAAAGGCGTGGTCAGATGGTGTCCATCAATGAGCTGGGAATAGCTTCAGGTCTCCTGCTGGCATACCTAATTAACTTCTGCTTCATCAATGTATCGTCAGGCTGGTATGTTGATATTGTCTGATCATCTACTGTATACGCCGAATATTTCGCGAGGTTTTTATTTTCGAGAATTTTGCGAGTCAGCTGCTATTCGCGAAATTAAAGACATGCAAAAATATTGACTCTAATGCCGATATGAATGTGACGTACGCATATACATTTCTCCATTCAATACAGGACTCCACGATCGCGAATTTAACCACTTGCAAAATTGTCAGGAAGTCCCGATGCGCGAAAATTTAGACTCGCGAAATATATGGCGTATACAGTACCTCAGTGTGCCCATGCAGTTGGCCCTAAATTGTTAATGCATTCCGTAAGTCTTGATACAAGACTACTCGTAATTGTGCACAAAAATATAAGAGATACCACTCGTGTGCATGTATGTGCAATTCATTCGCAGCCGCAGTTGTAGAACAGGTAAGTTTTCATTTACTTTTTCTATTTTATTGCCATTCATATTTAATCCTCCCCCAACACTTGCCACTAATGACAGATGTACCAGAGTGCAGGGAGAAGAATGCACAGCAATGCCATTTCACACACCCTTAAAGTAGCTTGTAGTTTATCAGTTTGTGTTTTATTGCTCAATTCACATGTCATTCATTTAGTCAGTCGTTTGACGCAGCAAATTATTCATTGTCATTCAAGTATTGTGTCATTTCGTTCAGTGTAATCATGCCTACTCATCTGTTTGTATTTTCTTTATGACTTGTTATACCACATGACACATTAAATATGGCAAAGATGAAAACTGATAATGATGAAGAACCAGAGAAGTTGCTGACCACTGTCAACAAGGAAGTAAAGAGATATAGATGAAAATCAGTTTTCTTTTTCTTGACAAATACATATATGAAGAAGGACCGATTGACGACTAAAGAGTAACGGCTCAAGATTGAAGTGATGTCAACATACATGTATTGTTTGCACGCTGTAGATAGACTGTGATGTGAATGCTAAGAGGACACAGCATCTAGGGTTCAACAATGGAAACAGTCACCTCGCGCCTGTGCAAAACAACATTTTTAGCTTAATAGCATCATCTTTTGTGTTCGTGTCGGAGATCTAAAGCTTGTTTATAACTATTCATGACAACATTACATCTCTGTTTGTCTGTTTCTCGTGCTCTTTCATTCACATCATCTCGTCTCGTTCACTTTCAGGAGGTTCATGTTCGCCTTTTCGGCCGTCCCTGCTGTGGTGCAAGGGGTCGGCATGTTCTTCCTGCCCCCCAGTCCACGATTCCTGGTGCGCAGACTGCAAAACTCACGAGCCGAGAATGTCCTGATGAAGTTGCGGGGGTCGAAGGTCGTCAGAGACGAGCTCGCGGAGATACAGGCGTCGGTCTCACAAGAGAGAGTAAGTCAGCGATCTGTGCATTTCTATTCATTATTTATTATTCATTGCTTATTACTATTATTATTTATTTTCTATTCACACTTTCTTTGAAATTACAGGGTGGGCACATTCAGTTTGATACTTGGTTTACAACAGCACCCTGTATACTTATAGATAAACTGACGGGCAATGATAAGATACAAAGAACTACAAAGCAAGTATAGAACTTACAAAACAAACTTAAATGCATATGCACATCAAAGGTAGACGATGGTTGAGATAGGGGAGAGGGCCTCTGGAGTGAGACAAAGAAAAAGTGAATAGACTGAAAATATTAGATTCATTAGTATTCATCAGTATTAGCTAAGTTGATGCAACAGAAGAAACATTTTGATGCAGTGGGTATATTATAATTTTTTTTCCTTTATTTCTTGCCACATAATAAAATCCAATGTTAAGAATTGTGTGTATAATATCAATAGGATTGATATTATTGCCTCTTGAAAACATTTAAAACTGCTGAATTACAAAGCATTCTTATCACAGGTCAAATGTTGCTGAAACATTTTCTTGTTTGTTTGATTACACTGCACAGCATATGCAAGTAAACTCAAATATGATATTCGAAATGTGCACTCTATAGAAAGTTATTGTGATTTTTTTTCCAGATCGCATTCACTTTTAAAGTTTGTCTATTTTTGAGAATGATACCAAATTTTCATATTCTGTTTTGTCTCCTCAGAGTTACTCCTTCATACACCTGTTCCAGTCAGTGGATAACATGAGATGGAGAATGGTGGTAGGGGCAGGACTCGTCTTTCTCCAGCAGGTATGGCATTATAATGATAATAATATGGAAAATTTATATAGCGCTTAGGATGAAAATGTTTCAAAGCCCTTTACAAATAACAAAGGAGAACAAGCATATAAGTCAATTATGAATACAAATAATCCACAATAACATAATCATCAATTCTGTTCTTGGCATTATTTCTGCCATCGTCAGTCCCTTTGTATGTTTTATTCAGTAAACAAACGATTTGGAAGTGTATCCTAAGAAGTCTGATGCGTAGATGATTATGTGTAAAGATACAAAGCTGTCAAGTCTTCCTGAGTCTGCAAGAGGTTCCTGAAAAAAAAGAAAAAAAACCCCTCTTTTTTATCGTGACAAAGTATGGGTTTTATCCACAGTTGACAAAAGCAGCATTTCATAAAAGTTACAGGGAACTCTCTGACCACTTTTCATGTGGCAAACATTCTGCTGATTCTGAAATTCAGATTAGAGACCCACTAGTAGTATGGGGATTTGTGGGTGGCCTGATTCACTCGGTGCCCACCAGGGTGCATTCCAAAGCCATGAATAGCATTGGTCAGTGAATATGTACAGCAAAGCATACGCTCATCTGTAATGGTAGACTCTAGTCAAGATTCTTGGACTGCATGTGTTCTTACATAGAGATTGACTCACTGAAGATGAGCCCCGAAAATACTTGGGCAGGTGTCTATGGGAAATGTATGTTATAGCAAAATCAGTCCGTCCTCACGGGTTAAGTGATAGAACTGTCCTTATATGGGGATCCTTGAATATGTCAGAGCCGGGCCAACCTTCACACTTCATGGTATCCACCACGTTTCCGGGTCTTGGGTGCCAAGGAAAACCAGTGTATAATGTATACATACACCTGGGTGCTAGCTCAGTTATGTCAGAACACAAGAGGTATCCATGTGTTCTATGAAGCTTTGGTAATCAGTGATTATTAATTTGAATGAGAAAGGATATCATAACCTACTTTCTTGATCCCTCTGATTTTGTAGATCACCGGACAGACAAATGTTGTGTACTATGCACCAACGATCCTGAAGGACCTGGGGTATGGAGACAACTTCTCCGCAACTCTGGCCACAGTTGGTCTGGGCATGGTCAAGGTATGCACTGAAGGGCGTGGTCTGATGTAAGGTTGGTGGGAACCATGGGCGTGGTCTGATGTGAGGTGGAAGGAACCATGGGCGTGGTCTGATGTTAGGTGGAAGGAACCATGGGCGTGGTGTGATGTGAGGTTGAAAGGAACCATGGGCGTGGTCTGATGTGAGGCAGTGCCGTATATAAAGAGAGTCTGGCCAACTCGGTTTTCGGCTCATGAATTTTGAAGCCTGTGATTGGTCAAAACAGGTCCCGTGATCTTTGTGGAGCCATGTCGTTACTAAAGTGCGCTCATATGCAGTGTCCATTGTTAACTACCCCTTATTTGGCTTGGTTACTTTGTTACGTCTGAGCGTACACGCTAACCTTGTAACGCGTAATACGTGCGGTAACGACATGGCGTCCAATTTAGTAGTTGGCCAGACTCTCTTTATATTCGGCACTGATGTGAGGTGGAAGGAACCATGGGTGTGGTCTGATGTAAGGTTGGAAGGAACCATGGGCGTGGTCTGATGTAAGGTTGGAAGGAACCATGGGCGTGGTCTGATGTGAGGTTGAAAGGAACCATGGGCATGGTCTGATGTAAGGTTGGAAGGAACCATGGGCGTGGTCTGATGTGAGGTTGAAAGGAACCATGGGCATGGTCTGATGTGAGGTTGGAAGGGACCATGGGCGTGGTCTGATGTGATGTTGGTAGGAGCCATGGGCGTGGTCTGATGTGAGGTTGGTAGGAACAATGGGCGTGGTCTGATGTAAGGTTGATAGGTACATTGCACTGTACCATGAAATGTGAGTGTGGATAGATCAGAAGAGGATATGGTATGGCTTTGGTTGCATTTATGACCAATGGGAACCCGATGTGTGCAGTGCGATGTATGTAATGATAAGTAAGATTCAACAAGTGTGGTGTGATGTAGGATCACTAGGGACCAATAAACTAGGTTAGATAGATGATCAGTGGTAGCCAATAGGTGTGGTCAAATGCACAGTGATAAAAGGCAATGTGACGGAATATGTGTTTCATCAGTTTCCAAAGTGTAAGATGGTATTCAGAAAAGACAAGCCCAGCTGTAAAGGTAGTTCTATACAACTTCAGCTACCTACAAAGCCAGCTCTTCATGTAATTTCATACAACATCAGGTACTTACAAACCCAACTCTGAAGGTAGTTTTCCTACATCAACTAGCACAGCTACCTTATTGATTCTGAAAGCTGTAAGAGTGTTCCTGTGCTGTTAAATATTTGTTTTTTACTCTTGTAAGTAGTGTATGAAATAAATGGTAATTTCAAACTGTTGAAGACTAATTCCGAGTGTACTGAGGCAGGTGTCTATAGGAAATGGGTGTACTAAGTAGCAAAATCAGTTTGTTATCAACAGGTTAGGTGTATTGCAATTTATCATTTTTTGCTTTTCCACACCGTCCAGAACATCACTGAATTGATGTACATTTGTGTAATCAGTTGATCTAGAACAATCTTTATCCTACACCATCCACAAAGGGCACACAACACAATGCATTCGTAGGACAGAGTCTTTTCATTACTTTCATCATCCCATGTCAAGGTTGCTGCAACTTGCATCTGCGTGATGCTGGTGGATAAGTATGGGCGTCGCCGCTTCCTCCTCATTGGGGCGTCGGCCATGGCAGCTTTCATCATCATCCTTGGCATTCTCACACAGGTGGGGAGAAAGTGTGTTTCTCTCATACAAGAGTTTCTTTCAGCTATTATTGTTTGTGCAGGCTCTTCCTACTAGTGTTCAAATTCTTCTTCCTCCTTATTATTAAGTATCATGACAGTAATGATAATGAGGGAAAAACTTATTATCATTCTCCTCCTCATTATCATCATAGGACATAGCAGTGGTAGTTCTACAGTGTACTCCTGTTACATTGGACATGGTTATGATGAAATTCCTGTTACAACAAAGTAAATATTCAGGCCCCCAAATGATTATCTATATACTGGTTTTTATACACTTTATTTGTTCTGTTATGACAAAAGAAAAACTGCCAGTCCTGAGGACTTCGTTTTTAACAGGAGTCAACTGTGTTGAGAGGTTAATATTATTTTCTCTCAGCAGAGTCATCAATATTAGTACCATCATCACTGCCATGTTTGTCATGAATATGATTAGGAAACTTTATGAAGACACAATATCACATCTTCATTACTTGTGCAAAGATTTTATGAAGGTTGTTTTTGTGACTGATTGGAATTGTTAAAGCCAGCTTGAGCTGACTCAGTTTTGAGTAGCTGTGACTGATTTATTTTTTTTTAAAAATCTTATGTTGCCCGTCTTTCAGACTCTTCCTGCATCCAGTATCAAAGACCCTTGCGATTCAGCGTCACATCCAGCGGAAATTTCCTCGAACATTAGTGCAAATGACATGCACAGCAGGGACACTCATCAGTACTATGGGGATGAGGTTGACTCTCTTCACCAATCAAACATTGTTATCAATTGGCATAGAGAAAAGAGAAGAGGACTGTTTGACATTCCATTAGAAGCTCAAGCTTTGGTGCATGAAGAGCATGCTACAGACATTTCAGAGGACGATCTCGGTGAAAGCAGAAGATACATCGAGCAGAGAAATTTGAATTTGAGAGGACACAAAAGATCAAGAAGAGAAGAGAGTTTGGCAAATGAGAGCATGAGTTTTCTCAACTCCACCACAACTTCATCCCCAGCAGTTTTGACAACCTCATCCCTGGTGTCCGGAACGCCTTCATCCCTGGTGTCTGGGACACTTTCATCCTCGGTGCAAGGGACAACCTTGTCCCCAGTGCCAGAGATGCAGTCACAGTCTCAGACGCCCTATCATTCCAGTGCAACTTTGAAACTCGGCACGACTGTTCAGCAAGGTACTACAGCTCACGTGAGTGTGAGCCCGGCCCATACGACAGAGGCAGATGCTGTTGTGTCCTCTACTTTCCGGAGTACGTCTCCCAATGTCACGAGAGAGCCCCCAGAGGATGCAGTCACGGTGTCCAAATCAGCCAAGGGAATGGCCTTGCTCTCTCTGATCCTCTACGTGGGATTTTACTCCTTTGGATTTGGTCCCAGTAAGCGGATGTTTCTCTCTCATAAATTATGATTTAATCATACTTGTGCTATAAGTATTTACATCCTTCTTATATGTCTGAGTGATTTTTTTTCTTTTTTGTTTCCTTATCTTTACAGAAGTATCACTTTCTAAGAAAGAAAAACTCAGTACTTTTAAGAACTACTTTCTTGATGTACCCTATCACTGCTACCACAAGTACTATTCAAAATATACAAAGAATGTGGCAGTGATTAAACATTTGTTTGAAATTAGCTGTCATCATGTGCAAATCATATGAAGATGACAGTGTAATTGTAATTTTCTTCTTTTTTTTCTTTGCATCAGTTAATTTCATCTCATTGGTGTAGAAAGAAATTATGCTATGAGATGCTTTGCATTGTTGGAAAAAAAAAACAACATCAGCAGCAAATGTGCTGATGTAGAAGTGGATACTTGAAAACCATCTGAAGGAAACAGCTCAAGGCAAAAGTTCCATTCTTTCATCCAGTGTCACCAGTACCATATGAAAAGAAAAACATATATTGTCAGATAGACTGTTACAATGCATACATTTTGTGATTTGTTCTTAATCGAGATTTGCTCTGTTGCATTCATATTGTGATTCACTTCTGTCATATTTCTCCCATTTGCTGTTTCTGATTTTGTAGTAAGTTGGTTGGTGATCAGTGAAATATTTCCAGCAGACATCCGAGGCAGAGCTTCGTCCTTCACGACCGTCTTCAACTGGGGCACAAATGTCATCATTTCTCTCACATTCCTGGATGTTTTAAGTAAGTTTTACACCGCCCTCATTTGTTAGGGTAGTCAATTGCACATCGCACCATATCCACAGAATCTGTGTATTTGTCTTGGAGGCGCTGCACGTTTGTCTTTTTAATCTTCGTGAATTTGAAAGGGCTTAAACGTTGTCTTGAGAGGTTACAAAATAATTGGTCTGTGTTGCATGAGCAAATATCACATGACAATTACTTAACAGGTGTCATTCGTGCCAAATCTTGTATTTTATAGTTTACAACACATTGGCAGTGGAACCCATTGACTGGTTACATCATCCTAGCCAGTTACTGCTAAATTTTTTCTTCTCTGACCTGTTATGAACATGTATCATACTGATGCTATGTTGTTTAAAATGGACATAGTGCTTCAAACTCCAGAATGGTAATAATGGATTTATTTCCCTCACGCTGTGTGTATATCCTCTGCAGGAAAATTTGGAGTCTCCTGGACATTTCTGATGTATGGCATAGTATGCTGCGTGTCTGTCGTCTTCATTTATCTGGTCGTGCCTGAAACAAAGAATAGGAGTCTAGAACAGATATCTGATGATCTCCGCAAAAGGTGAGATAAGTTTGATCATTTAGTGGAGTTTCCGTCAAAGGAGCTTCGAGATGAGAATTGCGATAGTAAGAGATAGTCTTATTGTAGAGCTCAGCATAACAGTGATATTTTTTATTAATTTGGTCTGCAGGGTATCATTTTTTTTCTACAAGTGTAACAGCCTGATTTTGTTGGCCAAACAGAGTTTGATGGATCACTGCATCAATCCTTCATTTTAAGAGTTTAACACTAACTAGGCTGGGCTATTTAGGTAGTTGATAGAGCCGGGGGGGGGGGGGCCTCCCAGGCCCCCCCTCCAGATCTCGGCCGTCGACCGCGCGATCGCGACGAAAATTGGCACACACATTGCCTATGATGTAATCTAAAATATCTTGAAGTTAATTTTTCAAAAAATTATCATTTATGCTAAATTATGCTAATTTATGCATAATGATGCATGAAATCAGACTATTTGGTATAAATCACAAAATAAAGCTCAAAACAGGCACATTTTTTTGTGTGTAAATATTCTTTTTAGTGTCCTTAGCAAATGTAATTAAAAAAAATTGTGATATCAGAAAAAATTCTTAAGTATTTTATTGTTTTTTGGAATTTCTTATGTATTTCTTTGTTTTTTCAACTTTATGTTTTTCATTGTTTTTTCGATGAAATTTATCCGCGACATTGCTCCGAACATGAAAATATGTTATTCATTGATTTTAATCAATAAAACACCAAAATAATCATGCTTTTATGAAATTTGCCTGTAAGCACAGTTTGCATTGAAATTGTACACAAATTCACGTTTTTGAGCAATTTTTGGTCTGACATGCACGTACATATTTATGCGTAACTTCGGAACCGCGCGCCCGGGCGTCGCAAATTTGGTGTCAAAAGATGCGTGAGACTCGAAAGAAAAAAGTCATGAAACGTCGCGGCGATAGCTTTTTGCGATTGCGATACATCGCGCGGAACGTCGAGGGGGGGGCCTCAGAGGCCCCCCCCAGCCTAGTTAGGGTTAATACAGTTTAAAAACAATCTTTCTGTAGGATGAAGTGTAAAAACTTATCATATATTGTACACAAGGTCTAACAGCAAAACCTAAGGCACTTGTAATGATAATAATGATGATAATAATACCAATTTATTTTCCATGTACTCTTTGGAGGTTTTGATGGTGGTAGAACATTTAGTGGACTTAGTTTCATGTTTCATGATATACCATGCATTTTGTCTTGAATGTCAGAGTGGTCCTGAAAAGGACCTACTCAATCTCAACATTCTGGTTAGCATTGTGTCCTTGCCATCTCCTTAGGGTGGTGAGAATTTATTAATGATGTCACAGCCTTGAACAAGGCTATTCTTCTAAGATATCTGCTGGATGTTGTCGTCCGTGAATGACACGCCTCAAACACAACAACAACAACTGCTGGATGTTGTCTTCATCTATCTTACTAAAAAGAAAAAATCAAGTGATCTTAACTTTTATTTTCACAATGTCTTCATTGGACTAAGAAAGAGTAATTATGATAATCTGTTTCCATTTAAGAAAAAAAAGAGGCTTTCTGTCTCTACGAGGTAAATTTCTCATGGTTGCAGGATTTCAGGTATAGGCCTTATTACCGTATGTAATGTTTACTGCATTGTTTCTGTGCAGGTCTGGAATGAGACAGCTGTTGGCACTTCGCTCGGTGTGCAGTCAATGCGAGTGCTGCCGGAAAGGGTCCAACCTGTACCGACCCTCTCTCCTCGTCACGGACGACAGCATCATGTGAGCTGGTGAGGAGCGTCTCTGCCGGAGATAAATATTGCAAGTTTTTTGTCCTGTTCGGTCTCAAGACTTACTTGCTGGGCACAGAGGAAGCTGTGTTCTACCCATGAGGTGGGAAGAGACTATCACCTGTGAGACAATGACCATTAGTGGTACAATGTATGAATCCTTGTCACCCTCCTGTATCTCTATGAGTGGTGAGAGGTCAAGGTGATAAGCAGTCACATTCTTGGATCACTGCGTAACTGTAAGATTAAGACAGACAGACTGACAGACAGACAGATAAACACACAACTCAAGCACACCAAGTATATCTATGTATGTGTGCATGGGAGCACATGGTAAGATTTCTATTTCAGAAGTGCCATGAGACAGAAGCCTTGAATAACATTGTCGGGAACAGACGGACAGGGCATTAATACCAGAGATACTTTTTCACAGACAAGTGCTCATTCATTTTAATACCCATCTGTGAATGTTACCTGCCCCCAAGCTTATGGGCAAATGGGCCTACTGTTTTAATGTGTGTGTGTGTGTGTGTGTATGTGTGTTGTGTATATGTGTGTGTGCCCTTCATGATCACTTCAGTTTGTGAGAAAATGTTTCCCTTTAATTTCATGATGACCTGTATTGTGTATGAAGATATTTTTTCATCACCCATAGGACAAAATTTGAGCACTTGAATGAAGTTGTTACTCTCGGGGATTGAAACTGATTGATCACACTTTTCACAGTACACTTCCATGTATGTAGCTTCATGAATGCCAAATCTGTTGCAGCTTTTTGCTGTGTTGTGTTTGGACAATGGTCTACATGATGTCTGTGCTTATTTTAGGTTTACTGCTGAATATGCACAATTATATAACACCTAGATAGATCCTTGTCATTTGATTGGTTGTTTGCTATTGATCATTCGTCCCATTTTACTATTTCGTCATCATTCATGCAATTGTGGCTCCATTTACTGTGCAATCTTGGATCCATATGATTTGCTCCATTGCACACACGCCGAGAGCTCGGCACACTACGCATGTGAAATGCTTCCGTTTGCAGTGTGAATGCGACTGTGCGTTAGCATAAAGCGTTCAGTGAGCACTCTCGATCTCAGATGCCACACATTTTCTTTTGTTTCTAAATTCATCAAACATCAAATGACAAGGATCTACTTTAGGTGTTATATAAAACAAATAATCAATGTGACCCGCTACAACAAAAGGGTCCGAAAATCGGGGGAGGACAATTTTCTGAAAATGGCATGATATTATTCCCGTACTCTTCTACTTTAATTTCATATGAAGCATAACTCATGAAAGTACTCGGTTGCGGAGATATTAATGATTTTATCAGCGCATGTCAAGTGGTTGAGGAAATTAGAGTTTCGAGAAAAACGCCTTCAAAGTTGTCCTTCCGACGCTTTAATGGTCATGGGTAGGCGAGACAGTTTTCACCGCTTTACAATAGAAGGCACGCTCCTAGCGACCTCCACCATGTTCAGTCAAGCTTAGCGCCAGCGGTCTACGCATGACCAATCGGTAATCAGGATGCCACGCACTGTCCAATAAGATCGCTCCCTTGTTGCTAGGGGCGGAGTCTAGCTGCGGCGCTAAATCCAAATCTTTGGACCCGTTTCTCTTACATTGAAAGTTGGAAAATCATGGCCCAGAAAAACGCTTATTTCTTGCCTTTCCTTCGATCATTTAGCTTCGAAATTTTGGCAGATGATGGACAAAACATAAAACTACAAAAATATGCCCAAAATAGAAATCCGATTGTTTTGACCAATTTTGATGATGTGACTTCAAACTCGATTTTCTCGGCTCGGCTGTCAGCGACTTTAGGATCCTTTTGTTGTAGCGGGTCACAAATGTTTTTCTTTCGTGCAATGTACAGAATATTTCATTCAGTGAAAGGTGAAATTATTGATCTCTTCAACTCGGCTGCACCTCGTTGAATGGATCATTTTATCTTTCACCTCATGAAATATTCTGTCCATTACACTCATAAACAGTCATTATTTGTATAATATCTGACACTCTTCCCCCCCCCCCCCCCCAGTAATAAAGGTACATTTTCAAAAGTGTACTTGGGTTTTAAACCTGTACTTAATGACTGCCATGATGACACTCAGACGCCATGCTTGTGAATGGATAGCTCCTCTATCTACTGGGAACCAGAACCGAAAGTAGAGACAGCCTCATTCCTCATGTGGGATGAATAAAAGTATTCAAGTGGGTACTGAGAAGCACATCTTGTTGAAAATTTTCCCCTATTGTGCTGAGATGTGTTAATGGCCAGTTCATTTCTGTGGCACTTTGGCTGAATACATGTGCTCACTGGCAAAGTGTACATACCACACAGTATTACTACATATATATTTAGAGTAAGTTGCTTGTCTGTCTTGTTTTACCAGGATACTAATGCACAATTGAACGAGCAGTTTCGGTCTTGACACATGCGGTTAGCATACGTGACCGTACATCACAAAACCATCAAAGAAGTCACTAGACCCAATTTTGAGGACTCAAAATCGGTGAAATGGATCTACATCACCAATTTTAAGTTGTTTGTATTTTCCAACAGAGCAATTCTTCTATATAATTGTAAAGTTTAGGATCAAAAGGCAAATATGAAATTGTCTTTTTTTTTTGTTGCATTTTTTCCAAAACACTAATTTTACATATTAGTGTGATGAGGTATTTCTTAATAGTCCCTATTCATTTCTTAAGTACCCTCTACATACTCGTTATACAATGTACTTTAAACTCTCATAACCTTTAAATGGATAATGCTAGTGCATTGACAGTTGGTATTAGTAATGAAGAGAATGCACTAAATGACTGCACAAAACCTTCAGCTAATATGAAAATCCCTTCATAGTGGTTTCTATGGCGTTTTGTTTCCTGTTTTTTGTCCTGTTCATAGCACACAGCAGCGCTGAGATGGGTGAAATTAAGCACTTGAATAGCCTAAACCTTGAAGCCCTTGTTCTCAGCAAACACTTTTTCAAAGGGTGCACTTTCTAATTCTTTCCATTATTTAGATGGGTTATGGAAGTCAATTTGTATTGAGACACTTGTCCCTTTAAAGCTTTTAAAGTCTGTTCTTCTACAATCTGCCTTTAACTGAAAATTCATGTCTGGCGACTCTTTGGTGGTTATGTGATGCAGCGTCACATAAAATGTTAGCTGAAACTGCGAGTTCTGTACAGAAAACACTTTAAAGTATGCTGAGTTCTGAAAACTCAAGATGTGTTTCTGTTTCTATATGAATGAATGTTAGTTTATTTAATGTACATTTCAAGTTTTTACAGTTTTCCATGTTTGTTCTCCCCCCCCCCCCCATCCCGAGAATAGGTCATTGATACTTTATTAAGCGTTCTTAACATTTCTTACCTCATATATAGCAATGGTACCACATCAAGATTTATTTGAGTGTGACAGATATTTCCTCTAAAACTACTCCACAGAAATATTCAAGTGTGTGTGGAGCAAAGTGTTCAATGTAATGGAGGATTGCTTTAAATGTATGATAATAGACCACATTCAAATTTCTGATGCTATTGACATTCTACTGTACACGCCGTATATTTAGCGAGTCTAAATTTAGCGAGTCTAAATTTTTCACGAATAGGGAGTTCCTGACAATTTTGCAAGTGGTTAAATTTGCGATCTTGGAGTATAGTACTGAACAGAGATATGTACATATGTGTGCTTGCCACATTCATGTTGGGATAGCACCCAACTCACAAAATTCAGGAAAACAAAAACCTTGTGAAAAATCTGACGTATCAAGTATATGGCCTTATTTTCCCATGGTGATATTTATGGTGTAGGTAGTATTCACCCAGAAGGTCCTGCTATCATTACAGTGTGCACTCGATGGTGGTGTCCATGGGACCAGTGATATCGCTTTACTGTACCGTTTTCTTTTTTTGATATATTGTGGTTTGAAAAACAACAAGAAACTTTGAATATTTGGGCTAAAGAGATACTTTTTTTTTTACAGTACCAGAGAACAATCAGTATTCTTTACAGTGAGAATCCACCGTAGCAATTGTACATTGCCAGATAGCTATTTAACCCTTAGTGTGTTAATAAATTTAGATTAACACCCAGAAATTTGTCATCAGTATTCAGTAATTTATCCAAATTGGATGGAGTTGTAAAGTTAGCAACAAAGGCCACTCAGGTGTAGCAGTATTAATGTGCCTCATGTCCTACAGGCACAGGTAGGCCATGGCAATACAGTAGAGAAGACAAGGATTAGGTATATATATATATATATTTTTTTTTTTTCATTGACAAGTAGTTTCCAAACTTCTGGGCCAATCAGTGAAGAAAGCACTCCAGCATGTTTGCCAGTCAGCAAACAAAACACAGTAAGGGTTAAAACAGACACGGGTCAAGAGGGACATTAGAGCTGAAACATCTTGTCCACTCACTGTGGGTGAGAATCTGGTTTGACAGTCCTGAGTTTCTGGCATCTTGCCACAGTACTTCTAATGGCTGATGTTTGAAAAGGCTCATTTTCAAGCAAAAAGTGCAATTACATTGTATAAAGCTACTTTTAATACAAAATACCATACTATAAGCAATGGCGGATCCACAGGGGGGCAGACTTGGCGCCCCCTCCCCTCTTTATTTTTTGTTAAAAAAAAGAAATAAATAGAAAAAAAAATGGGGGGGGGGGCGCATGTGTCCCCTTTAATTTTGTAAAGGCACCTTCTCTTTACGGAATTCTTGGATCCGCCCCTGTATAAGGGCATATTATTGGTACTAGATATGGGATAATGTTACAGAATATTTTTGAAGCTTTTTTTTAAAGTGTATAAAGGTTGGTTATCCTTTCTTCTGTCATTTCTTTATTACTCTGCTCTAAAGGGTGGTGGAGGCATTATTTCTTCCTGACCACATAGAAGCTTTGTCCATGTACAAATATAAGTTGCTACTGAGTGTGAAATCTAATGTTGTCGTCTTGTATACACATTTCTTTTGATTGTGCAGATGACAATCCGAGAAATGGTTATGACCTCATTAGAAAACTCAAAATGTATTTGAAAGGGGTAATAGAGTTGAGTGTTGGAAGGTGAATGATGCAAGTCTTAGTGGCATTTGTTTAGTCTGCTTCTGAACAATATGTAAACCTATTACAAATTGTTGACATTGTTTTTTAAATGTTCCTGTATTGCATGCTGTTCAAGCCTATAATCCATTCATTCATATACTGGGCTAATCATGTGTTGGAACTAATCTAGTCAGCATGTCAGTTAAGTATATTTTATATTTTGACATCTACATGTATTTCCTAAAATCAGAGACTATCATCTAGATCAAGCTCTTGCTGTGGATGTCTCGTGCAATTTTAGCAATTATATCAGCTCCTGGCTCCTGACAATTTTGACAGAATTTTATTTGTGTGTCATAAATGTCATGATTTTACATGTAAGTTGTTATATATGCAAGTCTGCATGAATATACTCAGTATTTTTCTTCCATTAAGATGTCATCATTTATGGAGCCATTTTGATTGTGTTTGACAATTCAAAAATAGGTATGAAAAGTCAGATTGACTCTAAGATGCATATCCTGTCACAGCAATGCGTGCAAGTTCCTAGTTGCAATTTGATAAAATGCTTCAAGGCATTTCTGCTGTAGATTTGTAGAACCATATTTTTGTGAGTGCTAAATTTGACATGCGTCGACATAACTGAAGTAATTTTGCAACTGTCAATGCAGATCATGCTAAGAAAGTCAGATCTATGTCAAAGTTTAGTTATCATCTTACAACTCACCCCCCCCCCAAAAAAAAGAAAACAGAAGAAAGAAATGAATTACTAGTACAACTTACTAGTAGTGTCATCGTGTTACATCAATTTGCAATATACTTAGTGTATTTTGATATGATCTGTGGAAGACTATTTTTGTACTAAATTTTTCACAACACACCTTGTTTCTAATTGTATATACTGTCAATCCTGCTATGTAATAGCAAGTACCTGTCTATGAAGATCACCTGCTAAAGTAATTTCCTAGCAGAGTACTATTGTGCATAATACTTAACCTGTCTGTAAAGACCACTTTCCTCTGTCTCCCTTTAGTGGTCTTTATGACCAGGTTTCACTGTACACATGTTTCTGTGCATGTGTGTTTACTCGTGGACCAACTCTACTTCAGCAAGTGCTTATCAAAAATGATGTGTAGCTGAATTTTTTTGTCATGTCTCTCTCTGTTTGTCATTGAATGAGATGAAAGAGGCAGAACAAATTTGATGCCAATCAGGGACTGCAGAACCAGGGATGCTGGGGGTTGGGGCTGCAGCTCCCCCCCCCCCCCCCCCCACACACACACACACACTTTTTGGCTTGTCAAAAAAAGAATGAGAAAAGTGGAAAAATTGCAGCACCCTTGAAATTCCAAGGAAACCACTTTCGTTATTATTATTATTTTTTCTTTCGGGGGAGGGGGGATGTTGTGTTACCATTGACCCCTGACCCCCTCCCAGTTCCCACAAAGATGTTCTGTGGTCCCTGCTAAAAACCACTATTCTTTGCTCTAGATATGTCCTCCTATTTATGAAAATGATATTTAAATCTCATTAACTAGTGTTACAATGAGCTAGTTCCTAGTTCCACTCTGGGCATGAGCAGAAAAGGTTATTTGTATCAATCGGCATGTTGGTTTTTATGTTCAATGAAATAAGCATCTGCAATGTAATGATTATGATTTATGTACACATGTAGTCTCTATAAACGATGCTTACCAGCACATCCGCCTGACAACACCAAAGTGTTCAATCTATAGAACCTAGTACTTGGCGATACAAGTAGAAAAAAAAAGTTTGTAAATGCATTCAATGCAAAGTAATGAATGTGAAGAGGTAGTTTCAAAATCCAGCAATCCATCATGTATGTTTAAAGTGCAGTGCTTAGAGCCATACATCTTCATAACAAACCCATGTACACATTGCAGTGGTTGTTGTACATGCACATACTCCATGAGCAGTCATGACTGTTAGTTAAAGTTTATTGTTACATATCTTACACGTGCAATAAGACAACTCACAGTCTGTCGTAGAGAAACTTGTTGGATGCACACACAGGTGCGAAATCGAAAGGGCTGAGACCAGTTATGTTGTAGTTGCTATGACGATGAACATCAAGTGTAAACAAAAGACAAAAAGAAACAAAGACATGTGACAAAGACGTGAGGTATTACAGGTACTTGTACATGTGACTGTGAGGTAGTACAGGTACTTGTATACATACAAAGAGACTGATTTTGTAGTTGCTGCTTGACACATATTTTTGCTGCAATGGGACCTGACAGCTAGTGTAGCAGAGATACTTATTAAAAGGAGAATGATACCCAAACATACTTGTGGATTGAGGGAATGCAGCAATATTAGTGGAACACCTCACTGAAATTTGAAGAAAATCAGACAATCCATTAAAGGACAAGTCCACCTTCGTATACATAAGGATTGAGAGAAGGCAGCAATATTAGTAGAACACATCAGTGGAAGTTTGAGGAAAATTGGACAATCTGTTCAAAAGTTACGAATATTTTAAGTATCTGCGCAGTCACTGCTGGAAGAGAAGACTACTACAGTGTATGATGTCACATGTGTACAACTATATAAGGAAAATAAAAAGAGAATTTCACAAAACTTTACTTTTTGAATAAAGAGCACAGTTCTTCGACTTGCTACTGACGTATGTTAAGGGTAATATTATTCCCCCTGCCTCCTCAAAGAGAGAAGTCGTGTGTTCTTTTGTTATACGAAAAATGGAAATATGTTGAATTTTCTTTATTCTTTCTTTATATCGTTGTACTCATGTGACATCACAAGCTATAGTAGTCTTTTCATCCAGCCGTGACTGAGCAGAAACTTCAAGAATTCATTACTTTTTGACTGATTGTCCGATTTTGCTCAAACTCTCACTGATGTGTTCTACTAATATAGCTGCATTCACTCAACCCACATGTCTATGAAGGTGAACTTGTCCTTTAAAGAGTTTTGAATTTTTAAAGTTTCTGTGCTGCCATCACTGGATGAGAAGACTGTGACATCACTGCAGGACAATGATATTAAGAAAATATAAAGAGAATTTAACATATTTTTATTATTCTAGCATAATGACAGAGCCCCTTTTAGAAAGCTGGGGGAATGATATTACACTAAACATATGTCAGTAGCAAGTCAAGTGTATATTTTGTGGAATTCCCTTATATTTTCCCTTTATCATTCTTTTCTTCGCTTTATATCTTCTCCCTACTTTGACTGCCATTCTGTCTATGTATATAGAGCCAGTGGCAGCTACAAGTTGATTTGTGTTTATATTACATGTCAGAGCGACAAATTTGCAAAGTTTGAGTGAAATAGACGAGTAATACAAAAGTTACAACAGTTTACATCCTAGCAAGTCATATGACAACCACACGGCTGTTCTTACCACATTGCTTCAAGCTACTGCTGCTGCACAGAACTCTTCACTTATTTTGGTTTGGAAATAATCCCAATCTGATTCATTTTCTTGAATTAGTGTCTGGAAAAAAAACAAAATATTAACTTCTGTTTTGTATGGACAGTGTGTTATGGCAAAATGGAAAACATAGCCTTGATATATCTAAAGCAGGCTCATGAAGAAATGAACTTTGAATTATTTATAAATTAATTTTTTCTATCTTTTAATCTGTTTGCTTTGTGCAGAGAATGCTTATGAACTTGAGTCATTGATGAAGAATATTCCTGTGTGCTAGCTACCATGCTGTGTGTACACATACATACATGTAGCTCACATTGGCTGTATAATATGTAGATTTTATTGATTGGCCAGATTAAAAACAAAAATTAGACAACAGCAAGGCATTAAGACAAATTCATAACTGCTGCAATGCTGCTAGCTTTTAGTAAAATTTGCCAGTTCAAAGTCATCTTTAAATGCCCAAATCAAAAGTTCATATTCGAACTGTTCAAACTAGTTAGTTCCAGCTGTGGCAACGATGTGGACCTACTTGTGTTGCCAATACTTATTCACGACCAGGGGTCCGTTGCATAAAAGTTACAATTATGGTAACTTTGCCATCCAATAGTAACTACCATGGCAACAATACTCAACAGCCAATCAAAATCAAGAATTCCGTGGAAGTTACCATTGGATGGCAAAGTTACCATAATTGTAACTTTTATGTAACGGGCAACAGATCGTGAATAGATCATTTCACTTATGTACTGGTATTTAAATACCCTGCATGATGTGTTCACAAAAGTTGCTTTAAACAACCACAGAGCATGCTGGAGGCTTGCCAGACATAACAACAATAATGAATGCTGGGTGAATTCCATCCTAGGAAACTTAATTGGAGGGAGTAGGTGAATGAAATGGTTTATTACTATGCTGTAAGAAAAGAAACATGTATGAATGTTGTAATATAGTACAGAAATTGTCCATAGTACACCCATTGAACTAAGGCACAATGCAAAACATGTAATGCAACGGAGCAATGGCCTCATTCACAAAATATGGCAATATTTCATGGTGGATTGACCAATCAGATCACAGAATTCACGTTCACTAAAAGATAAAAGGTGGTATTATATGTGAGGTACTTTTCTGTTCACACTTCCTTACCAGAAAAATTGTATTTTTAGAACAAAAGAGTTTGAATGCAACATGCAATAAATCTAGCACCTCTCAGTTGAATTGTAATTGATTGTGTTCTTGCATATTTGTTGTATGTGTGTTTGCAATATTGGGTGGTCAGTGACACCTTGTTTTCCAAGGTGCATGAAGTGCACAATGTTGCCAAGACAAAGTTAATAAGACTTAACGAGAGGAAAGAGCTGATTTATGAGGTTTTTTTAAACTCATAGTGTTGCAGATGAAACCACCGTGATTGAATATGACAAGGCATAATTTTAGTGAAAGATGAGCAATGAGCTTCCATTTTCTGACCATTTGATGCAATAATGACATTATCAAGCTGTCAACATGCCAAAACTCTATACCTACCGTGGTGAATTTCATGATGCAAACTCAATACAAGGGCATGCACCTTTTGTTGCATAGAGTCCTTACACTACTTTTAGCAAAATGTCAGTGAAAAAGGTGATGATGAGATGGAAGTCATGATCAGAGGTATAGCAGTGAAGAAGATGTTTGGGAAGAGGGGAAGATGAGGATACAGAAGATGATGATGATGAAGATGAGGATGATGATGGTGATGGTGATGGTGATGATAATGGTGGTGATGATGACGATAATGGTGATGATGGAGATGGTGATGGTGATGACGATGGGATGATAGTGATGATGATCATGATGGTGATGATGATGATGGGATGATAGTGATGATGATGATGATGGTAATGGTGATGATAGTGATGGTGATGATGATGGGGATAGTGATGGTGATGATGGTGATGGTGATGGTGTTGATGATGATAGTGGTGATGGAGATGATGATGATGAAGAATGATGACAGTGATTTACTCTTCGACTTCAGTCATGCTTATCAAGAAAGTCGATGGGATTCTATAGGCTCGTGGTACTATGATGGTTGATATGATTATGACTACGAAATATATGATGATGGCAATTTTGAAGATGACACTTTAAGATGATTCAAATTTCACTTATATTAACAAAAAAGACCTCTAATGGTGATAACAATATTCAAATAGGTCATGGAATGAGACTAAATATTAGGATGACAATTCATCTACATGGTCTGTAACCATTTGCTGTGTACTACAGTGTAGTTGCACAGACATTGATTTGCAAGTAAAATAGAATCTTGAAGTTTCATTTACATTGTACATATTGTAGTCTAAATAATCTTTCTCGGTATCGATCTAGTTCAGTGTACAGGTGATTCCCGTTAATACAAAGTTCTCGGGACCTATAGTTTTCTTTCGTTTTATTGTAATTTCGTATTGGGTCATAGCCAAACATATAAAGTATGTGAAGATGTACAGACAATCATATTGGGACCTGAATTTCTACTTCGTTGTGCATGTGTCTGAAATGTCCTTATAACCGCGTTCGTTTTAATCGTGTTCGTTATAACGGGAATGCACATGTGTATAATTAATGGTTCCATGGCATTTGTTCCTGCGACAATAGGTCACATGAAATATTTGCACGCTAAACCAAATATAAATTCTACCTATAAACATAATCCTAACCCTAATCCGAATTTTCACATCAAACTAAACCTAAAACCCTTCACAACCCTAACCCTAAACACCCTAAGTCCATGGAGAAAATAAGACAGGAGCAATTGTCGCAGGAGCAATTGTCGTGTTACCATAATTAACATAACATCAGATCCACTATACCTCTTCAGAATGACAAGTAAATGAAAAAAGAAAATGAATAATAAAAAATCATGAATTCTGAACAGTTCTCATACAGTCTGGAGAGAGACAGGGATCATGTGATCACTTTGTGCTCCATCTATTGTGACGTCATGATTCAAGACATGGTTATGAGGCCTAATGTAGGACTACAGTGACGAGTGTGAAAAGCTACGGTCGCCATCCGCTGATGAATTGAGTCACTTTGAAGAGTTCGAAGTGGGAGAGCTGAAACTCTTCCTTGAGCAGGTCCTTGTCCATTTTCTGCAGGAGCTTGCCGTTGACGAGGTGTGCGGAAAACCGGTCCACCGTCTCGTCACGCATGTTGAGCAGTCGCAGGGACTGGGCGAGCTCGCCGCACGTCAGTTCCCGGACGTTGGTGGGGATTTCGGAGGGCGAGTTGAACGTCCGGTCGGGTACCCCCACCCTCGCAGATGTAGCCGAAATGAGCGACTAGTTATAGTGGTTTAGAAAAAAAAAATGAAAAAGACAAACGAACAAAGAAACAAACAAACAAGAGTGTATGGAGTTATTTCAGCAACTTAGATAGGGATCAAACAACAGCAACAACAGCAACAAACAAACAAACATGAGTTTAATGCTATGTGCCTCCCATGCTTGTCACCACCATGTTGACATAAATCTCAATTTTCAGACCTCGGCTACAAAAATACTAATTTCTTGTTGCAAATTACCCACGTTAAGGGGTATATGCCAAAAGTCTCCATGAAAAGTTCCCATATATCACATCCAAAATGGAAATTAGCCTGTAATAGTATTCGTACATGTATTGATGTTTTGGATGTGATATAAGACCCAACACTCTCTTTTTTTTCTTTTCTCTTTTTTTTTTTTTTTTTTTTTTTTTTGGGGGGGGGGGGGGGGGGTTATGAATTCAAGTATATCCTTCATCTGCTTAATACGGGCCATTCTTTTTGCTTTCAAAACTCTCCTGCACGCTATACCGTACAATGTCAGTGTTGTGATTTTAGTGAAGGGACCTTTTCTTTCTTTTATTTAGTCAATTTGAGTCTAAAGCCAATTCAATAGTAAATCAGTGAACTGATGTGACTGCATGCACTTACACTTATACTCCTAAACGCTAAAGTTGAAAATGAAGCGTTTATATCACAATTATAGGAAAGAAAGAAAGAGAGAAAGTTGGGACGGTAAGTTTGGATAATTGGAGGTATATCCCATTTACCATAACATTGGTCAACAAGTATTTTTTTTTTAAATAATCTACCAGCCACGCAAAACTTACATACAAGTGTACTTTCCCCTTTTTCTATGATCTTCATACGACCCCTTGACCCCTTCTGTAACCCCTCTCGGATTTAATCTCTCAATCAATGAGTGGCTTCATGGTTGCTGACACATTAACAAGAATTAATTTGGGAGACTATTTTGACACACAGAACATTGGAATATTATGAAGCGATGATGACGTCATCGCCGTGTCTCATTGGTCGAATGTGTGATTCACATTGATTTTTCTGCCTTGCGAGAGCATGTAACGAACCTTTACATGCGTAGCCTTCATTGATGTGATGAAACTTTTACTGTGCGTTTGTTGTTGTTTTTTACGCCTTGTCTCGTACAAGACTTTACTCTTCTTTTCATACTTAATTTGGGCATGGAGTGGAGATTTTCTTCAAGAAATGGGAATAACCATCAAATCAGAGTGAAATACAAATGTACATGTATAAGCTATGGGATTTTTTCTATGGCTTTACCTCGTTCGAGCCCGAAGTGCTCCCTTGTTTCTCCTTCTTCGAACTCTTTCCCTTTTCTTTTGGAACAAGGTACGTAGTGTCGGATACTGGATGGAATGTATGGTTGGGAAGATTTGTCGCAAACTGCATGTGAAGTTGCAATAAAAGAGAAAAAACAGAAATATTAACTTTTTTTTATTAATAAACATCGTCTTTATATCTATCATGAGCATCGTATATCATTCACATACCGTATTGGCAGGAGATTCCGGCGTCACAATTACTAATATTCTTTTTAAAGGATAACTATACATGTACTTGTTGACATGTATGATTTTGTTTTCACCAGTACAGTCCAAAATAAACTTAAAGTGAGCAACATGGTAGGAATCATTTGCTACTGGCAGTAATAACCAGCATTTTCTGACACCGGTGATACTAATTATTAGTATGTTGACTTTCTTTTCAATTACTTTCTGTGACTTTTTTTCCTGTTAAAACGTACATAACAACACCGAAAAGTAGTCCTACTCACGATTTCGTCAGCACTGCAGGTTCCGTTGATGGCGTCAGGCAAAGGGCTTGACAACTTTCTCGCGGACGATGCGTGTTTCTTGCGTTGCCTCTCTCCCTGCGTGTAACCCGCCGTTGTGTGGTTACGGCTAACGCGCTGGGTGCTTCGATTATCTTTCGATCTGCTCTTGCCCTCAAATACGGCGATTCGACGTTGAAATGATAATGGTGAAGAGAGCGACAGATCATCCATGTTTTGCCTTTCTATGAATTCTATACGGGAAGGGACGGGAGCGGGGGTTGGTGGGAGGGGAGGGAAGAAGGGGGGCAGATATTAAAGTTTAGGAATAACATAACTGTTAATGGTGATGTCAAATTATAAAGCAAACTTACTTCAGAAGACGAATTGAGATTAAAGTGATTGCATAGTATTGTTTGAGATGAGGATTTAGCTTTTAACTTTTTTTGTGACATACAGAAACCACTTAATAAAATTCTAAAGAGCATGTCATTCAAACAGGAATTCATAATTTATTTGAGGACAATTTGTTTTGAAATGGCTGAGATATCCAAAAACAAAGTAAAACAAAGCGATCCTAATAAAAATGGGCCCCATTTTTTATAAGTATCAATTTGTTTGGATGTCTCAGCCATTTTAAAACTAATTTTCATCAAATCAATTTTGAATTCCTCTTGGAATCACATGCTCTTTCATTATTTCATAAGAGGCTTCTTACAATTTCACAAAGAAAAGTAGGGAGCCTGAAGCCCCATCTCAACCAAAACTATACCATTCCTTTAACGTTATTCTTCGTTTGGACTCTGAATACAGCTTTCCTTATTTTGTCGCATGAGCCAAGGCGACTTTGACTAAACCCACGAATCTGATACTGTGTATTGTGAAAGTGGTCCAGTGTGGGTTTTGAGCGATAAAACTACATTGCTATGATACTAATGTAAAGAACAATGACGTTAATTATCGGCTGTATTTTTCTTGCCATTTTCCCGGCCTCTTAACATGCTTAACCCTAATCAGGCTGGGGGGGGGGGGGGGGGGGGGGGGGAGGGGGGGGGGGGGGAATCCGCCCCACCCCTCGACGCAATATCTTCGCAGCGCGATAAGCTCCCGCCGCGATGTTTCATGAATTTTTTCTTTCAAGTACGGCGCAACTTTTGAGACCAAAATATTGTTGCGCCCGCGCGTACCGTTTTGACGCGACGCCCGTTCGAAAAAAATTTGTCAACCCCAAAATTGCTCCAAAACGTGATTTTGTGTACAAATCCAATGCAAATTGTGTTTTTTCAATTAATTCACATAAAAATTCATATCTTGACTTAGAATGGGCGAAATTAATTTATTTTAGCATAATAAAGCTTCGAAAAATGTCTGTGACAAATTTTGGCCAAAAAACAAACAAAAACAAAAGGTCAAAAAACAGAAATACATAAGGAATTAAAAAAACAATCAAATATATAAGAAATTAATTTCGATACAGATTTTTTTTTATCCTATGTCTCAGGAGAATGATACAGGAAACATTTTTTAAAAGAAATTAGCTTAATTAGAGCATTAAGAAGTGATTTAGAGCCCCAAACTGATTTTATGCATAAATTACAATAATTAATTAATGTAAAATATAAGAAAAAATTTTCGGAGAAAGCAACCATACATTTTGATAGTATACGTCACGGGCGTCAAGTGTGCCGATTTTCGGCGCGATCACGCGTTCCATAGGCGAGATCTGAAGGGGGGGGGGGGGGGGCGCGGAATCCGCCCCCCCCCCCCCCCCCCCCCCCCCCCAGATGTAGCATAGCCAAAAAAGCCCAGCCTGATTAGGGTTGATGAAATGTAATCTTCAATCCTGCACTGAATTCTAATGATAAGGGACTGTGTTGGGATGTTCTTGTATCTTTCATTTTCAATATAAAGGCTTAACCCTAATCAGGCTGGGCTTTTTTTGGCTATGCTATATCTGGGGGGGGGGGGGGGGGGGGCGGATTCCGCGCCCCCCCCCCCTTCAGATCTCGCCTATGGAACGCGTGATCGCGCCGAAAATCGGCACACGCGACGCCCGCGATGTAAACTATCAAAATGTATGGTTGCTTTCTCCGAAAAATTTTTCTTATATTTTATATTAATTAATTATTGTAATTTATGCATAAAATCAGTTTTGGGCTCTAAATCACTTATTAATGCTCTAATTAAGCTAATTTCTTTTTTTAAATGTTTCTTGTATCATTCTCCTGAGACATAGGGTAAAAAAAATCTGTATCGAAATTAATTTCTTATATATTTGATTGTTTTTTGAATTTCTTATGTATTTCCTTGTTTTTCAACCTTTTGTTTTTGTTTGTTTTTTGGCCAACATTTGTCACAGACATTTTTTGAAGCTTTATTATGCTAAAATAAATTAATTTCGCCCATTCTAAGTCAAGATATGAATTTTTATGTGAATTAATTGAAAAAACACAATTTGCATTGGATTTGTACACAAAATCACGTTTTGGAGCAATTTTGAGGTTGACAAATTTTTTTCGAACGGGCGTCGCGTCAAAACGGTACGCGCGGGAGCAACAATTTTGGTCTCAAAAGTTGCGCGATACTTGAAAGAAAAAATTCATGAAACATCGCGGCGGGAGCTTATCGCGCTGCGAAGATATTGCGCGAAACGTCGAGGGGGGGGGGCGGATTCCCCCCCCCCCCCCCCAGCCTGATTAGGGTAAGTCACACGGAGGGTTCTGTAGCTGGCGCATGTCTACACTTCTTCTTCTTCTTCTGATTAAGTCTGCCTCCTTCAATAGACTGAAGATTCTAGCAGACTGGTGCTATTTACATTATAATACAATTTATTTACAGATATTTACAAGCACATAGAAAATATGACGAAAATAACTAGCCACTGTGATCAACCGTTCGACGGTTTCGAAATGATCCCACAGATGGCGCTGAAACAATTTCTGACGACAGGGAATTCCAGTTCCTTACAGTTCCTTACACTTGGTTTTCATAATTACAATTGTACTTATCCTCTAAACCAGGACAGAAGTAAATCGTACTCAGAAACAACTTCGACATCTATAGTCCCATTGACTCTGTAATCCTGCATGTATGTGCGTTTATTCTGGTCAAATGTATATTATTTTTGGCATGACGCCACTAAAGGCATATCCTGTATTTTGGGAACTGTCTGTGCGATTGTTACGTCATAATCTTACCACGACGTCTCAATCGATGTGACGCTAGTATGTCTTTGGAGTGCACGCGCGGGGGTAGCGGCGGACCAGTCTCCAACTCAGCGGTGGCCGGCGTTGAGATCTTCACAGCCTTGTGTGCATCCGTACCAGGCCTTGAGCGGCGGTGCCTCCTCGATGGCGATGACGATGACGATGACGATGACGACATTTTCCCAAGATGAATGCGATGCGAGCTGGAGGGACTCGTGAGCTTGACATCTGTCGTGCCGTGGTCGTAAAAAGTCGCTGAAGGTGGTGCAGGTAGCGGTCGCCTTTCCGCCGCCGGGTTGCGAAAGAACGAGAGACGACGTGATTGATGCTTGAACCAGGACGATCTGCCACTGCGTCTGCGGTTAGGTACCGGGGGTGGGTTATACCTCGGCATCGAGTCATCTTTTTTGCCCCCTGTATGCATAGGACAAATTAATCACGTTATGTAATGCGGAAGAACTATTGTGGCTCAGTGGCTAACACCAGCACCGACCAGTGAGTATCGAACACGAGGTTTCAGGTTCGAATCCCCTGACAACTTTTGTTGTGCCTTAACAAACGGTATACTTTTATTCTCATTGCCTATCAGTTCGTCACTGGGGACTTGAAGCCCCCGTGGTTGCTTGCTTTAGTAGCGGTCACGTAAAACAGATCAATTCAAATTCAAATCGTAGAATGCAATGTAATTTTTGGTTGTCTTATGGCACACACACACACACACACACACGCACACAGACAGACAGACACTCTTTATAACTTTAGTGTTGATCATGCTTATGATGAAACAGGACGTATTCAAAGAAGTGGCCAGCAATAGTTTGAACAACCATTGGAGTAACATTACCTATCATTGTGACAACATGTGCGCTATGCAATGTCTTTTTTTTCTTCTTAGCGCAATGGATAAAACAGCCTCGGTGTCACTTTCGAGAAGGATAGTTGTGAAGAGGAAGAGGTAGGTGATGTTGAATTATCAAGGGCTTTACACTAACCCATTTCTTCTACTGGTCCGACATTTTTGTTGGCCCAGTAGGTACCCAGTTTTTCCATCTTTTACTGGTCTATTCCTGAAAATTTTACTTGTCCGACATTGATTTTTTTTACTGGTCAGGGAACGTTGGACCTGTGCCAGTGTGCAGCTTTGATTATCAAACAATGATACGATGTTTTTTTTTAATTCTTGATTCAGCTGATTTGGGCAATTTTGTTCCGGAAAGGGGGGGGGGGGGACTCTCCGAATACGATGCTCATCGATAAATTGCTGGTCTTCTTCACTGATGCTAAAAACCTGTTCCACCCAAGCAGTGAAGATAAATTCTTTGATCACCAAATCACAAATCACGGGTTTTTTTTTTTGGGGGGGGGGTGGGGGAGGGGGCTGAGATGGGAGTGGGGAATATACCAGTACAAGGTCGAAATCTATGTAATATTTGGAAAAAGAAAAACGAATATACAAAATTGATGTCGTCATGACCAAAAACACAAACACTTCCGTTGTCATCAAAGCTTTCCGTAAAGATTAAGTACTGAGTACATCAACCTTCATGATTGGCAATGACTGTCATTTTTTAGACGTTAAGAATTTTTCGGCTAGTTTTTTGTTTGTTGGTTTGTTTGTTGTTATTTAGGCATCCTAATCACCTGCAAACTTTGCATTATTCAGGGGAAAGTATGATAAGTTATAAAATTCCATAATTTTCATATTTTCCGCCTGATTTTTATGACATTCTCAACAATCTGTTGCATTTAGCTCTCTCTCTCTTTATAGTCAACTTGTGTATAGAGTGCCATTTAACGTGAATGCATGTCACACCTCGAGGGATATTGTCCTGCTGAACTCCTTCCTCTTCAACCGAGATGTAGAAACCTGTTTCTCCTGAAGCCGGATTTTTCGTGCAAGTCGGATCTCCAGCGCCGGATTCTTCGGTGGCCGAAGTCGCTCCGGGAGAAGGCTCCGGAACCGAAACCTTCAGTGGACTGATACAGGGCTATTCCAGAGAGGGGAGGTTTCAATTCAGATTTTGTTATTACTTAATATTTTATTCCTAATAAAGAGAAGGAAAAAGATGAGATATCTGTTTTCTAATGACATGTCATCAATTTGTAGACACGTGATTTATAAACAAAAGTGAGACTAAACAACCTTGAAGAGCAGATTTCGAGACAATGTATTGAAGTTTTGAAAGGAAATCGCAGTTCAATAAATGGCTGGCCTCTTAGTGGCATGGAGCTATTAATTCTTTATAAACTCACATTTGCAGGAGGTTTATCATACATGAATAACCAGCTAGAGTGGAGTCGAAATACTCTATTCAGATTTGATTAATAATTCGTCATGATAGACTGATTCCGGTGCAATGATAATGAACTTTTGAAAATCTCGATTTGACGGACATCTTGTTAATGTTAGTTAAAATTTACATCCCCTTTTCAATCTTGAACAGGGTTTCTTAGGGGCATCCAGGACTCGGTATTACCCACTCTCAAACTGAGAATGTAAAAGAAAACGCTTTTGGCACGAGACAGGGTTCTGACCTATCGAAGTGATAATTTGGACACTCGAAAGAACTTAATGGAAAAGTGTCTCATAGAGATAGTGAAAATATGATTTTCTGTGAAATGAATAGAATACTTGAGATAATGGAGTTTGGACCTAGACTAAACTTTTAATCAAAGGTTATTATTAAAGGTTTAACAAGATTAAGACAAAGATAGTATGCTTACCTTATCCTGAACGACTGGAGACAGTTTTTCTTTTTTCGGCGTGGCAGCATCGTGATTGGTAGGCTCAGCTGCAGAAAGTAAGAATATAAGAGATAGACAATCATTCAATTCACTAAGAGAATTCGCGCAAACTATCATGGTATGAAACAAGTGGACTGCGTACTTTTGGGGGATGGGAGCTTTCAAGTGTATCCGGTATACAAAGAATCGCGAATAATGCATGCCCGACGTGTTCAATATGAGAATTTTGGTCAAACATTTCAACATCAGCAAGAGAAGAGCCAATAGGAAGGTTTGAATTATATGTTCCGAGAACCGAATCTTTTTTGATCACGGCAAAAAAAGTAAAAAAAAAAAAAGAGGTAGATAAAAGATAAGACACGAAAGATTGAAGCATTCCGTGCCGAATATAATACGTTTTGATGAGAGATTTTATCTCATTTCTTCATCTCGAGGGACGAGGGACCCCTTTCGGAATGATGCTGCTGATAGCAATGATACAGGGGTCACGGAAGGGGGGGGGGGGGAGGGGGCTACCACCCTCTTATTTTGCGAAAGAAAGGCACAACTAAGGAATGTCATCAAATATTTTGTGTGAACCCAAGATGACCGGGACGATCGTTGTGTGACCCTATCAGTCTACGGAACAAAACTCATCTGAAACGGATTAAATTGTCGTAGTGTATTGTAATGTATCGTTGCCTTTATTCGTCATATCATTGCAATAGAGCAGAGATCACTTAAAGCCCATATTTTTTCTTTTCTGATTCTGATTTTATTTCTGAATTTCTTTTTCATATATAAATGAAGTACAAAGTCAGTTGAACAAACAAATTGAGCACTGTATACAAATTGAATCTGACAATTAAAACAAATAAATGATTAATTCAAGTATTCAACTTGTTTCCCCTGACACAATTCAGAATGAAAATAAACTATTTTGTGCATACATTTATGCAAACATAAGTTACAGTATATCTCTTGCTCAAAGACAAATTAAGCAATTCTTGATGTACATACATTCAGGAGACCATCATCTTAAGCATTTTGTTACAATATCATTACATAAACTCTTTCACTTACACTGAGTGTTCCTCTATAGTTTTATTTGTTTATAAATTGCAGCATTGGCGATCATACAGGTACCGCGTGGTGGTGGATATACACCCTGGTCAATGAGGGCCGATTCCAAGAACACTTTACAAACGCAGTTGAAGGGTACCATTAAATATGACGTCATCTTCATGATTTTGTGCACTATGCCGTGGATATGACGTCACGGTATGGCACAGGTTTGTCGATAAGCATTTTGTCTTCAGGTAGACCAAAAACACAAACACGCACACGTACAAACAAGTGAGCGCGCTCGGTATAAAACAAACTTACGTGCCGTTGGTGGAATGAGGGATTCTCGGTCGAAATCGAGATGAGAATGTGAGAGAATCCGAACAGCAGTCCTGCCCGCCATAGACGCCGTGTTTGCGTGGTAGGGACTCGCTGTGAGTTGAAACGAACCAGCTCACATTAGGGATTTTTAGTAGCATAAGCAGTAAAGGAAAAAGGTGATGGTGAAAGGGAAGAAGGCGTATGTTTATGCAAAATGATGTCTTGTGTCCAAATCCACGTAGATATATAATGACAACAATATTATATATATATATATATATATATATATATATATATATATATATTCTTTAACTTGAGTCCAGTGTACTGGACAGTGTAATACTGCGTCTTAGTATTACCACTGCTCTACCACAGGGGACTGCCATTATCATTACCCTATAGCGTTGCCAGGTACCCTGGGTCATGAGTGACGTACTAGTAGCGGGCAAAGACGTCAATGACGGCAGCACTTGACGGGATTCGAACTCTAGACCTGCTATTGAAATTCAAGTCTTATCCACTATGCCACGACCCGTCCCCCCCCCCCCATTACAAAGATATTAATCTTATGATGTGTTTTCTTCTAATGTTTCAAAGTTTGTACAGACAGAGTTTGAATCATTTTCCCACATATATAACTGACAACATGTTATTGGAGAATGGTCTTGAGGGAAACACAAGAAAAGATACCGGGCTTACGTTGATTGTAACACGCAATTTTGGATATTTTATGTACTTCACATACGTATGTGCTGATACACCGGCAGATTATTTATGTCAAATTACGCCTTTCTTTCACGACGTCATGTGAGAAAGATACTGATAAACATCATGATATTACATTCTCACAAAATATAGATGTTTTGAAACAAGATCGAATACTAACCTTTACTGACACATATCATGATTAAACGCGCCACTAATCCTCCCACTCTCCTTGCCCACCACCATGTTGTCACCTTCTAATATGCGCGCCCTCGTAATTCCGTACTTTGATTAGATTCTGGTCGACATGACCAGATTCAGAAATGTATTCATCTCAACTAGACTGTGCAAACATCCATGGAAGAATACATGCTCTGAAAGCTTCCTCGGAGCATCAACAATTATTGTTACCTTTTTTCTTTCTGAGAACGGCTGTTCCAGTGCTAAGCTTCCACTTAGGTATTTTGGCTGTGATGGGTGTTCCGCATTCGCTTAGGAAAGTCTCCTGTTTGAAACAGGGGAATAAGAGGACGCAAAATGATTGTCCCATCACATTTGCTTATTTTTTATTTTATTTCATTTATGAATGATATCATAGTAAAGATCAAGGATGGTTGATTCATGTCAGAACCTGGTGACGGCGTATTATTATAGTGTATACATGATTATTATTTACATTGTTATGATATGATTAAACGTCTATTAGATTATTCTTGAGAAACTAAATACGTATTGTATTGGGGCATCAGTATCATCTCAGCTATGTGACGTAGTGGGTAAGACCAAGGAGGTATGGATTCTCCACTGTGAGATCTGTGGTTCAAGTCTTCAGGCAGCACTGGTTGGGATGCAGGTCACGGAACTGACACCCACGAATCATACAGCCCGCGAGTCATATAGCCCATGAGTCATACAGCCCATGAGTTATACGCTGCAGCCCATGAGTCATGCAGCCCATGAGTTCGACACTAAGCAAACAAGGTCCACGAGACGGACACATTCGAGTTGTGAAGCCCGTGTTGTAATGTCGCACTCCTGGGTCGTTTTTACCTTGTGTCGAAGTCACTCGTGGGCTGTATATTATGACTCATTGGTCTTTTTAAAAATGTCGAACTCTAGGGCTGTATATGACTTGTGGATGTCGGTCTCGTGGCATGATCCCCCCAGCGATCGACCCCGCGGGCAAGATGCATAGTCCTTCGGAGATGACCGGAAGCCATCGGTCCCGCTGTTGTTTGCTCACAGACATTCATTATACAACCTTAACGCCTACGTAAGCAAATCATAATTCAGTTGGACTACATCCATTGTTTAAGAAATTAAGTGTGCTGTAGACCGTTTCGATAATACATTCAAATTCTACATGCATGCTTTCAATTTTTATTTTAAATTTCAATTAACACTGATCCAACGACAAATATTTCCAGCAAATATCAAAATTTATTAGATGAAAATCGGGTTTGGAATGGGTAAGACATCCAAAAACAAAGTAAAACAGACCAATCTTAGTACAAGGTGTGGCCAATCTTTCGTTAGGATTGCTCTGTTTTGGACATTTCAGCCATTTCAAAACAAGTTTTCATCAAATAAATGTTGAATTCCTCTTGCAATTACATGCATTTTCATATTTTATAAAAGGTTTCTCATTATCTCACCAAAGATGTTTAGAAACCTGAAGTTAGGTCTCGATCAAAACTATAGGCCTATACCATCCCCCTTTTTTTTGGGGGGGGGGCAGTTGCATGAAATGCTTCTAGGCTGCAATAGGGAAAGAGACATCCATAAATAGTATGTACATTACTGAAACGGTCAATAGGAGATAACTGGTCAACGAACGTCTAAATTCTAGCTCGAAGTCAATTGATCTTACTGGCGGAATGAGCTCTCTTTCGACTCTGCCGTGAGAAGACATCTTTCTCTGGTACAGTTCCGACTTCCTCTCCGAGCTCTTCGCCACCAGGAAGTACATTTCGACGTTCTCGGCCATGACGATGATCGACTCGGAGCCGTCCTGGCCCTTCACGATCCCGACCACGAAGAAGGTGGTGACCTCGCGCTCGAGACGAATGTGCAGGTCCAGGGTTCGAATCTGCTTAATTTTCGACATGATGCTCGTGTTGAGCCACTTGCTGGACGGGTTAGTGTCCCGGATGCGGACTATGACCGGGAGATAGTACATTCCGAGGAGGTCCTATATCGACAAGACGCAGTTTATAGAATATTGAGAAAGATCTGTAGCCAACCATTCAATGCATTTAAAGGTATGACATTAAAGACCCTGGTGTTTTCTGAACAAGTTACTTCGTAGCGATACTGTGAAATCATTAAAAAGTACTGTTCATAATGGTGGAGAAATTCACGATTCTTTCGATATTGCAAACACATTCAATTATTTTTTGTTCGTTTTTGTGAGTAGTGGTACATCACTGTCACGATCCCTATATCTGTGTCCGATGTGAACTTTCTAGAGTCGTGCCGAAAATATTCTATCAATTAATGTTCTTTCATTCTATCTCTGAATATGAAATTCTCGATGTCATCAGATGCATTAATCAGAGTTAAAGTCCTGGGATATGACAATTTATTATTACTACGTCTTTACATAATCATTACACCGAGTACATGTATGTATTTTTTTGGACTTACATCTAATGTAATAGACATTTTCCGTCAAAAATGAAATTAGCAAGTGATTCCTGATCACGAGAAGAATTCTATGCCCGACTGTAGGAACTAAAGACCGATTTCTGTACTGGTGTTATTTTTATCTATTATTTTAGAGATTTATTATTTCCTTGCATTTTTTTTTCATAATGAAGGGCTCCAAAGGTTCAATCCTTGAAACATTGTTAATTTTTTCAATATTCATAAATTATCTGATAAATTGTTCAAAATTTCTTCAACTTTGTTCTTTTCGCTGATGATACGGCATCAATTGCCTTTCATGAAAATTTTGAGACTTTGGTCAATAAGATCGATGTTGATTTGGGTAAAGTATACTGGCTTGTTTGTAATAAATTATCTTTGAATATTTTGCAAAGTAAGTTTACTGTTTATCAAAATAGGCAAAATAGACAACATTTTGATCAACGTTGATAGAGCAATGGTCTGTTGTCACGACCTTATGTTGTCTTATCAATCTGTACATATTTCATTTATTTTACCCCATAAAAATGCATTCTTATAATGTTAATGGACCTCGTTACATCCCATTAAACATATTGCTAAAAGTGCTGCGACTCCACAGGAAAAAAACTTCGTGCTTATGCCAACGCTTATTATTTTGCTCCACCAACACCATTGTTCGGGTGCACGTCACGAGACCGACACCCACGAGTCACACAAGCCACGAGTCGTAAAGCCCATGAGTCTCACAGCCCATGAGTTATACAGCTCACGATTCAAAAAGCCCATGAGTTCGACACTAAGCAAACTAGGTCTACGAGACCGATACCACATCCGTAATGTAAATGTCGAACTCGTGGGCTGTGTGACTCGTGAATGGGCTGTATGACTCGTGACCTTTTGTCAATGTCGAACTCATGAGCTTATGACTGGTGGGTTTCAGTTTCGTGGGATGACCCCAATTGTTCTACCGCTTTCCCACACCGAATGTCCTCGACTTCAATGCCCTGCAAGTTGCTTCTCTGATGCATATGTGTTTTACCAAAAGTCTTCCCCATACCTCACTAAAATTATTTGTTTGGACGAAAATGTACATATTGTTACAAGACCTGAAAGTCAACCAAATTCCACCGCTGGAAAATGGAAACAAACCTCCATCTTAAAATCGATTCGCAACATAGGTCCCGTCATTTGGAATACGTTAAAAAAAACTATTGCAAATACCAAATTTAATTTTGTCTCCCAGTTAAAACATTAGTTTCAGTTTGTTTTTCACTTGATCTAACGCCTGTGATTTACCATCCAAGCGTTGTAATTTGTTCCATTCGAACTCAATTCTTTACAACCAGGTGATCCCATCACTGCAGGCCATTGGGGCTTTTATGGGACATCTTTTTTTTTTTCTCTCTCTCAGTTTACCACCCTAGTTTTTCCTTGTTATTTTTCATCTCATTTGTTATCGCCTTGTTATGATGACCTAAGTCATCTTTATATTGTGTATTACGTGTGAATTGTGCTTAATTTCATTATTTGTTTTAATTGTATAGATTCTAATATTGTAAATGTTGAAAAGAAATAATGATGACTACGCTCATATGCAGTCATACGATACACTTGACTTTACCACTTTCAGAAAGTGGGGGAAATGATATTACCCTTTACGTGATTATGTCTATAACAATATGTACTTTTCAAGGAAAATATCAAATTTGTGGAATTATCTTTATATTTTCTTTATTTCGTTTTCCATTATACGTGTCGTCTTGAACTGTAGCAATCTTCTCATCTATGGCTGCACCGAAAATTTGAAAATGCATAATTTTTGAACGGATTGTCTGCATTATATTCGTCAAACTTTCACTGATGTGTTCCATATTCTCTCTAAATTCCTTTGATTGGAAATCACTCTATGAGATTGTGGTAAGGAACAAATCCAAAATTAGACTTAAAAATTAGATCGACTTCCAAATCTATCAGATTGAGATTTTCAATCTAATTTTGGATATGTCCCTTATGTAACTGTAAGGAATTTACAGAGTTGCAGCATCCATTCAATCCACATTCATATTTTGGTTTCATTCCCCTTTACTATACTTTTACCTAGAGACATGTGTGAGATTGATCTATAATACTTACGTGTAGGAAACATGATTGAATGTCGGGGACCAGATCAAAGACACCTTTCCACTTCAGGTTGAGTTTAATTGCTTCGTGTGTCTCTCCGTCGTCTCGAATTCGACACCTGGATGCGGAAATGTCGAGCACAGTTTAGTAGGTAAGACTACGATAGTAATCAATGTATGTCTCTTAAGCTATCAAGAGAGGGATGTACCTTTTTAGTAAAATACACCGTTGTGAAAAAAGGTGATTGTAACTCATCACAGTTTCAGCAAACTCAAAGAACTAGTCTTATCTAGAATTGTCTAGCATCGTTATTCAGAAGGTTCGCTATTCCGAAAAAAAAAAACAAAAAAGAAGAGCAAAAAGAAAAAAAAGCACACCAACAAACAAACAAACATACAAAACCGTTTGTTATTCCGAAGCGTCGTAAATCCGTAAACAAGATAAGGTCAGTTAATCAAAAGGTTCGTTGGCACACACATTCTTTTCGTTTTCGGTTTAACGAACCTCATTTCGTTTTTTTTATTGACGAACCTTCGGAATAACGAAAATCACCAGCTTTCCTAATACTTTATATCACATGTCACACAATGTCAGCAAATTGAGAAAACCTGGCTGTGTGTATACTAATTGGATGATGGAAATGTAGACTTTTTCGAAAAACATCCTGTTTAGCTACAAAATCATACATCATGTTAGGATCACTTTAAGATTGATGCTGTCGCACATAATCTATGATGCCATTCCTTTAATCATGTAGCATGTAGTGACTGCATGATGGATATAAGTGGAATGCCTCAGATAGTGAAATAACCTAACGCCAACACGTATCAAAGACAATATTCCGACGAAGTCTGCCATTTGCTGTTCCATCTACCAAAGGCAAATGATGCATGTACTTGTATTATTAGACTATCACTGATCAGATATAAATGAAAGAGTCAGGAAAAAAAAAAACACTTCCAGCAAATATAAGCATCCACATATGAATCATTTATAATTGGTGTACACAATAGCGACTTATAATTCAGTCTCTCGTTAAGGCAATATCCGGGTACTAATAGTGCTAGTATATTATGCGAGGCTTTTGTTCTTTCACCGCGTTTCAATTTCGCTTTGCATGTAAGAACATTAGCAATTGACTTCATCTCAGTGGTATAGCTGATTGGTGAGCAGTAGGTGAAGCGGGTTCGTATCCCAGGCTGGTTCTTTCTTTTTCACTTGGTGTATAAAATAAAACATATCAAGAATACGATCTTATTCAAGGAGAGTAACAGGATGAAACAAAAACAATAACAACCAAAAAAACGCTCTATAACATCCTCGTTATAAGTTGTGTGCTTATTGACGCATTCTCCTGTATTTTGGTTATGTTTTTGTAGGATACTTGTCCTGATTGAGATGTATATGTAAAGTACCCTAGCATTCATCCGATGATGTTACGAACCATGTTTACATAATCATTGCTTTGTATATGACTATGTTGATGCACACCGTAGAAAGTCGGAGTTTTATTTCATCGTTAATTTTGTTTTCGTATCTTTTCGAGAAAAACTGCAGAAAGAAGTGAAACAAACAAAATATATTAATTTGCATATCCTCTGGTGAATGATTATAATCACATGATCATCAAGTTTTCCCTCAGGCAATTTGCATTTTCCTCTGTGAATGATACCATACGAGTAATCACATGATCAAGTTTTTCCTCAACAATATGGGTTTGTGCCATGTGCAAAGAGAATTCCTTTATGCAATTACTGCACTGTAAAAACATCGGTGTTTACACCCATGGTGTTAAATCTAACACCGATCAATCTTCAATAGAGGACCACACCCACAGGTGTAGAAAATGTATTGTGACGGTGTTAAAAAGTGTTCACCTGACACTTCGTGGTGTTAATTTGACACTGTAGCTGGTGATATTTTTGATACTGCGCTAGAGTTAATTTATTAATGACACCGCATGGTGTTGATTTGATATTGGTGGTGTTAATTTCAATGGTATAACACCCGTCCAGCTTCAATAGGGGAGACCACACCAACTGGTGTTACTGTGGTGTAAATTTTTGTTTACACATTTTTTCTAAAATCAAGTACTTTATCGGAAAATTCTTCATCGTCTTGTTGAAGTTCAGAATTAACAAGAAATTCAGTAACTAAGAAACTATCAAAAAAAAAAAACAATTTTATATTTTGAAATGACACCCGGAGGTGTTAATCTAACACCGTGAATGAGCGCCGGACTTTTACAGTGTGATCCTCCCCCTTTCCACACTTTCTTTTTTGATCGAGTAGACAGACATTTCGTCGCCATTGCCTTCTCTGCTGTACGCACTCTTAATGGTGGCGTTTGAATGCATATTAATGTTATTGTTAATCACTTATTGATTCCCATGCGAAATACACGCGAGCTGCATATATCGTGGAGTCTGTGCTGAAAGCGAAAGTGACTCTCATCAGCACTATGAGAAAGACCTTAATAACTTTAACCACGCCTTCATTATAGGAGGCTGTAAGATGATATGTCCCTATAGTTCACTGATGGGTATTGTTGTGCTATGTATGCGGACCACAGATGTATAGGATACATACATATGAGAAAATGACTTTACATTCAAAATGACCGTATTGTTAAGAAGATATCATAATTACCGAGTGAATCAGCTGACATAATGCCCTACTTTCTTAAAATCAAGTTGTTGTTTTTCTGTCATGCAGTATATTAATTTCTATCTATCTATCTATCTATCTATCTATCTATCTATCTATATCTATCTATCTATTATCTTTACATACTGTATTATACAGATACATCATTATAATCATTTTCACTTTTCTTTAGAGACAGTTGGGCATATTTTGTGTTCTGATATGATAGAATATTGGAGATTGCTACCCCTCGATGAATATTTTGATTTTCATTTCGCAGAGGATGGGCAAAATGCGTGTGTTGAGTATTTATAGCAATACATTAGATGTATAAGTAGGCATTACTACTGTAAGTAACTATCATTCTTAGGAGACAGCGAGCAATTCTGAATAAAGAGAAATAAAAATAAACCTGTGCTGCACACACATACACATAAACGAACCCGATTAAAAAAACAAACAAACAAACCTGACCCATCTCCATGTATCCATATTTCCATGTAGGGCCTACATATATTTTACACATGATGCACCACGCTATATAGTCTAGCAGCCAGAAAGGGTCCCCGTGCACCCCCCTTAAAACAAAATTCTACGATATGTTCGGAGATCGTCAGAACCTGTATTTTCCGAATCCGGTTGTCGCCAGCGGAAAAAAAGGTTGCGCGCGCGTCTAATTTGCATATTTCTAAGATGGGCGCCGCCCGTTGCTAGGAGACGGATTATTTTTGAATAACTTTAGTTAGGAATAACAAATTACCATAAAAATGGTATCATTTTGAAGAGAATTAAATTTCCTACAAGCTGATACCCCATTTGATGGGATAGATAGATGTTGTCATGAAATATTAAGGAAGGAATTATGTTTTTTAGCATTTTTCTAAAAAGATAGGGAATTTGGTTATAATGTTCTTTTCCATACATTTAATATGCATTTACAAATAACATTTGAATTTTCCTATAATTATCCCCAAAACATAGCTATTATCATGTGAAAACGGCTTTCCAATACATCAATTCCTTTAAAAGTTACACGACATTAAAGGGGATATGGTTCAATAGGTTTTACAGCAATATTGAAGGGTTACAATGTCTCCGCGCGCAATTGCGTAGGTTCTGTATGTGGGGTTTGTTGTAGATCACTGCTATCTATTGATCAAATCTCATCGAAATCGGCGAAGAAAGAAAGAAAAATTACACTTTCTATTCCTTATATGAAATAAAAATGTTTTTTTTTTTCTATTCTGTGTTACCAAACTCAATCCATTCAGCTTCCCATATGAACAGTTTCTTGTCTTTTTGGATTCCCTCCAAGAACGTGAAATTAATCACAACTTATCTGATATTAAAAAGTTAAAGAAAAAAAATTACGTGACAGTTTCCTCTTATTGTAAGATTAAAGTGAAAAAAAAAGAAGAATCTTATGCTAAAAGCGCTAAGAAATAAAGAACTTGTTAAATGGCCTTTCAGAGTTTAAAATGAAACATGGCTATCTTATTTTTTTATAACAAAATGAAGGGAAGTATCTGTGTAGTTCATGTCGGCCCATACTGGGTTACATCATAAATTCTTCAGAAATGGTCCCCGTGCACCCCCCCCCCCGCCCCAAAAAAAAATCTACGATAGGTCAAAGGTCAAAGATCAAGTGAAATACATGCTCTCCTATTCATCCAATTAAACCTAGGTCAAGGAAGGTGACCATTCAACACATTTGTGACAAACATGCCATTATAATATTTTGCCAATTTTGTGAAAATGTAATCACACATTGTCCACATGTACTATAGACCTATTAGGAGAATCATGCATTATGGCGGAGGCATACCAGTCGTCATAGCGACATTTCTAGTTTAATATTACAACGAAGATTACGACTACTATTAGCAGTTGGTAATTAAGTGGTGTACGAAGACTAACTCAAACAATACATCATTATTTGAGTGGCTATAATGTACAATTGATAAAAACCCAATAAATCTGTTTTTTTTTTTTCAGGTTATACAGTGCGTATCAAAAAAAGGGAATCCAACTTTGGCGGGCTACTACTTTACAATTGTCAGCTATGGAGAGCTCAATGTTTTAATTCTAATGATATCACAAACCATCGAAAGCTATGCTGCCGGCTGAAAGCAATAACAAATTTACTTATTGTATATTATAGAAAGAATGGCCACGCGAAAGTAACAAAATTAATGCTCTGTTACTGGGAATTTGAAAACAATAATGACATTGTTTCCATTCCTGTTGTGTCGTTGGTTGTTGGCGTGTTTCCTTTCAAAGAGTGAAAGTAGTAGTAGGTTAATAGATGTCGGCGTTAAAGCTTGTACAATATAACAATATTGGTCACAGTTTATTATTCCGAAGGTTCATTTTTTCCCCCAAAGGTTCATTATTCCGGAGATTCGTCATGATATAGATAAACGGGCCCAAATTAGTTATTGCTGAAAGCAATAACAAATTTACTTCTTGTATATTATAGAAAGAAAGGCCACGCGAAAGCAACAAGATTAAATGCCCTGTTACTGGGAATTTGAAAACGATAATGCCATTGTTTCCATTCCTGTTGTGTCGTTGGTTGTTGGCGTGTTTGCTTTCAAAGAGTGAAAGTAGTAATATAGTAGGTTAATAGATGTCGGCGTTAAAGCTTGTACAATATAACAATAGTAGTTATAGTTTATTATTCCGAAGGTTCATTTTTTCCCCCAAAGGTTCGTTATTCCGGAGGTTCGTCATGATATAGATAAACGGGCCCCAATTTGTTATTGCTGAAAGCAATAACAAATTTACTTCTTGTATATCATAGAAAGAAAGGCCACGCGAAAGCAACAAGATTAAATGCCCTGTTACTGGGAATTTGAAAACGATAATGACATTGTTTCCATTCAAAATTCAAAATGGTCACCTTCCTTGACCTAGGTCTAATTGGATGAATAGGAGAGCATGTATTTGGGAATTTTAGGACTTTAACTTGACTTTGGCCCTTTCATAAGTTTATGCATTAAGTAATTTTCAAGGTATGGAGAAAAAGTGCAATTTTGGTATTGAGTAGAAAATTGTTACCATTTTCATCTGGCCTTTGACCCTAAAATTCATAAGAGAATCACTGTCAGGCAGAACATGCATAAATATGTACTAAGTTTCAAGATACCATGAGCCACTTCCGAGACATGGAGGAAGAAGCAAGTTCAGCACTTTCTCTTGATCCTTGATCTTTGACCTTTTTGGCAAAAAAAAAGAAATTGCCAGAGAATCTCTATTTTGGGTTATACATGCATACACCAAGTTTAAGTCCTGCTGGCATTGCATAAATATGAGGGAAATAGTAAAATTTGAAGTGTTGCCCTTGACTTTTGACCCCATGAACCCCAAATTCCCTAGATAATCACTTCCAGTCAGTACATGCATAATATATGCTATGTTCCATGAAGATCTCTCTCTCTAGTCACGTAGCATACAAATATGCAGGTGTGGTTCGGATGAGAGAACGCCATTGTCTGCGGTCAGCGGCAGCTCTGGTAGCCTCTGTAATGCTTGCTCCAGTCACCTGTTTGATGTCATCAAGCCAGCTTGCTGCGGGTCTTCCTCTTTTACGTTTTCCCTCAACCATTCCCTGGATGATTGTTTTCTGCAGGCAGTGATGTCTGGTAGCATGGCCAAAATATGTCAATTTTCTGGCCACAATATCAGCCCGTAGTTTCTTTTCCACTCCAAGCTCCTCTAGCACCCATGTATTTGTTCTTCTTTCTTTCCATGGTATCCTCAGTATCCTACGACAGCACCACATCTCAAACGAATCCAGTCTCTTCTTGTCTGCTGACTTCATTGTCCAGGATTCTGAGCCATATGATGCCACGGCAAAGGCTGTAGATCTTAGTAGCCGGACCTTGAGGGAGGAAGGGAGTTTACTTTTCCAGAGCTTTGTCATACTTTGTACCACATTCCGGGCCATTGCTAGTCTTCGTTTAATCTCCTGTGAGCAGTCCCCTTTGGTGTTTATGATGGAACCCAGGAACTCGAAGCTTTCCACCTCTTCAATGGCATCACCATCTAGAGAAAAGACACCATCTTTCTAGTATGCAGCATTAGCCCCCTCTCTTCACTTGCTATTTTTACTGCTCTGAGTAGATCCATCAATTCTCTTCTGTTACAAACCAGGGTGGTGTCATCCGCATACCTGAGATTTGTTACCCGTTGGCCACCTATTGTCACTCCACCAAGGAAATCTCCCAGGGCATCTCTCATAATCCGTTCAGCATAGATGTTGAAAAGCTGGGGCGATAGTATGCATCCCTGTCTGACACCTCTACCAATCTTGAACCATTCTGTGTCACCTCTGCTTGTTCGTACTGTAGACTCTTGATCTTTATATAGCTTGCTGATGAGCTTCACTATATGGCTAGGAAAACCCATTTCTCTCATAGTGTTCCATAATTTTGCATGACAGACACAATCAAAGGCTTTGCTGTAATCTATAAAGCACAGGTAGAGTGGTACAGAGTGTCCTCGGCAATTCTCAATGATGTTTCTGATGTTGATGATATGGTCTCTCGTGCCTCTTCCTGCTCTAAAACCAGCCTGCTCTTCAGATATCTCATTTTCCATCTGCCGTTTCATTCTGTTGTTGATGATCTTGAGTAGTATTTTGCTGGCATGGCTTATCAAACTAATGGTGCGATGGTTTGAGCACTCCTTTACATTTCCTTTTTTAGGTATCGGGATAAAGACCGCTCTTCCCCAATCCTCGGGCCATTCTACATTCCTCCAGATTCTGTCACATAGTTTCCACGTGATGTTTATGCCTTCCTCACCAGAGGCTTTCCATAACTCGCCTGGGATATCATCCCAGCCTGGTGATTTCCCGTTCCTAATTTCTCTCATTGCTTGGCGCACTTCCTCCAATAACGGGGGTGGTTCTAACTCTTGTTCCCCTAGGTTGCTGTTGGCAGAGTCTGCCTGGGTCTTCTGCTCGTAGAGCTCCTTGCAGTACTAGGCCCATCTGTTCTTTATGTCTGTGCTCTCTGTTAAGGTGGTACCATTTCTGTCATTGATGACATCTGACCTTGCTGATGGTTTTTGAGTCATTTTCTTTGACCAGAGCATACACCCTCTTAGAATCACTCCCTGCTCTTTCTATCTCCTCACATTTTCTCTCAACGAAGGCACGTTGATCAGCTCTAACTGCTTTTGACACTTCTTTGTGTTGTCTTCGCCACTCAGCCATATCCCCTCTCTTCCTCGCATCCTGTCTCTTGTCAGCAAGTCAGTTCTAATGTTGTTCTGGATAACCATGGTTGCTTCTTCTTCTTCTTCTTTGGGATGATCTCCTTAACTGTGCTTAACACTGCTTCTTTCATTCCTTCCCACAGTTCATTGGGAGACAGCTCTTCATCATCAATCTGAAGAAGTGCCTGAAATCTATTGCTCACACTAACAGTGTACTGTTCCGGTATGTTGTCTACATCAAACCTTAATGGTGGTGTCTCTTTCTTCTTTACTTTGAGCTTTAGTTTCAGCTGTGCAACCAGAAGCTGGTGGTCACTCCCACAGTCTGCACCTGGTCTTGTCCGAACACTGAGCAGTGAAGAGCGCCATCTTCTTTTAACGAGAATATAGTCAATCCGGTTTCTTACATTGTCCCCGGGGCTCTTCCATGTCCATAGTCTTCGGGGGTGCTGCTGGAAGAAAGTGTTTCCAACAATCAGGTCATTAGCTTGGCAGAAATCTTCCAAACTATCTCCACGTTCATTTCTTTCTCCCAATCCATATTTTCCGACGATCTTAGACTTGGTCACTGATTTGCCAATTTTTGCATTCCAGTCTCCCATTATCACAAGAACATCTTTGTTCGGAATCTTGTCAAGAGTATCTTGGAGCTGATCATAAGTCTTCCATGGCTTCATCAGATGCAGTAGATGTTGGCGCATAGACCTGGATGACGGAGATGTTAAATGGGTGACCTTCCAGTCTGAGAGTAATAATTCTTTTGCTTATTGGGTTGAAACCCAAGAAAGACTTAGCCGAGTTTTTGTCCAGGATGAAGCCTACTCCGTGTTCCCTCTTTCCGCCGTCTTTGCCTGAATACACATCTGTGTAGCCATCTTCGGTAGTGAAACGACCTTGGTTGAGCCACCAAGTCTCTGAAATACCAAGCACACTGATATTTTGTTCTCCCATTCGGGTTATGATGATCTCCATCTTGTCAGCATTCATTCCTTGAACATTCCATGTCCCTATAATTCTAGGTTTTCTCAGGTTTGTGCTGCTCCTTTCATGCACAGGATTATCGGCAGTATATTCTGCGTCCTTACAGCTGTGCCTAGTCGGTGCAACACGCTCCTCTTCCCCAGTAGCCATTGACGCATCATCTGGCCTGCGGGTCCCACCATCAGATGCCGGTTTTCCACAATGTTTACGAACTCTCATAAGAACTATCGTGGCCAAGAAAATGCAGTGGGTGGCCGGGTCCTTCTGCATTGCTGGATGGCCATCGTTGACTCTCCAGAGTCGATGCCCTTAAGATAGATCTTGTTTTTAGTTCCACCAGGGTGTCCAGCCACCCTCCTCACCATTCTCCAGTTGGAGACTGGTGGGTTTGCCGGTTTAGTCGCCGACAATCTGACCCTGAAACAGGTTGTACTGGGCTACAGGGTACCAGTAGCAGATCATCCTGACCTGACATGAAGATACCTTGAACAATATCCAAGATACAGAGAAAAAAAGTAAAATTTTAACATTTTCACTTGACCTTTTCACATTTGACCTTAACCTTATGACCCCAAACTTTTACCAGTGAATTTTAATTGGGTAATACCTGTATACACTAAGTTTCAAGAAAATATCTTTAGGCATTGCAGAGATATGAGGGAAATAGTGAAATTTTAAGCATTTGACCTCGACCTTTTGACTTTTGACCTTGAGCATGTGCACCCAAAAGTTGATAGGCAGAATTTCACCCCCAATACACATACATGCCAAATTTCAGAGTTTTTTTTTTTTTTTTTTTTTTTTTTTGGTTACGCTGTCCACAAAATTCATTACGGACGGAGAGAAGGACGGACGGAAGGACGGACAACCCGAAAACATAATGCCTCCGGCACCACTTCTTGGCGGAGGCATACAAAAGAATCTAGACTACATAGGTGAAGTAATCTTGGAAGATATGTAAATATTGATATGTACGGTATTGAAACTGTCGTGTTGATTATCCTTATGGTACGTTACCACTCTCGTGGCATTCACTAAGCTGGGTCCACTTTCTCGATTCGTCCGAAATCGTGGTCTTACTCGCGGACTAATCGTGCTGATCATCAGATAATCAAATCTTGATGTCAGTCAAAGACATTGTGTTGATCGTAGTAATTTTTCGAACAGTCCAATAATTCTTCTACGATCAACACGATTACCACCATAGACCTCAAGATGTGATAAGCCATGATAAGATCACCACGGTCACTCGTAGACTAAGAATCGATTTGTGGTAGATAGTATACATGTATTAGCATATCGAGACTCGCGACAATGGCAACCTAGTGAAAGTGTTTAACGTGCAATGTCAATAATCTTTTGGGTATCGATCATGCACATTTATAGTTACTCTATCTAAAAAGGACCGGCGGACGAGTAGGGCATGGATATCTGAAAACATTGGATGGTGTATTTAACTCATGCATGAGTTGTTATTCCAGCGGAACTTACATGCGCTCTATAAAGTGGATTGCACGTCAGATGCGCCTATAGCAGATACACTTCAAATCATTTTAGCAAATTTATCTAATTATAATAGATGTCTAATTTCTGTGGAAAACATGAAAATATTGTATTCGTTGTGGTTAAACATTTACACTCTGAATATGTCTAATGTTTAACACATTAGTCATACACAAACATCCTTGAACACAAACACACACAACACAAAAGTATACAAACCTGCATAAATATAAACGTGATTGATATATATATATATATATATATATATATATATATATATCTATTTGTATATATATATATATATATATATATTTATATATTTATATATAGATATAGATATATTATATATACATAGTTATAGTATATACATGCACACATACATACATACACGCATGCATGGTTAATGTTCCCTCAGACATTTCCCTCATGTTTTATAGATCCATGGTCTACTTAACCATAACATTTTTTTTCTCTCTCTCTCATTTTTGTATAATATTGATTATTAGTCACTCCTAACGGATTTAACAACCAAGTTTACGTTGTATTGCATTTAAATCAACCCATGTGATAAAGTTAAGTGCATGAAATCATTTTTTAAAAAAAAAACAGAATTTGAAAGCGACTGGATTTGACTTGCAACTATTCGTTTTTATCAATGCCATTCCTTGGTATTTGTAATCTATCTATTAGTTTCTTGGCAATAATAAACGTGTGAGCAATATGTTTAAAAACCATCAGGCGAACCACCAAAGAATGAGAACACGTATGTGCGATCTTATCTTAAAAAAATAAATTGATTTCCTGCTAGAGCATGGTGAGAAATATTTCGCTTGTGCGGTATACATGTAACTCTTATTTCGACATCTAAATAAAGCATTCGAGTTTGATGTTCCATGAATGCATTAATGGCGTATTGAATAAATTCACGAAATTCACGACTGAGCTCATTTCCCCTGCATGAATGCCTGTGTGTGATATTGGAGGTGTGAGTATGTGTGTGAAGATGATCAGAAGAATGAGAGTTGATGAAGAGAAGTTTGATTAATATCGATATTTTGGAAACCCCTATCCAGGTAAGCCCGTTTCGGCCGTCATGAAATTACACCTCTCGTAAGGCCTTTATTCTATTTGATGAAAAAAGACGTAAACTAAAAGTGAAGCTGAGTAGATCAAAGGTGATAGCGAATAAAAAATTTAATTTGCTTTCATATTCCACAAGATTTAATGATATTTAATCAATAATTTGGATGTAAGAAGTGATAGGGTCTCATACTTGCAATGATTATTATAGTATTACACGCGTTACGCAAGTGCGGCCGTCGACATTACCCTTAAATTTCTGTATAACCGTATTGAACCTTTTCCCTTTAATGTCGTGTAACTTTTAAAGGAATTGGTGTATTGAATAGCCGCTTTCACATAATTATACTTATTTATGGGGTTTAACTTAAGGAAAATTCCGATGTTATTTGTAAACAGAAATTAAATGTATGGAAAAAACATTACTGAAATCTGTATTTCTTGGGAAAAATGTAAAAAAAAAAATCCTTCCTTAGTATTTCATAACAACAACTATTTATTACATAAAACGGGGTATCAACTTGTAGGAAATCTAATTCTCTTTAATATGATACCATTTTTATGGTAATTTGATATTCTTAACTAAAGTTATTCAAAAATAATCCGTATCCTAGCAACGGGCGGCGGCCATCTTAGAAGTATGCAAATTAGACGCACGCGCAACCCTTTTTCCGCTGGCGACAAGCAGATTCGCAAAATACAGGTTCTGACGATCTTCGAACACATCGTAGATTTTTTTTTTTTTTTTTGGGGGGGGGGGGGGGTGCACGGGGACCATTTCTGAAGAATAGTAACCCAGTATGGGCCGACATGAACTACACAGATACTTCCCTTCATTTTGTTATGAAAAAATAAGATAGCCATGTTTCATTTTAAACTCTGAAAGGCCATTTAACAAGTTCTTTATTTCTTAGGGCTTTTAGCATAAGATTCTTCTTTTTTTTCACTTTAATCTTCCAATAAGAGGAAACAGTCACGTCAAATTGTTTTCTTTATCTTTTTAATATCAGATAAGTTGTGATTTTGGAGGGAATCCAAAAAGACAAGAAACTGTTCATATGGGAAGCTGAATGGATTGAGTTTGGTAACACAGAATAGAAAAAAAAAACATTTTTATTTCATATAAGGAATAGAAAGTGTAATTTTTCTTTCTTTCTTCGCCGATTTCGATGAGATTTGATCAATAGATAGCAGTGATCTACAACAAACCCCAGATACAGAACCTACGCAATTGCGCGCGGAGACATTATAACCCTTAAAATAATATTGCTGTAAAACCTATTGAACCTTATCCCCTTTAATGTCGTGTAACTTTTAAAGGAATTGGTGTATTGGAAAGCCGTTTTCACATGATAATAGCTATGACTGGGGGATAATTTTAGGAAATTTCAAATGTTATTTGTAAATGCATATTAGATGTATGGAAAAGAACATTATAACCAAATTCCGTATCTTTTTAGAAAAATGCTAAAAAACATAATTCCTTCCTTAATATTTCATAACAACAACTATTTATCCCATCAAATGGGGTATCAGCTTGTAGGAAATTTAATTATCTTCAAAATGATACCATTTTTATGGTAATTTGTTATTCCTAACTAAAGTTATTCAAAAATAATCCGTCTCCTAGCAACGGGCGGCGCCCATCTTAGAAATATGCAAATTAGACGCGCGCGCAACCTTTTTTTCCGCTGGCGACAACCGGATTCGGAAAATACAGGTTCTGACGATCTTCGAACATATCGTAGAATTTTGTTTTAGGGGGGGGGGTGCACGGGGACCCTTTCTGGCTGCTAGACTAATACCCCGGGATACCGTATTGTATGGCGCCATCTCGTTTTCCTAAGATGTATATTTACACACTGCCATAAAGGAGGTCAAAATTCAGCAGTCCCCCCAAAAGAATTAAAGATCCCAGTGCTAACTCAGCCTTAGCTCTTGATATGAAGTATTTGATCGTAATTACGATAATCAATAGTAACACTTTTTAAATAACTTTTAAAAACATTTTACAACTATTTTGAGCAGTCATTCAGAATGAGATCATTTCAGTCCGGGAACTCGTGGTATAGCATTGGTTGAGGTAAGGATTCAAGCTTTAACTTTTGCAAGACACTTAAAAATGACTTTATAAAATGTTGGAAAGAGCAAACAATTCTAAGAGGAATTCAAACTTTATTTGATGTAAATCAGTTTTGAAATGGCTGAGATATCCAAAAACAAAACAAAAAATCGATCCTATAATAAAAGGTTAGGATTGCTTTGCTTTTGGATATCTCAGCCATTTCAAAACCAATTTTCATCAAATAGAATTTGAATTCCTCTTAGAATATTGTGTGTTCCTTTCATATTTCATAAGATATTTCTCATTATCTAAAAAAAAATCATGATCAAAAAACGTTGGAAACCTGCAGCCCAATCTCGACCGAAACTGTACTATCCCTTTAACGTCTTATGTGGACTGGTAGTGCACGGTGCTGTGCAGCTCTGCGTATATGTGGCACGGAGATCAATGGTGTAGTGTGTGTGTGAAGGGCGCTGATGTTCTGATGCTGCTTCACGGCTGAGCTGATAACTGCAACGCAGTTTTCTTCCATAGAGAACCAGAGATAACTTTCACCCATTTTTGGTTACCTAGGGTACAGCGCTCAAAAAATAAATAAATAAATTTATAATTCAACAAAATGGCGGATTTCTATTTGGTACTCCGGGGTACCAAAAACCGCATCATATTCTTCCACACATGTAAATTGACAGACACAATGATGACAGACCGAAGATTGGGAAAGATGTCTGACAGGCCGCATTGTTAAGCAAATGATAATTTGCACAGAAACTGAGATTTCGTCGCCAGTTTCACCCGATGCTTTCGATATAATGGCTTAGGTAATCCTGTCAATACCATCGATACCTACTTTGCATACAGTGTGATGGGCACAAGGAGAAGGTGGTCTCATGGGGGTTAATGATATGCCACATCGCTTCTCTATACCGGCAGATCCGTACAAAGACGAGACATGTGAGCAATTGCTCAGTCCATGGATAATAATTAAGTAGACCTACTCGGGATACACTAGCACAACTCGATGAAATGGAGTGTACCACGATACAGTAGTGCAGTGTTGCACACCGTAATGTCATATACATGTTTTTTGTTTGTTTGTTTTCCTTCCGGGGCAGGTCAGGCATGTGTATACAATTAAAGCATCGAGAACTACAACTTTGTACTGGTGATTAGTCCTCATTACTTTCGTTAATCAAGGAATTTACGTATACGTTTTCTGTACTAACCCAATACAAAGGCATATTGATGTATTGTATCTATATGCATTTATCGTGTAAGCAGAGGGCAGATCGATGCACGTTGTATAAAAAGAATTGAAACCGAAGTCAACCTATAGTGCCAGAGGTTGAAACTCGTTTTACCATCTGCCCATCAATGCTTTTGATGGATTGTCCCTCTTTACCCTATCACCATCCTAGAGGGTTTTGAGATATTCAAGATGGCTGCCAGAATGGCCGCCAACAAAATGAAACTCCAATACAAGTATTTCAGGATTAATGAATGGTGAATTAAACAGAAAATAAATTGATGGTTTTACCATATAATTGCCATCATAGGCACCATTTCTCGGGTGCTGAATCCCAATCTTGTTGATGTCTGTTAATGCAACTCTTGCATCAATGACAGTTTTGAGATTTCTGAGATTCTTGGTGGCCATTTCGGCGGCCATCTTAAATATCTCTATTTCTTCTTCTCACAGAAATATAAAGGAAATTCAGATTTTGGCGCCATGTTGGCGGCCATCTTGAATATCTCACAATTCTCAAAGTTGCAAGAGTTGCACCGTCTGCATTCTGATTCAGTATACCTTCAAAATTGGATAAAACATTTAAAAATCCAAAGCTTTTGAAGTGATTGTCCGATTTTCGCCAAACTTTCATTCATTCTTTTGCTTTACTAATGTTGCTGCGTTCACTCAAATCACTTATTTGGGTTCATTCTCCCATGCCCTGATGTATAATGAAGGAGCTTTATTGGTGCTGTATATAGTCGAGACCTCTTCTCGCACTCACATTTTAGGTGTACATTAAGTATTATGTATTATTATAGACATTATCATGATATCCATAAACCTGTACCATTTTCAAGTTGGTGTGCGGTATAGTGAAAGCTAATTACAGATTAACCGCAAGAAATTATATTGAATTTCATTGTGTCCTTCCTACATCTTCAAAATAAACAGAGTAAGCCCTGGTCTGTTGACGAGGTGTGAAGACATGATTTACACACTTCGTCATCAGTAGGCCCTATGCCTTGCCTGAATTCAGGGGAACGTGGTCGATTGTACATCAGGGCCCTGTCGTATAAAAGTTGAGATCAATGTAAGTCAGAATATCAAACATAAGTATCTGAATACTGAATTCTGATTGGCTGATGCCTCACTTACGTTTGATGTAAGTTGGACTTAATAGACATGTTTGGTTATTTTTTTCTTATTCAACAGAGCCCAGATCCAATATTGCACATGCCGGGCAGGATTCTTGCTAACAGTTACTGTCTACTATAATTCCACATAGCATATAGACACCGTTTCTGCGTGAAATGTGAACCTACCTTAGATGCCTGTCCTGAAAAAAGTGCGTGTCAGACACTCCGAGGACGTGAATTTTTTGTCCCACTTTCAGCTGTGACTGCTTTGTGATTGGACCTGAGAGTTTTACAATCTTCACCAGCTTCGGGTGATGTTTGGCGAGAGACTTGACGCTGTTGAATCGCGTTTTCCGTCTCCCAGACGTTCCTGGCAGGATTGGCGATGGCAAGAATGAAAACCGCCCCATCATCTCTTGCCGACGTCCTGGGGGTTTTGCTTGTGTCCTGTAGTCCTTACTGTTTCGACTCACCCCGTCGACGACTTCGAAAGACATCGTTGTCAGCGACTTGGGAATCGCCAACGTGGACGAAAATGATGTTGACACCAACGCCCGGTCTGAGTGTTCGTTTTGCTTGACGGCATTTCTGTGCTTGCCTTCGATGACTGCGGCCTCAACGAGGTCGATGGGGATAAGGCTGTCGAGCATTATGATTTCGCCTCTCGAGAAGGTCGAATACGACATGCTATAAGTGCCGTCAACGACTTGCACCAGTATCGGAAGTTCGAATCTCTTGAGAAGATCCGACATCGATATCACTTCGTGGTTCCATTGCAAGCCCTTCGACAACGAAGTCTCTGCGTCGTCCAGTAGTCCGATGCGCCCCTCATCCGCCATCGGCATCCAGTTCCTGGCCGTCGACCAGCCCGTCAGCGATAATAGCCAACTATCAGCAACGAAATACACAGGGATAGACTCTTGAATAATGTTTCTGGTACTCTGGGCTTACGCGCAAGAGAGAAGTCACATACGTATAAGCTGTCTTATTCACTAGTACACTGCAGGTTTTTCTAATTCCGGTTGTAATCTAGCTGAGCGTTCGTGGGTTCTCTTCTGACACATTGCAAATAGCGTGAGAATCCGACTGCAAGGAAAGACTGTTGAAAATACAAAACAATTATTTTACTTCAAAATCTGGCCGAAGTGTAATATTTCGTGCAACAATCCGGAAGTTCCAGTTCCTCACATTGACAGTTAAGGTTTCGTTCAATCCTCCATATTGGCAAGACACACACATACACATCATGATCGAGTACTTTATAAGCGGAACTGCTACACCAGGAGATTTCTTATCACAGGACTGGGTAATTTAACAAAGAGAAGTTACAATCTCGTAGAGTTTGTGAAAGTGAAAGCAAAAACCTCTATGAGTGCTTAGATGTTGAGAAGGATAGTCTTCGTCGAGTCGCTTGGAATTATAAGTTACTGTTCTCACGTGGTATGATAAAGTGATTTTGCAGCAAGAGTCTGTTAGTGAGTCCCCATATCGACGAATTCGATTGCCGATTTTGAAAACTCATGAAACGACAACCCAAGAAGTGCGTGTGGTATTCAGTCAATCATTAATCGTAGATAGGCTGGTATCATAACGTACTGTTTGAGTATACTCTCTCGCATACAGTACTGACTGCTGGTGGGACTGAATATAAAAGACGTTATAGGAACCACCAACAGCAGTAACATGGCCTCCATAGTCGCCTCTTCAGTTACAAACGAATGAACTTATATAACTGGGAATCGAGAAATTTTGTAGTGCCTCGATATAGAATACAGTTGATTCAGAACAGTCTAATTCATCTACATAATACCATATACTCCGACAGAACACCAAACGACAGTGCAAGCTTGATATAGGAACACAATTACACTTAAGACACAATGCATAAGACACAAAATACATACATCATTTCAGTCTTACCAAAAGAAAAGCCATGTTCTCGAAATGCGAGGTCATGAGATATATTAAGTTAGACTGATACGTCTTCCAGGATATACACCATTATTTGATTGATTAATTGATTGATTGATTGATTGATTGATTGATTGATTGATTGATGGATGGATTGATTGATTGATTGAGGCCAATTGAGACCACATATTCGGCAAAAATAAAGAAAAAGTATTTCACATAGACGTTTAGAGTAACAGCCAGCCAGCCCGGAAAGCACCTCGTACGTGCTTGTAGTAGGTTATTACACATCAGTAGTAGTATTCTTCTCTGTATTGTTATTACCAAGAGGGTGCCATTATGCCTTGACGTCACGTTTAACGCAGAGCCTCTCTATCACACAGTGACTGTAGGCTGCTAGTAGTCCGTTGAGGGGAAAGGGGAGGGGGGGGGGTAGAGGAGGATTCTGGTGTTGGCGCTCTTCTCCTTAAATACGGTAATGATCTGCATCGCTGTCTCAGAACTAGACAAAACACTTCATAACCCTAGAAGATATAAAAGCCCTAAAGCCCTAAAAGATATAAAATATTATATATATATATATATCTTGAAAAAAATTGTAATCGTTGGATCCATGGCGTACTTGAGACTCTTTCTTCTTATACATATATTATATATATATATATATATATATATATATATATATATACATATATATATATATATATATATATATATATGTATAATATGTGTTTGTGTGTGTATGTATATATGTGCATGCATACATACATATATGTTCACTTCAATCTATTTTCATATTTCCATTTTCTCTCAAAGAACTAACAAATTCATTGACATACAACAAATAAGAATAAAAGATATAGGTCTATACAACCATGTCCTTTGATTGTATCAAATATTGTAAAGAATGTAGTGAACACAAATGGCATAATGGTGTCTCAAAACAGTAACAGAAGTATTTGATGAGGCCTACACAAAAGCTAGCTCATGAAACTGTAGGTCCCAATTACGTATAGGTGTGGAATTACGGAAAACGGATATGAATGTCTTGACCCACTAAAATGATCCCAATATTGAAATAAATGTTGAAGGATCATATACCACATATTGCTTCGACCTATCCGTTGAATAAAGTCATACATTTCGTGTTATTTGACAGTAAAAAACAAGACAGTGTAAGATATTAAATTTTCATAACGTTACTCAGCCAGTGGGTGTTTGTTAAAGGACAAGTTCACCTTTACAGACATGTGGGTTGAGTGAATGCAGCAATATTAGTAGACCACATCAATGAGAGTTTGAGGAAAATCGGACAATCCGTTAAAAAGTTATGAATTTTTAAAGTTTCTGCTCAGTCATGGCTGGATGAGAAAACTACTATAGCTTGTGATGTCACTTGAGTACAACGGTATAAAGAAAGTATAAAGAAAATTCACCTTATTTTCACTTTTCTCGCATAACAAAAGAGCACTCGACTTCTCACTTTCAGAAGGCAAGTGGAATAATATTATCCTTAACATACATCAGCAACAAGTCCAAGAAATGTGCACTTTATTCAAAAAGTAAAATTTTGTGAACTTCTCTTTTATTTTCATTATATCGTTGTACGCATGTGACATCACCTCCCTGATCGTACCATCGCCCTCGCAGTCGATGATTATTTTTCGTACTATCGAACATATTTTTTCTCTCTCGGGTAACACTCTTCTTTCAGGAGTGTCAGTGAGTGCTAACAACGGCTTGAAAAAGGCTGCGGACACACCATGCAAATATGATTATCATTACAATCTCAAGGCCGTGTCACACCAGCCTTGCGTGCGACTTGCAAAGAACAATTTTGACTACCCGGAGGTCCCCGTAGATATCCGCACATGACAGTACCTAGCATGTATCTCAAAAGTAGTCGCCCGGAGGTGCGCACGCATATTTTTTTAACCCGCAACCGTGTTTAGGCCCTGTCACACCTTTCCGGGCAAGCTACTCGGGCGTGTTACGTGTAGGGATTTTCTAGCATACCGGACATTCCCGAGGGCGGAAAAGGATTTGTGCGAGTCAGCGCATGTGTCTTACTTGCTGGACGCGTTATACGTGCGAGTATACTGTGTGACCTTTGTGCCAGTCGCGTGGGGGCTGACAACTTAGTGAAGGAATTCCTCTAATGGAATGGCTGAAATCTCACAGAATTTCATTATCTTGGCTGCATACGGGACTGCGAAGTACCTGCGTGGGAATTGCCTGGGAAGTACTGCCGCTAAGGGTCTCCTACTGGCGTTCTGCGTGGACCTCTACGGGCATTCCCGCGACTCACCCGGAAAAAGTTTTGGTCATGCTCAAAACTTGCTGCGGTTAAATCGGGTTCACCTCCGGGCAACTACGCGCTAGATACTGTCAGGTGCGGACCAACTGCGGAGAGCTCCTTGGTGTAAATTTGTTTCCCCGCAAGTCAAGCCGCAGAAGTTCCCCCGTACGGTATGACAAGGCATGAATGAAAATTGCAAACATTCTTGTTCGCCCGCTGAAAATCTTCTACGTGCTGGAAACTACCTCCTCACCACAAGCCCGCGTTATGGTGTGACACGGCCTTACCCGATCTATGAACGCAAAGAGAAAGAGGTATACGCCTCGATCGTGATTGGTTGATGTTCTCGAGTCACGTTACTTCCCAGTCATGACGTGACAATAACACAATATTCATATGCTATGAGTTGTATAGTCACGGCATCAAACGCCATCAACCGAGCAGCTTTTAAATTGGGACAAGAAAGAATATATTCTCGGATGATCTCCTTTGTTTGCATCGAAGTAACTGGGAAACCCTCGCGACGAGTTATCTCTATTCCTTATTTCAACAACAACAACAACAACAACAACAACAACAACAACAACAACAACAACAACAACAACAACAACAACAACGCAGAATATATTTGTTTTGAGACATCGCGATAAATTGATAGACTTTTGCGTTTATAGTTACGGCACGAAGGATATTTCCATTTCAGCGTGAGAGCACGCATTTAAATTACCCATGCGACACCGTGAGCTGATCATATTTCACAACCTCCTGAAAGTGCTATAGAGAGTTGGTTAGAATATACCTCGTAGTAGCACAGGCGGCACTTATCCTGTATCATCGCGCTATTAGAAGGCGTCTTTAGGACCGACTCCGGCGAGCAGACACGTACCACATAGCAGGTTCTGGTAAAACGAAGTTTACAGAAAGATGCATCTACTCGGCAAAGGTAAAACTCAAGCACAAAATAATTTCACCTTGGTAATATTGAGCAGACATATCTATTGCCATCAGTAGGGCCTATGTAGGCCTTTTTATTATTGTCACTGTTTCATATTGTTAAATTGTGCAGTTGAATATTTTACTTTGCCTGTATTTTTATTTTTATTCTAATCACTGTATATTGTATTGCATCGCATATTTTGAACAGGAAATTGAAACTCATATCACGAGTGAATATCAATAAAAGTTGTGAATTTCGAAGAAATTCGAAGAAAAGGTACTGAATTGAATGAAAAAATGGATAGTAGGTCACTTTCCTCTTCTTTATTCTCTCGATCGCACGTTGTGGCGGATCTTCATCCATGGTCACGATGGTGATCAACAAAAGGGTAGGAATATTTTGTCATTTAATGTGCGTGCTGTGGTGTGTGTATGGGTGCGCGCGCGCGCGTGTGTGTGTGTGTGTGTGTGTGTGTGTGTGTGTGTGTGTGTGTATGTGTGTGTGTGTATGTGTGTGTGCGTGTGTGTGTGTGAGTGTGTGTGTGTGTGTGTGTGTGTGGACGGGCGGACGATGCTTTTCTGCATACGGCCCATTACACGCTTGTATGTTGTACGTATCAATCAACATTTGGAAGTCGTTTTCATTATAATAGGAAGGAAGGTGGTATCGCTTCGGGTGTGTTTGTGTGTGGGGTGTATGTGTGTATGTGTGTTTTGGTGTTGGTGTGTATGTGTGTTGGTGTTTGGGGTGTATGTGTGTGGTGGTAGTGGATGTATGTGTTTGGGGTTGTGGTGGGGGTGTGGGATAGGTTTGAGTGCATCGGGGTTGGTGGGGATGGGGATTTGATTTTCAATGAAATGATTTCATTCTAGTTTTGTATAACGTATTTTTGTTGCTTTTTTATGTATATACCCTTGCATATACTCGATTTATACTCGAGTTGTTATGTTGAAGAGAAATGATTGGCAGTATAAGTATACCATAGTCAAAGATATATATATATATATATTTTTTTTTTTTGTACATGTCAATACTTTCTCGTGAAGAAATGGTCAGTAGGATTGATTTATAATCGAGTTGTTATGTTGAAGGGAGATGATTGGCAGTATAAGTTGGTAATGGATTTGTCTTTTGAATGGCATTTGTACCGTTTTTATGTTCATGTTACACCCGGAATGGGTTGATTTATGATTGATTTGAATGAGATCAATAAAATATCATTGAAAAACAAAAAAGTGTGTGTGTGTGTGTGTGTGTGTGTGTGTGTGTGTGTGTGTGTGTGTGTGTTTTGAGACTGTATGGCCGTGCCTTGACAGGAACTGGCGCTACTGGAGTTACAGAGATTGCGATAAAGTAATACGTTATCAGTGAAAAACGTGTATTGTAACCAAACGTTATATCACATAAAATGATTTGCAGCATTTTGTTAATGTACTGGTATATATCAAACATTACATATAAAACCACACATTGCTGGCATGTATTTGCTTACATAAACGTTATATATACGCAAATTTGTCTGTCTATATTTAGGATCTAGTGTTTCCTTAATCATTTGTTAATGCAGTACAATAGTAACCATAGTGTCTCCGGGGTCATCCCACTAGACCGACACCCACAAGTCATACAGCCCATGAGTTCGACGTTGAAAACAGGTCCACGAGTCATACAGCTCACGAGTCATACAGCTCGCGAGTCATACAGCCCATGAGTTCAACACTAGGCAAATAAAGTCCATGAGTTCGACACTAGGTAAAAACAGCCTACGAGTTCGACAGGTTTAATGTGTCGATCTCATGGGTCTTGTTAGCTTAGTGTCGAACTAATGGGCAGTATGACTCGTGAGCTGTATAAACTCATGGGCTGTATGACTTGTGAGCTGTATGACTCGTGGGCTGTATGACTTATGGGTGTCGGTCTCGTGACGTGCACCCGTGTCTCCTAAAGGTGAAACCCAAAGATGTAACCTGAGAGAGAGAGAGAGAGAGAGAGAGAGAGAGAGAGAGGGGGGGGGAGAAGGGTGATGTGACTCCGATTGAGCTTGTGCCCATAAAAAGAGTTTTTGTCAAGTTATTGACATTGCTTAGCGACTGGACGATTGAGCCAAAATCAAAATAGGCAATCCATCACTGTACATTTATATTGCGCAGTGCGTAGGAGCGCATGCTAGAGTGGGAAGCGGGGGCACAAAGTAGACATCACAATGAAAGACTTTAATCTATGTGTGATAAATTGTAGAAATAGTAATTTTTTTCGTTAATATTATGGTGAGTTCTCTAGCTATCAAGTTTTGAAGTCTACGCATATCTGACTAATGATGCCTCACATCTCATAGACCCCGCTTTTGCTACTGAGACTGATAAGCAGTTCTTGAATCGAGAAAGATTTGTGGACTATATTATTATAGTCATGTATGTCGCCATGTCAGACAGCAGCTGCTCTTCTGTCCTCTTGAGGTCAATGAGAACAAACCTGGAATTTAAATTGTTACGATTATGGTTGATTTATTTGTCCTCAGTGTGATCGAGTCAAATTAGAATGTAAGAACAATGCAAACGGTTTAACTTGTAGCATATGCCACTTCTTTATTCGCAATTGTGTCTTCACTGTGTGCTACTTTTAAAGGGGCAACCCAGACGATTTTCATAATTTCACATGATGCAATACATAAATCGAAAGCTCCATATATAGATTTGTGGAATTTGTTGCGGTCCTTGAGCACCAATACTCTGAAATATCTTAAACGAATTACACTGAAAAGTGTTGATGACATCAGAGCCTCACATATTTCACAATTGTCGCAGTGTCATTCCATTACAATACCGCTTGCTTAGCAAGTTCACCTGTGTGAAGCCATGCATGCCTTGTCCTTTCGTTCTATCACCCCAGCATTGCCCAACTCATGCATGCTTGTGGTGAGGCTGCAATGTCATTATTGTCGTTCATTGCAATTTGTTATACATTTTGAAAACATTTTTATTCCTCTCCGAAATTACTTTAAATTCTGAAACTCATTATAGCTAATTTATACTTGTTCAAATGCAA